>NC_053023.1:519975803-520337413 GCF_003073215.2 Triticum urartu
CTCTTGCCACTCCTTGTTCCATAATCCATCATAAGAATTCACCCAAAACTTGAAAACTTCACAACACAAAACTTAAAGTAGAAAACTCGTGAACTCCGTTAGCGAAAGAAAACAAAAAACCACTTCAAGGTACTGTAATGAACTAATTATTTATTTATATTGGTGTTAAACCTACTGTATTCCAACTTCTCTATGGATTATAAACTATTTTACTAGCCATAGATTCATCAAAATAAGCAAACAACACACGAAAAACAGAATCTGTCAGAAACAGAACAGTCTGTAGTAATCTGTAGCTAGCGCAAGATCTGGAACCCCAAAAATTCTAAAATAAATTGCTGGACGTGATGAATTTATCTATTAATCATCTTAAAAAATAATTAACTAAATAGCACTCTTAAAATAAAAATGACAGCAGTTCTCGTGAGCGCTAAAGTTTCTGTTTTTTTTACAACAAGTTCAACAAGACTTTCCCCAAGTCTTCCCAACGGTTCTACTTGGCAAAAATACTAATTAAACACAAAAAACACAACCAAAACAGAGGCTAAATAAATTATTTATTACTAAACAGGAGCAAAAATCAAGGAATAAAAATAAAATTGGGTTGCCTCCCAACAAGCGCTATCGTTTAACGCCCCTAGCTAGGCATAAAAGAGAGGATAGATCTAGGTATTGCCATCTTTGGTAGGCAATCCATAAGTGGCTCTCATGATAGTTTCATATGGAAAATTTATTTTCTTTCTAGGAAAGTGTTCCATGCCATTTTTAATGGAAATTGAAATCTAATATTACCTTCCTTCATATCAATAATCGCACCAACCGTTCTAAGGAAAGGTCTACCATGAATAATAGGGCAAGAAGGATTGCAATCTATATCAAGAACAATGAAATCTACGGGCACATAATTCCTATTTGCAACAATAAGAACATCATTAATCCTTCCCATAGGTTTCTTAATAGTAGAATCCGCAAGATGCAAGTTTAGAGAGCAATCATCAAAATTACGGAAATCTAGCAAATCACACAAAGTCTTGGGAATAGTAGAGACACTAGCACCCAAATCACACAAAGAATAAAACTCATGATCTTTAATTTTAATTTTAATAGTTGGTTCCCACTCATCAGAGAGTTTTCTAGGGATATAAACTTTCAACTCAAGTTTTTCTTCATAAGATTGCATCAAGGCATCAACAATATGTTCGGTGAAGGCTTTCTTTTGACTATAAGCATGTGGAGAATTTAGCACGGATTGCAACAAGGAAATACAATCAATTAAAGAGCAACTTTCATAATTAAATTCCTTGAAATCCAATATAGTGGGTTTAGCAACATCTAGATTTTTATTTCTTTCAATCCCACTTTCATCAATTTCATCATAAAGATCTAAATACTCCGAATTTTTAGAACGCCTTCTAGGTAAAGGAAGATCATATTCAGTTTCATCAAGATTCATATTGCAAAACAAAGATTTAATAGGAGACACATCAATAACTTTTAGATCTTCATCTTGATTTTCGTAGGAATTGGAAGAACACGCTTTAATAAAGGCATCTTTGGAAGCACGCATCCTAGCGGTTCTTTCCTTGCACTCATCAATGGAAATTCTCATGGCTTTGAGAGACTCATTGATATCATGCTTAGGAGGAATAGATCTAAGCTTTAAAGAATCAACCTCAAGAGAAATTCTATCAACGTTCCTAGCCAAATCATCAACTTTAAGCAATTTCTCTTCAAGCAAAGCATTAAAATTCTTTTGTGAATTCATAAACTCTTTAACACTATTCTCAAATTCAGAGGGCATCTTATTATAATTTCCATAAGAGTTGTTGTAGGAATTCCCATAATTATTAGAAGGATTACTAGGATATGGCCTAGGATTAAAATTCCCTCTATAAGCGTTGTTACCAAAATTATTCCTACCAACAAAATTCACATCCATAGATTCATTGTTATTCTCAATCAAAGTAGACAAAGGCATATCATTAGGATCAGAAGAAACACTCTTAGTAGCAAATAATTTCATAAGTTCATCCATCTTTCCACTCAAAACATTGATTTCTTCTATCGCATGCACTTTTTTATTAGAAGATCTTTCAGTATGCCATTGAGAATAATTAACCATAATATTATCTAGGAGTTTAGTAGCATCTACTAAAGTGATTTCCATAAAAGTGCCTCCCACGGCCGAATCTAAAAGATTTCTAGAAACAAAATTCAATCCGGCATAAATTTTTTGTATAATCATCCACAAATTCAAACCTTGATTAGGGCAATTACGTATCATTAATTTCATGCTCTCCCAAGCTTGTGCAACATGTTCATGATCAAGTTTCTTAAAGTTCATAATATCGTTTCTAAGAGAGATGATCTTGGCCGGAGGGAAATACTTAGAGATAAAAGCATCTTTGCACTTGTTCCAAGAATCAATACTATTTTTAGGCAAAGACGAAAACCAAGCTTTAGCAAGATCTCTAAGCGAAAATGGAAATAGCTTATATTTAACAACATCATTATCGACATCTTTTTTTTGCATATCACATAAATCAACGAAGCTATTCAGATGAGTAGCGGCATCTTCACTAGGAAGGCCGGCGAATTGATCTTTCATAACAAGATTCAACAAAGTAGTATTGATTTCACAAGATTCAGTATTGGCAAGAGGAGCACTTGGAGTGCTAAGGAAATCATTATTATTGGTATTGGTGAAGTCACACAATTTGGTAGTATCTTGAGCCATCGCGACAAACAAGCAATCCAACACACGAGCAAACAAAAGGCAAGTGGGCAAAAATAGGCAAATAGAGAGGGAGGATAGAGAGAGAGGGCGAATAAAACGACAAGGGTGAAGTGGGGGAGAGGAAAACGAGAGGCAAATGGCAAATAATGTAATGTGAGAGATAGGGATTGTGATGGGTACTTGGTATGTTGACTTTTTGCGTAGACTCCCCGGCAACGGTGCCAGAAATCCTTCTTGCTACCTCTTGAGCTTGCGTTGGATTTCCCCAAAGAGGAAGGGATGATGCAGCAGAGTAGCGTAAGTATTTCCCTCAGTTTTTGAGAACCAAGGTATCAATCCAGTAGGAGGCCACGCTCAAGTCCCTCGTACCTGCACAAAACGATAGCTACTCGCAACCAACGCAATTAGGGGTTGTCAATCCCTTCACGGTCACTTACGAGAGTGAGATCTGATAGATATAATATTTTTGGTATTTTTGGTATAGAGATGCAAAGTGAAAAGTAAAAGGCAAAGTAAAAAAGCAAAGCAAGATTAAAGTGATGGAGATTAATATGATGAGAATAGACCCGGGGGCCATAGGTTTCACTAGTGGCTTCTCTCAAGAGCATAAGTATTCTACGGTGGGTGAACACATTACTATTGAGCAATTGACAGAATTGAGCATAGTTATGAGAATATCTAGGCATGATCATGTATATAGGCATCACGTCCGTGACAAGTAGACCGAAACGATTCTGCATCTACTACTATTACTCCACTCATCGACCGCTATCTAGCATGCATCTAGAGTATTAAGTTAAAAATAGAGTAACGCTTTAAGCAAGCTGACATGATGTAGAGAGATAAATTCATGCAATATGAAATAAACCCCATCTTGTTATCCTCGATGACAACGATGCAATACGTGCCTTGCTGCCCCTTCTGTCACTGGGAAAGGACGCTGCAAGATCGAACCCAAAGCTAAGCACTCCTCCCATGGCAAGAACTACTAATCTAGTTGGCCAAACCAAACGGATAATTCGAAGAGACTTGCAAAGATAACCAATCATACATAAAAGAATTCAGAGCAGATTCAAATATTATTCATAGATAGACTTGATCATAAACCCACAATTCATCGGTCTCAACAAACACACCACAAAAAGAAGAAGATTACATCGAATAGATCTCCACAAGAGAGGGGGAGAACTTTGTATTGAGATCCAAAAAGAGAGAAGAAGCCATCTAGCTACTAACTATGGACCCGAAGGTCTGAGGTAAACTAATCAAACTTCATCGGAGAGGCTATGATGATGTAGAAGCCCTCCGTGATGATGACCCTCTCCGGCGGAGCTCCGGAACAGGCCCCAAGATGGAATCTCGTGGATACAGAAAGTTGCGGCGGTGGAATTAGGTTTCTGGCTCCCCTCCTGATCGTTTGGGGGTACGTAGGTATATATAGGAGGAAGGAGTACGTCGGTGGAGCACCGAGGGGCCCAGGAGGCAGGGGGCGCGCCCTAGGGGGGGGGCGCCCCCACCCTCGTGACCGCCTCTTTGACTCCTTGGAGTAGGGTCCAAGTCTCCTGGATCATGTTCGGTGAGAAAATCATGTTCCTGAAGGTTTTATTCCGTTTGGACTCCGTTTGATATTCTGTTTCTCCAAAATACTGAAATAGGCAAAAAAACATCAATTCTGGGCTGGGCCTCCGGTTAATAGGTTAGTCCCAAAAATAATATAAAAGTGGAAAATAAAGCCCAATATAGTCCAAAACAGTAGATAATATAGCATGGAGCAATCAAAAATTATAGATACGTTGGAGACGTATCAATTACCTCCATAGAGAGGGCCCGAACCTGGGTAAACATCGTGTCCCCTGTCTCCTGTTACCATCGACCTTAGACGCACAGTTCGGGACCCCTACCGGAGATCCGCCGGTTTTGACACCGACATTGGTGCTTTCATTGAGAGTTCCACTGTGTCGTGCTCAAAAGGTTCGATGGCCCCCTCAATAATCAACAATGACGCTGTCCAAGGAGAAATCTTCCTCCCCAGACAGATTTTCATGTTCGGCGGCTTCGCACTGCGGGCCAACTCGTTTGGCCATCTGGAGCAGATCGATAGGTACGCCCTTGGCCATCAGGTCAGATTTGGGAGCTTGAACTACATCACGGACATCCGTGGAGATTTGATCTTCGCTAGATTCGAGACCGCGGCGATCGCTCCTGGTCACCTCGATGAACATGACCTAAATCTGTCATCGGACCACATTCAGGAGATAGCTCCTGTAACCACTCTAGCTTTAGATCCGGAGCATACTGCGCCATCCAAGGACTGGAGGCTTAACCCCACCACGGAGGCCACAGACTCCCTGGCATTGGAGCCGCACATGGACTTAACTTCACACGATACCTGCGTCTCCGGAACTCCAGACTTGTTTCCGGCAGTAAGTTTCGAACCATGTGAGTTCGCGTACGCCAAACCTGATCATTTATCGATCTTCGGATTCAGCGCCGCAGACATCTTCCAGCACTCGCCTTTGGGTGACGTGCTAAACTCATTAAAGAACCTGTCCTTGGCAGGGGACTCACAGCCGAACTATATCCGGTTCGAACTAGAAGCTGATGACAAGGAATTTCGCTCCCCGCCCGCCACCCACTTTATAGCCACTGTCGAGGACTTAACTGACATGCTCGATTACGGCTCCAATGACATCGACGGTATGGACAACGATGCTGGAGAAGAAGAACCCACACTACAAAAAAAAGACACATCCGTGACATTTTGGGCCGAACGAACTTTTTTCTGTCATACATATGACACTTCTATGACGATAATTGTGACAAAACCCGGTATCATCATAGATGTGGTGGGCTCCTACTTCTATGACAAAAAATCATGACAAAAAATGGGCTTTTTGTCCTGGGCGGGCCGGAGACGCAGCTGCATGACATTCTTTGGGCTGTCCATGACGGAAAAAACCATGGTAGAAGCAAGGGGGAGGAAAATTTCGGGGAGTTCCCGGTTACGGTGGGAGGTCGGGGGCCGAGCGATGCGCATTTCTCTCGTACACGTACGCATGTGTGTGCGAGGCGTTGGCTCTAAGTGAACCCGAGCGAGGCATTGGGCTCTAACTGAACCCGAGCGATTGCACTGCAGGCTACGCGTTACTGAACCCGAGCGATCGATCGATGGTTGTTAACTGAACCCGATCGAGTGATTCCTTCGCTACTGCTGCTAACTGAAGCCGATCGATGCTGCCTCTGAGATGAACAGTGAGCGTTGCGGGGGGGGGGGGTTGTAGCCAGTGGAGTAGCGCGTGGTGGAGGCTGGATGAACAGGAGCCCGTGGAGGCTGGAGGAGGTCGACGGTGGAGATGAACAATATCCCGTGGAGTCCCGTTTTGCGGTATGCCACACCCCTCTCGATTAACAGGACCCCCGTTTCGACCGTAGGAGGTCCGTTTCGCGGTACGCCACACCCCTTCCGATCAACAGGACCCCCGTTTCGACCGTAGGAGGTCCGTTTCCTCCGTTTTGCGGTACGCCACGCCCCTCCTGATCAACAGGACCCCCGTTTCGACCGTAGGAGGTCAGTTTCCTCCGTTCTGCGGTACGCCAGGCCTCGTTTCCATCGCCTGTTCCGTCCAAGCCCTCCCGATGAACACGACCACGCATTCCGTTTCGACCCAGCCGGTTGGCTCTCACGCATTCCGTTGCCTCCCGATGAACACGACGCATTCCGTTGCCTCCCGATGAACACGACCCATTCCGTTGCCTCCCCATGAACACGACGCATTCCGTTGCCTCCCCATGAACACGACGCATTCCGTTACCTCCCCATGAACACGACAACGATGTTGTTTCTCTGTTCCGACCCAGCCATGTACACGAGCCCTGGCCGTACGTATGCGTGAGTAGGCGTTCGAGACCCCGCCCGTATGTACACATACGTGGCCGTATTTTCTTTCTTGCACCTTGGCCGCTGTACGTACGTGTACATGCTACGTGCGCGCCTCTACTACGACACATGCGCGCCTCTACTATGACATGTGCGCGCCTCTACATCGACCAGTATGTACGTACATGTTCGCGACCAGAATGACAACGCTACGTACGCTTCGACCAGGTGGGTCCCGACTGTCGGGCACTTCCTTGCGTGCGAAGATGTAGCTGGTGGGTCCCAACAGTCAGGGGGGCGAATCGTTTTGTTTTTTTGCCCGGACGCACTTCCTTGCATGCGAAGGTGTAGCTGGTGGGTCCCAACAGTCAGGGGGAAACGTTTTTTTTCATGAAATACGGTGGCCCGTCCGGTGGGTCCCCGCTGTCAGGTGGAGGAATAATTATTTTGCACGTAATAAGGAGGCACTTCCTTTCTGCGGCCGTGGACCCAGCTGTCAGCCACTCCACGTACAGTCCACGTGCGATAGAAGCTATTCCTTGACCACGTTGACCACGCCGCGCCGAGAGCACCAGGGCGGTGGACGACAGCGAGGCCTAGGAAGGGGACGACGTGGAGCCGGGGAAGACGCGACAGTTGATGCCCACGCGTAGAGGAGTACGAGGGTTCACTGGTTCGCTGCGGTGTGAGGCTGTCGTCGCCGCAGAATAACAGGGGGTGTGGGTGAGTAGAGGGATGGCCTGGCCAGCGGTGGGAGTAGTAGGGGCAGTGAGGCCTCCGCCGCATCGCAGCCGGTCATGGGAGGCAGGAGCACGAGGCACGACCGGCGCTGGTTTGGGCGGCTGGAGCAAGAAGACCAGAGGTTGAAGAAGCACTACGGCCGTTGGATGGACATCGTACGGTCACTGGAGCTAAAATCGTGCATATTGACTAATTTGACAAAGCCCTCCGTCCCTGTCAACTTAGTAGGCCCACAAGTCAGCCTACCACTATACTGAGTCCCAGCTAACAGGGGGAGTATTCATTTTTTTGTGCGTAATAAGGAGGCACTTCCTTGTGTGCGAATATATAGCTGGTGGGTCCGAGCTGTCAGCGGCGGTAACGTTTTTTTCGTGAAATACAGAGGCCCTTTCAGTGGGTCCCTGATGTCAGGTGGAGGAATCATTATTTTGCGCGTAATAAGGTGGCATTTCCTTGCGTGCGGCCGTGCACCCAGATGTCGGCCTCTCCACGTACAGTCCACTTCAGATGCATGTCGGTCGTTGACCACGTTGACCAGGCCGCGCCGAGAGCACCAGGGCGGTGGACGATGGCGAGGCCTAGGAAGGGAACGACACAGAGGCAGGGAAGACTCGATAGTTGTTTCCCACGCGGAGGGGAGTACGACTGTACGAGGGTTTACTAGTTCGTCTGCCGTCGCCGAAGAATAACAGCAGGTGTAGGTGAGTAGAGGGATGGCTAGGCCAGCGATGGGAGTACGGTGGGGCGTTGAGGCCTACGCGGCAGCACAGTAGGCTGCGGGGAGGAGGGAGCAGGCAGTTCCGCCGGCGCTTGTTTGAGCGGCTGCAGCAGGAAGAGCAGAGATTGAAGAAGCACGACGGCCGTTCGATGGACATCCAACAGTCACTGCTTGTGCGTCAACCTTTTTTTAGGAAAGCCTCAAATCTGTGGAAAACAGCATACATCCCATCTGCCATTATTTCTAATAATTTATAGCCCATTTGCTAATTCTTAAGGTTTTTTTGGAGCCCATATTCTTTTTGTTAGCATTACAGCCCATATTGTGGCGACGCTTAAAACATTATACGAAATTTTGCATATTTCGGTGCGGTCCCAACTGTTTTTAATCCTGAAATTTCGACTCACATTCAAACCAATTTTAAAAATAAATGTATATCAATATAAAATCCAACAAATTCTCCACGCATAAAAATTAATGTAATTTAAAATCTCGAAATGAAAAAAAGATATTTGAAACTAATTGCCGGTTTGATGTGTTTTAAAAATGTACAACCCATTTCTCATTACTGATGGGCCATTTTCTTAGCTAGCCGAATGAAAGCTCTCCTCGTCTTGAAAGATTTGCAGCCCAACAGGCCTGACAAAGCGACTTACTTGGCAAATCACAAAAAACGCTGTGGCCATGGACCCAGCTGTCAGCCTCTCCACGTAGAGTACTCTTCCGATGGAAGTCGTTCCTTGACCACGTTGACCACGCCGCGCGGAGAGCACCACGGCGGTGGACAACGGCGAGGCCTAGGAAGGGGACGACGCGGAGCCGGGGAAGACACGGCAGCGGAAGCCCGTGCAGAGAGGAGTACGAGGGTTCACTGGTTCGGCTGCGGTGTGAGGCTGCCGTCGCCGTAGGGCCTGGCCAGCGGTGGGAATAGTAGGGGGCGGTGAGGCCTCCGCAGCAGCACAGCCGGCCACGGGAGGCAGGAGCATGCGGCACGACCGGCGCTGCTTTGGGCGGCTGGAGCAAGAAGACCAGAGGTTGAAGAAGCACTACGGTTGGACAGACATCGTACGGTCACTGGAGCTAGAATCGTTCATATTGACTAAGTTGACAAAGCCCTCCATCCCCGTCAACTTAGTAGGCCCACAAGTCAACCTCCCACAATGGTGGGTCCCAGCTAGCAGGGGGTATTCATTTTTTTCTGCGTAATAAGGAGGCATTTCCTTGCGTGCGAAGATATAGCTGGTGGGTCCGACATGTCAGCCGGGGGAACGTTTTTTTCGCGAAATACAGAGGCCCTTCCGGTGGGTCCCAGCTGTCAGGTGGAGGAATCAGTATTTTGGGCATACAGTCCATGGCTGATGGATGTCGTTTGTTGACCACATTGACCAGGCCGCGCCGAGAGCACCATGGCGGTGGACGACGGCGAGGCCTAGGAAGGGAACGACACAAAGCCGGGGAAGACTCAGCAATGGTTGCCCACGCGGTGGGGAGTACGAGGGTTTACTGGTCCGGTTGCCGTCGCCGGAAAATAACAGGAGGTGTGGGTGAGTAGAGGAATGGCCTGGCCAACAATGAAGTAGGGTGGGGCAGTGCGGCCTGTGCGGCAGCACAGCCGGCCATGGGAGGCGGGAGCAGGCAGTCCCACTGGAGCTGGTTTGGATGGCTGGAGCAAGAAGATCAGATATTGAAGAAGCAGCATGGCCGTTGGATTAACATCCAACGGTCACTGCTGCTAGAATTGTTTGTGGACTAAGTTGACAAAGCCAAAGTACACGTCAACCTAGTAGACCCACAAGTCAGCCTCCAAATCTGTCCCAAACAACATACAACCCGAAATTTCTAGCCAGATTCAAATTAATTTTAAATCTAAATATACCTTAATTTAAATTCAATGCAATTTTACCCGCACAAAAACAATGAAATTTAAAATATCAAAATCCAAAAGAAAATAGTATTTTGGAACTATTTGCCTGTTTGCTGTATTTTTTCATTTTACAGCCCATTTATTATTACTTATAGCCCATTTCTTATTACTTATAGCCCATTTTCTGGGCAAAATGCATCCCTCCTCGTCTTGAAAGATTTCTGGCCCAGCAGGGCGTAGAAAAGCAAGTAGGCCTACGTTGGTTATTCTGCAAAAAAACAAAATAGCTGGCTAGCCATTTTCAGAAAGGAAAAAACAAACTGGGCTGGTCATGTGCTAAACATATGAAATAACAGCATGGGCTAGACGGGCCATGGGTCCCGCACAACCCAGTTGATACCCTTCTCCGTCCCGAAAAAACAAAATTACTGCGCGCGCTACTGGGTCCCTACTGTCATCCTCACCATGTATAGCCATCTCCTTATTCCTCTCGACGGTTGACCATGTTGACAACACCGGAGGGCGGCGCCGCGGCGAGCGAACCAAGGCGGAGGACGATGGTGAGGCCTCAGACGGGAACGAACAGGAGCCGGGGAAGATCACAACCAGCCGTGCGAGGCGGGAGCAGGCGGTCCCGCTGGCGTTGGTTTGGCTTTGGCGGATCGAGGAAGAAGAGACTGAAGAAACGTGACAGACGTTGAATGTCAATCCAGCGGTCAAGGTTGGCACAATCGTTTGTTGACTAAGTGGACACCAAGTAGCATACTTTGTGATATATAGAAAGAAAACCAAAGACTTGGGAAGGCGTACAGAACAAGCTAGTGTACCAGTAAAGAGATGTTGCCGAGTTTTAGAAAAAAGAAAGGCATGCTCCTGTAGCTGGTTCAAATCCAAACCTAGACTATGACTATATATGGTGCTATGCTACTCTGCAAGTAATGAAACTGACATATCCAACATTCGCTTCTCCTCTTCTCTACTTACTCTGGCTAGCATCAGAAGCTCTGGCCGTAGCAACCATGTCCGCTGGCTGCTCGTCCACCTGCTCTTCAGCAGGCAACAACTAGATATGCGCCAAGTCGCCACCCGTACCATCGCCTGTGGGTCTTATCACACCCCCGCCGGCATGTGCACCGCAGCCGATTTCTCATCGCAACCCGCAGCCGTTGGTGTGGTGCCATTGCTGCCAATCACGCAGAGTCATCCGTCGCGTCTCAACCACAATCCGCAACCCTGGCCGAGTCTTCTACAAATGCCCGAATCATGGGGTAATAATATGTTTAACTGTTGTTCTGCTGCTTTCAGTTGCTGATTTTTTTAATAGTTTGGTTGATGATCTTCCAATTTGATTAATGCAGAAAAGGGAAGATTCGTGTGATTTGTATTTCTGGGAAGTTGCTGATGTGGGGGAATGCAACTACGCTGATTATTTGGTTAGCCGAGGAATCCCAATACCAGCAGGTTGGGGTGTTGGACAAGTAACTGAAGGAACAGCAGAAGAGGAAGATGCAGAGCAGAAGGTTAAAGATGCAGTTCCTCTGATCATGGCCAAGCAACAACTGCTGAACGGCCTTGAAAGCAATGAGGAGATGAAAGATCTTGTGAAGATAATGGGCAAAATCGATGTGCTTTGTAGGATGATTGTCTCTTTATTTGCAGTGTATGTAGCACTCGTGATGTATCCAGTGGCTACGACATGAGCACTTTGCTGAAACTATTAATGAATGAAACCTATGTAGCAGGCTGGGCGTAGTGCTGTAAATATCTAATGATTTCTATTAACGGAAATCAGGGGGTATCCCATTTTTCTCATATAAATAAATAAATAGCAAAGGCCCTGTCGGGTCAGCTTTGTTCTCATTCGAAGACATCGAGCAAATTGCAGTCCAACAACAAACTATGTCATCAAATTCAAGTTTCACAGCCAAATATGAGTACAACTAAACAACAATGTCATCATGTTTTAGTTGTCATACAATCACCAACACAAATCAGCATACATAACAAGTGATGTTCTCACAGCAAAATACTAAACAACATGTTCATCAGGTTTTAGTTGTCATAGCAAACACAATTTCACATAGTAGATAAAAAAACGTCTTTTGACAGGCAAATACGACAAAAGCAATGTAATCATCATCCGCAGCAGCAGCGTCAACATCTTTGCCATGTGTATCAGTCTGAATCAAAATTCCCCACGGTGTCATCTTCTTTTTCGTCCTCAACGTCCTTGAACGTTGGCTTCTTCTTGATCAACTCTTGTATGTCCACAACACGATAGGAAATCTTTTCGCCGGCGTCATTGACGTGATGGTTCTCAAAGATATTAGGAAATCTATGTTATCTTGTACATCAGGAGCAATGTAAGCATCATCTTGTTGTGCAACTTCATTAAACGAATTCCTCTGCTCAAACCTTTGCAATACTCTCCAGTCATCGCTACGTGCAAATGTGTCTTCCAAGAAAAATATCTGTGTTGCTTGATTTGCCAAAATAAAAGGCTCGTTGGTCTGGTACGCCACCTTGACATTGATGGATTTGAAATAATCATCAGCTCTGGGTTTTGCGATCCTGGAAAACAGGTTATACCAACGATAGCACAACAGAACCACACACCGATGATCCTCGAAACTGGAGATATACCACAACTTAACAATGTCTGTTATGTTAGCATACATTTCAGTTGTCTCTTTGTCATACGTATCCGTGCTCATGATGGCACTGTTTTGTGTCTTCCTGCCTTCGTCTCGTGCAAGGGTGTTGTAGCGCACATCTCCAACAATGCAAGATTCATAATGTCTTACCCGAGTATCAGGACCCATTGCTAGTGAGTAAAGGGCATCATCAACTGCCTGCCCATCCTCCCGCATCTTCTTAACCTATGGTTAGAAAATAGACAAGCTGATCATCTTATGAACTCAATATATTAAAAAACTGACAGTGCACTTCAAAAGCTTACATGGTTCTTGAACCATTTCGCATATCCTGCCATAACCATTTTGTCAATGTTTATTGGATTTTGCGGCAGTAACTCCTCTTTGTAGATGCTGCACAACATAGTGATCGCATCAAACATCTAAATATATAAGAATGTGTTGCAAGTTTAGTAGATTACGATGTATAAGCTGCAGTACTGCACTTACTTGATATAAGGTAGTATCTCAGGACAGTTATTCAACACATACCAAACCATTTTGTCCAAATATTTAGGTTTGTCCTCTTGTCGACTCTTCCCTATAACTCGAACAGAATAATCGAAAACATTGAGCCCGGGATTGTCTTCACCCACCTCTTTGCTAAGCTGATCAGCTGTTTCAATGTATTTTGAGCAGAATGTCAACGCTTCTGTAGCAATGTAGGCGTCTGCAATGGAACCCTCGGGTCTAGCTCTGTTCCTAACATAGCCCTTGAAAGTTCCTAGCCACCTTTCAATAGGGTACATCCAACCATACTGTATTGGACCTCTAAGTAGTGCCTCATCAGGTAGATGAACAACCAAATGCACTATCACGTCAAAGAAGGCTGGAGGATATATCTTCTCAAGGTCGCATAGGATAGTTGGTATCTTGTCTCTAAGATGCTCCAAAGCATCTATCCTGATATTCCTACTGCAGAGTTCCCTGAAGAATTGTCCCAACTCTACAACTGCTCTGTATAAGTCAGGGCGGCCCAATCCTCTAAGGATAACAGGTAAACCCCTTTGAAGTAGGATGTGGCAGTCATGAGTTTTCAACCCTTGTACCTTGTTTCCATCTGCACTGACTCTCCTTTCAGGGTTGAAAGCAAATCCATGTGGGAATCTCACACGTGACAGGACCTCGTAGAATTCTTTTCTTTTTACCTTGTCCAAGACGTACACAGCTGGTGCCATATCCCGTGGTTTACCTTCATCTTGCACTTGCAAATCCTTTTTGATACCCAGGTGTGTCAAATCAATCCTAGATTTTAAGGTATCTTTCGTCTTGCCTTCAATATTAAGAAGTGTGCTGATAATGCTGTCACATATATTTTTCTCGATGTGCATCACATATAAATTATGCCGCAGATCCAAATCTTTCCAAAACTCCATGTCCCACAAAGTGGACCTGCGGGTAAACAATAATCTCTCTTCTACCCTGTTGTAATGCCCCGAGACCGATGTGCCAGTTGTCGTCCAGTTATTCGCCGTTGTTGCCATGTCATTTGCTTGCGTGTTGCATCTTATCATGTCATCATGTGCATTGCATCATCATGTTTTCAAAACTTTCATCCGTCCCGGCCTCCTCGTTCTCTCCGTTGTCCGTTCTGAGCCCAGACACACTTGCACGCGCCCGCAGCATGTCCGAAATAGTATTTTATAAGTGGCCGGAAAATGTTCTCGGAATGGGATGAGAGTTGACGTGTGGTCTTATTATAGTGTAGATAGACCGCCTGTCAAGTTTCATCGCATTCGGAGATCATTTGATGCCCCAACGGATAACTATAGCTGCAGTATAGCCGGTCTAACGTCGGACGTTTTCGGTCTCCAAAAACTGTTGCCGGGCTTTCCCTCTCTTTCCTCTCTAGGCCGTCTACACAGCCCACTACCTACCGTCAGGTCCAACCTAACCTCTCTTGTCAGCCCGCAGCCCTCCTCGCGCGCGTCTGAAAGCAGCCCCGGACCCGAACTGGACTTTCGTCACCGCTGTGTCCGGATCATCCCCAAACATCTACAAAACGTCTCCGTTTTGTTAATTGGACTTCTTAGTCTATTTTTCTCGACCGCCCGATTACGATCGGATGGACCGAATACCCCCCTAACCTAATCCAATAACGTATATATATTGACCAACCCTAAAATTTAGGCCGTTTGTCCCATCGCGGTTGCCACTCCACCTACTCTCCTCTTTCTCGGGATCCCCTCCTCCTCGATCTCAACACCACCAAGCCACCTCGGCGGACCTCGCTCGAGCTCCACCGGCTACCAGAAGCAGCAAGCGAAGCCACCGGAGCTCCTTCCTCTTCCTCCTCTGCCCGAGGCTGCTGCCTCCCCGTGCCCTCGTTCCCGAGCTCCATCGAGAGGAGAGGAAGCCCCCGCAAGCCATTGCTCCGCCCCGCTGTCCTCGTCGTTGACCCTCGCAAGCATCGCCCCGACCCAGGCCAGTGCCCGGCTTCCCTCTCCTTCCTTCTCCCCATCTTGCTTCTCCTCCTCCTCTCATGGCTCTCTCTTTCGTGGAGTGCAGGAACCCCGTCGCCCGCTGTTCGTCACCGTCCACCACGGATCCATGCAATCTCCGACCAGATCCGACTGGCACTCCGCCGCACTTGCCCGTTCCGGCCGGATCCCGGCAGCTAGGCCCCGTCCCCGGTCGCCGGTGCCCTCGCCGGAGAGCCCCTGCTTCAAACCCCTGCTGTTGTTTCTGTTTCTTCAGAGAAGAGGACAGCAGCGCCTCGCCCCGCTCCTGTTGACCACGCCCCGCCTGCATCGCGCCTCTCCCCATGCCCGGATCCACTGCCGCACCGTCCTGGAGCCTCGCCAAGTCCCTGTAGCCGTCGCGCCAAGTCCTCCTGCGTCGCTCCCAAGATCGGTCGCCGCCCTGCTGCCATGTTTCACTGCACCGAACCGCTGCGTGCTTCAGCTTCGTCAGAACACGAGCGAGACCAGGCTTCGTTGACCCTTTCGATCGAGCCAAGCAAGCTGGCCCAGCGCGCCCTCTGCCGGCCTCCTTCCTCTCCACCGCCTTGGGCCAAAGCCCATGGTGAGGCCCAGCCGCTGGCCAGATCCAGCCCAGCGAGGTGAGGACGCGCCCAGCCTCCCCTATGCACTGTTGGGCCAGCCAGCAGATTCGGCCCAGTGTGGTTTTTTTCCAGATCTGTGAATTTGCCTATTATCCAGAGTACTGCATATTTACAGTTTACCCCTCCATGTTCAGGCATTAATAACTCTTGAACTGTGCTTCGGATTAAAATGGTTTAAATATGTAAAATGCTTAGAATTTCATATAGTTTCATAATATGTCATTTTCACCCATGTTTAAAATGTTTAAAATGCTGTTTGTGTAACTTTGTCCATATGTCATGCTAAAATGGTTTAGTTCATAACTAAATGACCGTAGCTCCGTTTTTAACAAACCTTATATGTAAATGGGGTAGAATTTTGCCTATTTTAACTTGGTCTACTTGTTTTGCATGTTTAACAACTCTAAAATATGGTTTAGGGAAGATCAGGACCAAACCTAATATATGCACATGGGGATTTACCGGAATTGTTGTTCGTTGCTTCCGGCCTCATTTAAACTTGACTAGATAGGTAGTTTTCTTTGCTTCACTCTCTTGCCATGCTAACAACATTTAATATTGTTGGGTACATAAACAAGATCGAACTAAATAAGTCATGTGGTGTTTTCTTCAATATGCAACTCCGTTGCATATTGTGCTCCACTTAATTTGTAGAATTGTTTGTGCATTTTTCCATGCCATGCCTCATTAATCCGGACATGCATCATACTTGATTGTGCATCTTGCCATGTTTACGTGTTGGTTGTTTACTATGTTGTGTGCTTCTTTCCAGTGTTTGCTTCTTCGGGTTGGTTCCGGTTACGTCGTGTTTGTGAGGACCCGTTCGTCTACGTCCGTTTGTCTTCTTCATGGACTTGTTCTTCTTCCTTGCGGGATTTCAGGCAAGATGATCATACCCTCGAAATCACTTCTATCTTTGCTTGCTAGTTGCTCGCTCTTTTGCTATGCCTGTGTTGCGATACCTACCACTTGCTTATCATGCCTCCCATATTGTTGAACCAAGCCTCTAACCCACCTTGTCCTAGCAAACCGTTGTTTGGCTATGTTACCGCTTTGCTCAGCCCCTCTTATAGCGTTGTTAGTTGCAGGTGAAGATTGAAGTTTGTTCCTTGTTGGAACATGGAGATGTTGTTCCTTGTTTGGAACATGTTTACTTGTTGGGATATCACTATATATATTATTAAATTAATGCATCTATATACTTGGTAAAGGGTGGAAGGCTCGCCTTATGCCTGGTGTTTTGTTCCACTCTAGCCGCCCTAGTTTCCGTCATATCGGTGTTATGTTCCCGGATTTTGCGTTCCTTACGCGGTTTGGTAATAATGGGAACCCCTTGATAGTTCGCCTTGATTAAAACTCTTCCAACAATGCCCAACATTGGTTTTACCATTCGCCGCCTAGCCTTTTTCTTTTCCCTTGGGGGTCGCGCACCCAAGGGTCATCATTATTTTAACCCCCCTGGGCCAGTGCTCCTCTGAGTGTTGGTCCAACCGAGCGATGTCCGGGGCTACCAGGGGCAACTCTGGGCTGGCCTACCTGACGTCTGGCTCATCTGAGTGTGCCCTGAGAACGAGATATGTGCAGCTCTTATCAGGATTTGTCGGCACATTCGGGCGGTGTTCCTGGATTTGTTTTAACTTGTTGAAGTGTCTTGTAGAACCGAGGTACCGAGTCTGATCGAAACGTCTCGGGAGGAGGTCTATTCCTTCGTTGACCGTGAGAGCTTGTCATGGGCTAAGTTGGGACTCCCCTGCAGGGATTTGAACTTTCGAAAGCCGTGCCCGCGGTTATGGGCAGATGGGAATTTGTTAATGTCCGGTTGTAGAAAACCTGAAGTTGACTTTATTTAAAATGCATCAACCGCGTGTGTAACCGTGATGGTCTCTTTCCGGCGGAATCCGGGAAGTGAACATGGTGTTGGAGTTATGTTTGACGTAGGTTGTTCTAGGATCACTTCTTGATCATAGTTTATCGACCGTGCTTTTGCCTTCTCTTCTCGCTCTCATTTGCGTATGTTAGCCACCATATATGCTAGTCGCTTGCTGCAGTTCCACTTCATACCTTTACCTTACCCATAAGTTTAAATAGTCTTGATTGCGAGGGTGCGAGATTGCTGAGTCCCCGTGACTCACAGATACTTCCAAACCCAGCTTGCAGGTGCCGATGAGTCCGTGCAGATGACGCAACCAAGCTCAGGAGGAGCTCGAGTAAGATCTTGTCCTTTGTGTTGCTTCGTTCTAATTGATCAGTAGTGGAGCCCAGTTGGGGTCGATCGGGGACCTTTATCGCATTTGGGGTTCTTCTTTATTTTGGTTTCGTAGTTGGACCTTGATTGTATTTGGATGTTGTAGTGCTTTATTCATGCATTGTGTGAAGTGGCAATTGTAAGCCAACTATGTATCTCTTTCCCTTGTGTATTACATGGGTTGTGTGAAGATTACCTCTCTTGCGACATTGCTTTCAATGCGGTTATGCCTCTAAGTCGTGCTTCGACACGTGGGAGATATAGCCGCATCGAGGGTGTTACAAGTTGATATCAGAGCCTTCCCCGACCTTAGGAGCCCCCATTGCTTGATCGTTTTTAGCAGCCGTTGTTGAGTCTAGAAAAATGTTTTGAGTCATTTAGGAATTATATATCGGAGAGCTTAGGAATTCTTTTTACTCCCCAGTCCCTTCATCGCTCTGGTAAGGCATCCTGACGTAGAGTTTTGACTCTTCTCTTCTCAAATTTCACAATTTTTTAGGATCACGTGGGTATCTTGGAATCGTTCCGATGGATTTATGACAAGAACATTGTCTTGGTGCCTCCTGTCAGGGGTTTTGTGGAAGTGTCCCGGGGAGTTGAGCTCTGAGGTGTTGTCGTCATAATTTTATCGTTGCAGTTCTGGAATATCTGAGTTTAGTTTCGTCGACATCGAAAATCTCTTTTATGCAGTTCGTTGGTGAGATAACCTCGACGCCACCCAGTACTGGGGCGGGAGTTCGGGAGTATTGCCATAACTCGTATAACGGATGCTTTTCGAAGGTTGAGGTAGACGATTTCCGAAGATTTCTTGGTTATGTGTTGAAGGATGGATACAGCTGGATGTAGGATTTGCTAGTTTGGGTGAGATATTATGCTTCCCCTGTATCCCCAACACCTGATTGCATAACCGGAAAGGTTCGGGAGTTTCATAGGTGGGAATCAAGTAGCTCTTAGGATATCTTTCCGACAGATGTATGATATGAAATTGGGGTTCGACGTCTAGTGGTCCGTCTATTCATGGTTGGTTTTACAGTGGTCTTGTTGTGTCTTAAAGAGTCCTTGGCTATGCCGACTCGGGGACGCTTCGTATGTCATGTGCACTGCCTTGTACATGATGGTGCTGTACGATCGAGCCCGTGTAGGCCCCACCACGAAAACTTCGGACGAAATCTCTATCATATGTTTGTTCCGGCTTATTCTGCAAGCCAATCCTTTGTTTTGTTTTGAGTTGTGGTATTCGAGTTGCTTCAAAGTGAAATGTTGATTCCATACCTTTCCGAAACGGTGTTCTCATACTTCGATGTGAATACCAATCCTTCTTGTTCATCAAGATTGTTTTTGCCAATCCTTTTTAACCGGTGTGCTTCTCTTCAAGTGGGTCCGATCATTTCAACATCCGCAAGATCAAGTATCAGTTTCTTCTCAACGTTGTTTGTTTCATCCGTGTCCAAGTTGCCTTTGTTTTTCCCACCCTCCCTCCCTTTTTTTTTTTAAGGACTCAAATGTCTTAATCAAGTATCTTTCATTCTTGTGAAGTCTCTCCATCCTTTCCTGTCAATATTCTTATCCGGTGATTCTCATGAAGATTCTAACGTAGCTTCTAGTTCAACATTCTTCATTTCTTTTATCTTCTCCGGTGGTTTCAAGTCAAGCTTTGTTGACCTTACCCTTTTCCTCATTTCAATGCCTTCTCATACCGGTGTACTTCATAATAATTCACTTCTCGCTATTCATTTATTCCGGCATGCTCAAATTTTCTCAAAAGGTTCGTCTTGTCATTCAAGATTCTTTCAAGATCTTTCGGGAATGCTATCTTATTCAAGCCATTTAATTCAACTGATGCTTTCTCTCTTGTAAATTTCTTTTGAGTGGGCCCTAACCCACAGGTCATTTTTCCAGGATCTTACCCGACTCTTCTTATTTTCCCGGCGTTACTCTCAAATTCTTTTCCAAGTTTGACGTAAGAATGAGTTATCATTAGTCAAATGTCTTTCTCCAAGATCTTCCAAATAATTTTCATCGTTGGCCCAACCTCTTCGTTTTGATTCTTCCGGAGCGTCTAAATAATTTGGTGGTGTTCCTTGTCGTAATTCTCGGAATTTCAAGTTCGAAGAAGAGTTTCTCTTTAATCTTGTTCCATTCTCTTCAAGATTCATGGTGCTAGCTTGTTGCCATCCTCTCATAATTATTTTCGATTGTGAGAATCTTTTTTTCACCCATCAGGATATATTCAAGGGTATTTTTCAGTTCGATTATCCGGAGCCCATCATTTCAGAAGACTTGTTCATTCTCAGCTTTCAGCTCTCGTTCCCCAAATCTTACTGGTGCATCATTCAAGTATTCTCTTATCAGCTCGTGATCGCTTCGTTCTCATGTATATAAATTCTCTCAAGCTTCTTCATTCATTTGCTTATTCTTCCCGGTGTTTCTTCATGTTTTAATCGTTCTTTTTCGATTCTTACGGTGGTTCGTTCAAGATTTCTCTTCCTTGTTTATCATATCAATTTATTCGTTGTTTTCAATTCTACCAGTGGTTCGTCGAAGACCTTCTTAAGTTTGCACTATATCTATCTTAATCCTTTCTACGAGAATAAGTAGTGTGCCAAATCCATTGTTTGTCATCAATTTAATTGATGAAGGATGAGCATAATATAATTCTTATTCTTATTTCATTGAGAGAATTCAATTCCTTATTCCGGAGGTTCATCAAATTCTCGGTTTCACTTGATTCATCTTTCTTTTCCCGGAGTTCCAAGTTCTCTCATTTATTTCACCACGAAGATCCTTCTAAATCATTACAAGGTTTCACCTTGTGTTTTCAACTTGTTTTGCATTTATCGTCATTTTGTTTACCGGAGTTCCTCATGGATGTCCTACATGATGGTTCATCGAGGTTTTATTTCCTTCTCAAAGCGTTCATCAACATTCTTTTCAGTGGAGTTCAAGCTTTCTTCTTCTTGTAATCCGGAGTGCAATTTGTTTCTACCATATCTTTGGAGGTGGTATTATGTCATTCTTGATAATTTGAGTTCATGTCTCATGATTCACATGTTGTTAAGAATGAGGTATTATAAATCCATCAATCTCTTATTTGGAGTTATCTTGGGTTTATACTTCACCTAAAGCCTTGTCTAAGGTTTGTTGCTATTATGGTGCTTATAAATGACCCAAGTTCTTCTTTTATCCTCCCGGTGATATAGCTTTCTCGTCTCCTTGTTCTTATCAATCCAATTCTTTTTCGTGAGTGGCAAGTTGTAACCTCATAATTTTGAGATGTCTCCTATAAGTCCATATCAAGATTATCCTTTTCGTTGCTGGTTTTCCAACAACTTCGTTCAACCCTTCTCCTAAAGATGCCTTTTCAAGCTCTTTTGTAGCAGAAGTTGTCTTTTTCTTCTCAATTCCTTCTTTTTGATTTATCTATCGTCTATTTCTTTCTTCCGGAGGCATTGTGATGCTGCTCTCTTCGACCCATCATCTTGTTTGTCAAGATCTTGTTCAATTCCTTCCACTTACAGTCGAAGTGTTGTCCAAATTATATCAGTCTTATTCCTTCTCTATCTTGTTTTAACCGGAGTGTTGTCTCTATTATTCCCCTTCTAACCGGAGTCTCATCCAAGTGCTTTCATTTTGCAAAGCTCATATTTTGTACCCCCATTTCCAACCGGAGTGCTGTTCGAATTTGTTCTTCCTTGTTCCTCTTTCCTAACGGAGTGTTTTCAACTTCGTCCATCTTCGTTGTTTTCTTCTTTAAATTTTTTCAACCTCGCAACGTTCTTTGGTTTCACTCGTTTGTCAAAGAAGCAACTTAGTTTTACCTCCTCTCTTCCTCTTCCTCCTCCGTTTTCCCTCCGGTGCCATTCTAGCTCTCGGGACGAGATCCTCTCGTAGTGGTGGAGTGTTGTAACGCCCCGAGACCGATGTGCCAGTTGTCGTCCAGTTATTCGCCGTCGTTGCCATGTCATTTGCTTGCGTGTTGCATATTATCATGTCATCATGTGCATTGCATCATCATGTTTTCAAAACTTGCATCCGTCCCGGCCTCCTCGTTCTCTCCGTTGTCCGTTCTGAGCCCAGACACACTTGCACGCGCCCGCGGCATGTCCGAAATAGTATTTATAAGTGGCCGGAAAATGTTCTCGGAATGGGATGAGAGTTGACGTGTGGTCTTATTATAGTGTAGATAGACCGTCTGTCAAGTTTCATCGCATTCGGAGATCGTTTGATGCCCCAACGGATAACTATAGCGGCAGTATAGCCGGTCTAACGTCGGACGTTTTCGGTCTCCGAAAACTGTTGCCGGGCTTTCCCTCTCTTTCCTCTCTAGGCCGTCTACACAGCCCACTACCTACCGTCAGGTCCAACCTAACCTCTCTTGTCAGCCCGCGGCCCTCCTCGCGCGTGTCTGAAAGCTGCCCCGGACCCGAACTGGACTTTCGTCACCGCTGTGTCCGGATCATCCCCAAACATCTACAAAACGTCTCCGTTTTGTTAATTGGACTTCTTAGTCTATTTTTCTCGACCGCCCGATTACAATCGGACGGACCGAATACCCCCCTAACCTAATCCAATAACGTATATATATTGACCAACCCTAAAATTTAGGCCATTTGTCCCATCGCCGCCGCCACTCCACCTACTCTCCTCTTTCTCAGGATCCCCTCCTCCTCGATCTCAACACCACCAAGCCACCTCGGCAGACCTCGCTCGAGCTCCACCGGCTACCACCAGCAGCAGCAAGCGAAGCCACCGGAGCTCCTTCCTCTTCCTCCTCTGCCCGAGGCTGCTGCCTCCCCGTGCCCTCGTTCCTGAGCTCCATTGAGAGGAGAGGAAGCCCCCGCAAGCCATTGCTTCGCCCCGCTGTCCTCGTCGTTGACCGTCGCAAGCGTCGCCCCGACCCAGGCCAGTGCCCGGCTTCCCTCTACTTCCTTCTCCCCATCTTCCTTCTCCTCCTCCTCTCATGGCTCTCTCTTCCATGGAGTGCAGGAACCCCGTCGCCCGCTGTTCGTCACCGTCCACCACGGATCCACGCAATCTCCGACCAGATCCGACTGGCACTCCGCCACACTTGCCCGTTTCGGCCGGATCCTGGCAGCTAGGCCCCGTCCCCGGTCGCCGGTGCCCTCGCCGGAGAGCCCCTGCTTCAAACCCCTGCTGCTGTTTCTGTTTCTTCAGAGAAGAGGACAGCAGCGCCTCACCCCGCTCTTGTTGACCACACCCCTCCTGCATCGCGCCTCTCCCCATGCCCGGATCCACCGCCGCGCCGTCCTGGAGCCTCGCCAAGTCCCTGTAGCCGCCGCGCCAAGTCCTCCTGCGTCGCTCCCAAGATCGGTCGCCGCCCTGCTGCCATGTTTCGCTGCACCGAACCACTGCGTGCTTCAGCTTCGTCAGAACACAAGCGAGACCAGGCTTCGTTGACCCTTTCGATCGAGCCAAGCAAGCCGGCCCAGCGCGCCCTCTGTGAGCCTCCTTCGTCTCCACCGCCTTGGGCCAAAGCCCATGGTGAGGCCCAGCCGCTGGCCAGATCCGGCCCAGCGTGGTGAGGACACGCCCAGCCTCCCCTGTGCACTGTTGGGCCAGCCAGCAGATTCGGCCCAGTGTGGTTTTTTTCCAGATCTGTGAATTTGCCTATTATCCAGAGTACTGCATATTTACAGTTTACCCCTCCATGTTCACACATCAATAACTCTTGAACCGTGCTTTGGATTAAAATGGTTTAAATATGTAAAATGCTTACAATTTCATATAGTTTCATAATATGTCATTTTCACCCATGTTTAAAATGTTTAAAATGCTGTTTGTGTAACTTTGTCCATATGTCATGCTAAAATGGTTTAATTCATAACTAAATGACCGTAGCTCCGTTTTTAACAAACCTTATATATAAATGGGGTAGAATTTTGCCTAGTTTAACTTGGTCTACTTGTTTTGCATGTTTAACAACTCTAAAATATGGTTTAGGGAAGAACAGGACCAAACCTAATATATGCACATGGGGATTTACCGGAATTGTTGTTCGTTGCTTCCGGCCTCATTTAAACTTGACTAGATAGGTAGTTTTCTTTGCTTCACTCTCTTGCCATGCTAACAACATTTAATATTGTTGGGTACATAAACAAGATCGAACTAAATAAGTCATGTGGTGTTTTCTTCAATATGCAACATATTGTGCTCCACTTAATTTGTAGAATTGTTTGTGCATTTTTCCACGCCATGCCTCATTAATCCGGACATGCATCATACTTGATTGTGCATCTTGCCATGTTTACGTGTTGGTTGTTTACTATGTTGTGTGCTTCTTTCCGGTGTTTGCTTCTTTGGGTTGGTTCCGGTTACGTCGTGTTTGTGAGGACCCGTTCGTCTACGTCCGTTTGTCTTCTTCATGGACTCGTTCTTCTTCCTTGCGGGATTTCAGGCAAGATGATCATACCCTCGAAATCACTTCTATATTTGCTTGCTAGTTGCTCGCTCTTTTGCTATGCCTGTGCTGCGATACCTACCACTTGCTTATCATGCCTCCCATATTGTTGAACCAAGCCTCTAACCCACCTTGTCCTAGCAAACCGTTGATTGGCTATGTTACCGCTTTGCTCAGCCCTCTTATAGCGTTGTTAGTTGCAGGTGAAGATTGAAGTTTGTTCCTTGTTGGAACATGGAGATGTTGTTCCTTGTTTGGAACATGTTTACTTGTTGGGATATCACTATATATATTATTAAATTAATGCATCTATATACTTGGTAAAGGGTGGAAGGCTCGGCCTTATGCCTGGTGTTTTGTTCCACTCTTGCCGCCCTAGTTTCCATCATATCGGTGTTATGTTCCCGGATTTTGCGTTCTTTACGCGGTTGGGTAATAATGGGAACCCCTTGATAGTTCGCCTTGATTAAAACTCTTCCAGCAATGCCCAACATTGGTTTTACCATTTTCCGCCTAACCTTTTTCTTTTCCCTTGGGGGTCGCGCGCCCAAGGGTCATCATTATTTTAACCCCCCCGGGCCAGTGCTCCTCTAAGTGTTGGTCCAACCGAGCGATGTCCGGGGCTACCAGGGGCAACTCTAGGCTGGCCTACCCGACGTATGGCTCATCTGAGTGTGCCCTAAGAACGAGATATGTGCAGCTCCTATCGGGATTTGTCGGCACATTCGGGCGGTGTTGCTGGATTTTTTTAACTTGTCGAAGTGTCTTGTAGAACCGAGGTACCGAGTCTGATCGGAACGTCTCGGGAGGAGGTCTATTCCTTCGTTGACCGTGAGAGCTTGTCATGGGCTAAGTTGGGACTCCCCTCCAGGGATTTGAACTTTTGAAAGCCGTGCCCGCGTTTATGGGCAGATGGGAATTTGTTAATGTCCGGTTGTAGAAAACCTGAAGTTGACTTTATTTAAAATGCATCAACCGCGTGTGTAACTGTGATGGTCTCTTTCCGGCGGAGTCCGGGAAGTGAACACGGTGTTGGAGTTATGTTTGACGTAGGTTGTTCTAGGATCACTTCTTGATCATAGTTTATCGACCGTGCTTTTGCCTTCTCTTCTCGCTCTCATTTGCGTATGTTAGCCACGATATATGCTAGTCGCTTGCTGCAGTTCCACTTCATACCTTTACCTTACCCATAAGCTTAGATACTCTTGATCGCGAGGGTGCGAGATTGCTGAGTCCCCGTGACTCACAGATACTTCCAAACCCAGCTTGCAGGTGCCGATGAGTCTGTGCAGATGACACAACCAAGCTCAGGAGGAGCTCGATGAAGATCTTGTCCTTTGTGTTGCTTCGTTCTAGTTGATCAGCAGTGGAGCCCAGTTGGGGTCGATCGGGGACATTTGTCGCATTTGGGGTTCTTCTTTATTTTGGTTCCGTAGTCGGACCATGATTGTATTTGGATGTTGTAATGCTTTATTCATGTATTGTGTGAAGTGGCGATTGTAAGCCAACTATGTATGTCTTTCCCTTGTGTATTACATGGGTTGTGTGAATTTTACCTCTCTTGCGACATTGCTTTCAATTCGGTTATGCCTCTAAGTCGTGCTTCGACATGTGGGAGATATAGCCGCATCGAGGGCGTTACACCCTGCCACACTTCCTTTTCCCGCTACCATTACCAGGATGGTTTCCTGGTGTAATATGCCTGACATTCTCTAATTCCACTTGCAACTCATCGGTGGTGAGCCTCTTTGGCGCATCACGGTTTTCATGCTTTGCATTGAACACATGTCTTCGGTATTTTCTAGGATGCGTCTTGTCCTTGGCAAGGAAACAGCGGTGTTCAATGTAATAGATCTTGCTAAGTATTGCGTATGACAGCGGGTTCCTGTCACAGTGAACACATGCATTGTAACCATGTGTCATTCGCCCTGACATAGTGCCCAAAGCCGGATAATCATGGATGCACCAAATATAACAGCACGCAGAAAGAAATCAGCTGGTGGGCTGCTATGTAGGTCTCGAGTGAGAACACCCTTCCATAGTTGTTGAAGTTCCTCCACAAGAGGCTCCATGAACAAATCAAAATCCTTTCCAGGACTTTTTGGACCTGGGATGAGCAAGGCCATCATGTAGTTTGATTCTTTGGTGCAGACATTTGGAGGCATGTTGTAAGGGATAACAAGCACTGGCCACATGCTATATGTGGCGCTCTGGTGGCCAAATAGGTTAAATCCATCTGAAGCTAAGCCAAGTCTAATGTTTCTCGGGTCAGCAGCAAACTCTTTGTGTTTATCATTGAAGCTTTTCCACTCACTACCATGAGATGGATGGCTCATTACATTCTGATATCTGTACTCCTGGTTCCTAGAATGCCACAGTACATCCTCTCTTATTTCAGCATCATGAAACAACCTCTACAATCTTGGTGTAATTGGAAAATGTCTCAGAACATTATGAGGAATCCTCTTCACAGCATCGCCATCTTTCCATCTTGATGATTTGCATTTCGGGCATTCACTTAAGTTGGCATAATCCTTCTGGAACAGAACACAATTATTCTTACAAACATGGACCATGTCATATCCAATTCCAACTACACGAAGGAAATTCTTCATTTTACTGTAGGTGTGTGGCAGCTCAGACACATCTGGGAAAGATTTGCGGTAAGCAGCCAACATCGCATCGAATGATTTGTTGGTCATCCGCTCAGATGTCTTCACCTGAAGAAAGGTGACCATAGCTGAGAATACTGACACCTTATTTCCTGGGGTGACAGCAACGTTGCATTGTTCCAACATGCAGGCCCACCATTTTTCTTCTGCAAGGGAAAGTTCATGGAATGAACGAGCATTTCGTAGCATTGTTTCAATGCTGGTCAAACTCACTGGCTCCGCCACCACCACCTCCTCCTCCTCTTCCACCTGAGCATCAGGCAGATCAAGATGGTGATCTGCTGCTTCCACGTAGTCAATAACATTGACGTTCACAGCTTCACCATGATGAACCCACCTAGTATATGTGACCGACATCCCATACAAGTGTAGATGATTTTGCACAATTGACTGGGGTCTTGTAACTGAATTCATACAACTGCTACACGGGCAGAGCACATCTGATTTCGGACCATCGTACTCAGCTCTGATAAAGTTCATGAAGTTTTCAACCCCCTCGACATATGCAGTGGAGAATCTTCGAGCAGAAGTTATCCAAGTCCTGTCCATCTATTAGACATAAAAATTAGTTGTTCTACTAGATATTACAGGAAAAACATATATGCTTTTTTTATTTTTTATGAAGTCCACGAAAAATACCTAGGTCGATGTCTAAAGCTATGGCAAGATATTTGGACGAGCAGATCTAAGTAACGAAATATATGTAAAGCTAATTCAGCAAAAAAATTTGAGTGCCAAATTATGGCAGGCTGTTTCAGCAGTCAATGAGGCCGAGCACACAGCCATCGAACTATCGAAGGCCATCGCAGCAACAAAGATCGAGTATAAAACGGTGTAGAGCTATTTCACCTAATAGATTGGCTACTAGACCATGGCAATCTACGTCACAATAAATATATGGCAGGATATTTTAGCAACTAATCGGCCTTGGCATGCCATCTCAGCTAAGCAGATTGAGTGCAGAGCAGGGCAAGGAAGCTTCTTAAGCAGAGCATATTGACAGTAAATTACTTCGGAAAATAGTGAGATTAACAACGTCTATCAGCTAACATTCAGCGCTACACCGACATGAACGGGGCCTCAGTCTAGAATGCTTGTACTGTGGGAGAAGCTGACCGCCGTGCGTCTCCACACGAACGTCGCCAGCGGTGGCGGCGCTGACCGTCGTGCGCCTCCACAAGAACGTAGCCAGAGGTGGCGGCGCGGCTAGAGGACGGCAGTCTATGAGAGCGTACTGTGGGAGCGAGAGGATCGCCGAACCGCGGCGCTGACGTATTGGTGCAGCAGGGAGGGCGGCTTTGGCGGAGCGAATGGAGTGGAGGGGGACAGGGGGGAGGTGGGGGGTTTGGGGAATATTATTGGCTAGTTGGCCGAAGGGCGGTTGAATCGGATTTGGGGGGAATTTTTGGGTGTGTGGGGGGGGGGGGATTTTCGCGCGGTGGGCGGGGGGAGTTTGGCGCATGGTTGGTTTCTCCAAGTGCAGTCCCACGTGTCAGTGAAGAGGCAAGCCGAAGCGCATTCCGTTTACGTGAGCCGTGTGCAGGACCGAACATGTGTGGGGTGCAATGCGACCGCGACAGGAGTGCTGTGAGTGTATCGCCTCTTTTCCTTTTAAACTAGGTGCTTCGCCCCCTCAAAAAAAATTTGTTGCTTCGCGCGATCCATCGATACTACTACTAGTAATCCAGTAATCCCGACTAAAACGGCGCGGCCGGGTCTTTTCCCGCGCGATATGCTGGGAGGTTGGCTTAGTTGGTTTTTTAGGACGAGTAATGCTACACTTATGTAATCCCAGTTACGTAATTAACGTAATATGGAACATGTGAGCTGTTGATTGTAGATTGGGGGGAGGGAGGGGCCCACCACCATGAAAATTAGGGCAGGAGAGAGAGAGGCAATTTACGTTAACCCTTTCGTAGGTTCCCGTAGATATATAAAGATGTGAAATGCGTGAATGTGTAGTGGACGTACTATTGGAGTGCCTAAGATAATTTGTGTATGCATAGACCCTATGTGTTTATTTTACTTCGCATGTTAGATTTGTCTAGGTTCAATAAAAAGTAGAGTTGGTGATGATGGTGTGCCTGTCATCCTGCAATATAGGCCGTCCGATCTATATCTAATGGATAGGAAGGAAACTATGACAATTTGCCTTCACTCCTCTCCACATTTGCAGATAAGGCTTTCCCTTGTTCATCCTTTTCTCCCACAAGATCTTGATCTTCCGTGCAAGCACGGGCATCTTGCTAGTACTCCTACAATATGTATATTATTGTGAAAGTTCATATACACGGGCCGAGATTAGTGCAAACATGGCAAATTTTCATTACATTTCGAACTTTTATAGGACAAAAAATAAAAGAAACCCGATCCTAAACCTACTCTACGGCGGCGACCGACGTCCTCCATCTGCGATCTCTATGTACGAGGACGGGGTTCAAGACCCGTGAAGTGAAGGTGCGGTCTCCGGCGAGGAAGAGTAGAACACGGGATATGGACCGGCCAGTTGGCACACCATGCCCTGCCGCCTCCCATGCCCTACTCATCCTCGGAGGAGTCCCGACCTCCGCGGTGCCGGACGTTGGATGGCGGCAAGTAGGACGCGTGGCTGACGGTGCTCCCGTCGTCGGCCGCCAGCGTGGCAACCGCTTATGCGGTCGCGTCCGCGTCCGGCTACACCGCTATTGCGTCGCGAGAGGCGACTTGAGCGAGGGTGGCGACCTCGAGCTTCATCCCCGAAGACAAGCTCTCCCACAGAGCGTTCGCACTTGCGGTCATGGTGGATGTGGTGCCAGGTAGGAGGACGATGCGCTATGGTGTGGAGGTTAGCTGGGCGTTGCCGCTTTAAGTAGCGCATTCCGGTGAGGCCAAGCATCCGGGTGCGTCATTAAGTCGCCGGAGTTGGTTCCTCGGGCACCGAGCCTCTTAACGACGACATATGAATGGATGGCATGAATGCGGGCAGCTGGCGCCAGCTGGGAACGCAGCACGCGACGGCGCGAGGGACGAGGGTTTTGGTGTGCCAGGGTAGTCAGCTGCGGTCGTGGCAACGTTGGGATGCCCTTTGCTCACATGCGATCCTGGCATGTCATTCAAAAAGCAAGACGACCCAGCATGGTCTTAGGTCCAGAGGATGCAGTTGGCCATGCTACACCACTCCGCGGACGCATCGCGGCGCCCCGTGCATCCTCGACGAGCCGGGTGTTGGGGTGTGTTTGGATTGTGGCCAAAGTGCACCTTACCAAAATTTTGGTCATGACCCAAAGATTGGTCTTTGTTTGGATGGTTGCCATTTTTTGGCATGCCAATGAACTCTAGCCAACTCTAGTTCATTTTTCTTGCCAATGTCGGCCAAATCATGGGCAACCAATACCTCAACCAAAATTTTGGTCATGACCCAAAGATTGGTCTTTGTTTGGATGGTTGCCATTTCTTTGGCATGCCAATGAACTCTAGCCAACTCTAGTTCATTTTTCTTGCTAATGTCGGCCAAATCATGGGCAACCAATACCTCAACCAAAATTTTGGCTACCCAATGCTTTGATGGGGCAACCTTGGGCACAAACCAAACATATCGTTGGTCGTGCCACAGCAGTAACGCCACCCTCGGCACACTGAAACCGACCGTGTCTAGCTACAATATGAGCGTGTCGCTCACCGCGGTCGCCGTGCCCAGAGGCGGTGCTGGAGCTGCGCCCCGTTGTTGGCCCCAACGACCCACATGAATGGTTGTCGGTGGCGAGGAGGTCGTGGGCCAGCTCCTCCATTGGACTAGTCTGCGCTACATCGTCCCGACGGGTGTGCCCCACATGTCGGTTTCCCTGTTTTCCCGGCCATATTCGAGCGTCAGTGCTCCGCGTTGTGCATTAGGCCTTTCACTATGTAGGCCAAGCGAGACAACTTATTGTTTATTTGAGCCGTTCAAGTATAATCATGTGGCATTTGCTTATTTCTCATTCCTCTCCAACCCTCTTCTCCATCGATCATGTCGCCCTTGAGTCGAGTCCATCCTCTTGCATGCCTCATTTGAACATTCCGCCGAGTATCATTCGCATGTACCCACCCTAGTCCTCTTTCAATAGATCTCCGGACTCCGAGATGAAATCCAGAGGGACCGAGTGGGTGCACGTGATACCTAAGGCGGATTCAAAATTTTGAACCGATGATCATAGCATCTGCAAATCATATATAAAGGGTATTCAATGTTCGTTTCATTTTTGAACGTACAATATACTCCGTCCTATCCTTTCTAGTTTACATATAAGTTTTATGTGTAGTCAAAGTATCTCTACTTTGATCAAAAAGGTATCAACATTCAACAATGCCCAATCAATATTGTTAGATTCGTACGTACTCCTAGATTTGTACTCGAGATGGTTTCCAATTTGACTATTGACAAGATTAATAGTACATGAGATGTATAATGTGAAAATTACATCATTGGAAACTCCTTTCACATACGAATTTGACCGTATGCTTTGTGTAAGTTGCATCTCATATATTATTGAGAAAATTCCTTATTTGACACTGTCTTAAAATCTGGTTCCTTATTTGACACTGGAAAAGTTTTTCTTCCCTATTTGACACTAGTCCTAAATTTTATTCCCTATACGACACTTCCGTCCATTTTGAGCCTAAATGACACCTGAAAAGATGATTTTGTCCCTCATGCGGTATGTGTGTGCGTGCATGTGTGGGTGCACGCGCACATGTGTACTGCTGCTGCATGTGTGTGTGCATGTGTGGCGCTGCGTGTGTGTTTGCTACCGCGTGTGTACGTGCGAGCGCGTGTGGGTGTGCTATTGCGTGCCTATGTGCTGCCGGCATGTGTGCTGCTGCTGCTGCGTGTGTGTGTGCTGCATGCGTGTGTGTTGCTGCGTGTGTGTGCGCGTGCATGTGTTTTGCTGCGCGTGTGTGCGTGTGTGTGTGCACGTGCGCGTGCGTGTTGTTGCGTGTGTGTGCGCGTGTGTGTGTTGGTGCATGTGTATGTGTTGCTGCGTGTGTGCTCCTGCCCTCGCACTGGTGTTGCGTGTGTGCGCTATTGCCCCCCACACACATACCACATGAGGGACAAAATAGTCTTTGCAGGTGTCATTTAGGCTCAAAATGAACGAAAATGTCATATATGGAATAAAATTTAGAACTTGTGTCAAATAGGGAAAACAATTTTTTTTAGTGTCAAATAAGGAAGCAGATTTTAAGATAGTGTCAAATAAGGAATTTTCTCTATATTATTACTCTAACATTTGGTCAAAGTTAGCCTCGAAAGACGCATTAGACCTTGTATGCTTTGTGTAAGTTGCATGTCATATATTATTACTCTAACATTTGTGTAAGTTGCATGTCATATATTATTACTCTAACATTTGGTCAGAGTAGTATAGTGGAAGTGGATCCTCAGACGTAGGTATCCCTGCCTTACCCTCCCTTTCGGTCACTTACTGGCGGACCCCATGCTTGCTAGGCCCCGCATGTCAGTTACTCAATGGGTTCGGCCACGTCAGGGGATCCTCATCCGTAGTATATGCCCTCTGTTTTTATTTACTCCGCATAAAATGGAGGGAGTGGTGGTATAATAAATGACGCGGGCGGGGGAGGGGGGGACGTCGGTTTGCTCTCAACTGCGGTCCCACAAGCAAGCGAAAACGCAAGTTGAAGCGCGTTCCATTCGGTGAGCGACGTGGAGGGTCCAGCGTGCCGGGCTGCAACGCGAACGTGACAAGAGCGATGTACAGTGAAAACCTATTGACCGGTCATCACGAGAACCACTATTCACACCAGAACCTTCGCTACTCGGCCTACGCCAGCCACTGCCCTAAAACCACACAAAATCTCCAGCCCATTCCCCCACCTTTCGATCCCCTAGTCCACATCAAGCGTCCCCTAGTTCACCGGAAAGCCATGGTGCGCCGCAAGATCACTTACTACAAGATGCTGATGCCGGAGCACCGCGCAGAAATCGCGGCGGTGATCGGTGCCACAGACTTCTGTTCCTGAGCTCGCTTTGCGGCGGGCCAATCCCCGAGTTCTCTGGAGCCAAGCTACGAGGAGGAAGAAGCCGATCCAATGTTCATGGTGGAGGTCGCGGTGCAGAAGGCCCTCGATGGGTATGAGACGATGGACGTCGACTTCGTGCCGGTGTCCGAGTCCCCCATGGTGCAGGCGGACCAGTGGTTCAACATGGCGATACTAAAGGAGGACCGGGAGGCAGAGGCTCAACTCGACATGGAGCACGCGCATGCCGCTGCCATCGAGGCTATCCTGCAGGCGGAACCGGATGTCGTGGATGTGAACCGGGCGGCGGAGGATCAACTTGAGGCGGAGCGCGCGGATGCCGCTGCCATCGAGGCCCTCCTACAGGCGGAACCGGACGTCCTGGACTTGAACCGGGCGGTAGAGGCTCGACTCGACGCAGAGCGCGTGGATGCCGCTCTCATCGACGCCCTCCTGCAGGCAGAACCGGACGTCCTGGACTTGAATCGGGCGGCGGAGGCTCGACTCGACACGGAGCGCGCGAATGCCGCTGCCATCGAGGCCCTCCTACAGGCGGAACCGGATGTCCTCGACTTGAACCGGGCTGTGCTCTTGTCCGTGCAGAGCGCCCGCACGCTCCGCTTGAACGAGTAGCTGGAGGCCGAGGACAACCACGATGCGGAGACACACGTCGGCAGCAACGACTGGTTCGCGCTGGCAGCCAAAGACGACGAGGCCATCTCTTTCCACGAGCAGTGATAGTTTTTCTTTATGTTGTTGTTTTTATGGATCTTTTGCTGTGTAAAAACATATATTTGTTATGCAAGTCGCCTGACTTGGGTCAGTCTACCATTTCAAGCGGTTGGATGAATATCCTACGTCTCCTAACCCTTCTTTCCTTCTTCCTCACCTCTTCTTCTTCCCCAATAGACCACCGCACGGGCTGTATGGATACTCCCCAACATGCGGTTGGATAAACATACTCTATGAACGGAAATTATGTGTCAGCGATAGGATGGCTGAGTTTGGTTTGTTCACATGCGACATCACGTGTCAGTGAGGGTGCGTTCCCTTGGTTGGGTTTGCGGCATGCAGGAGCGACTGTGTGAGGGTGCGATGCGACCGCGGCGTGCAGGAGCGACCGTGTGAGGGTGCGGTGCGACCGTGACAGCCGTGCGCAAGTGTACCCCCTTCTCATTTTGAAAACTTTAGGCAAGCTTGGCAAAAATGTGTGGCGAAGTTTGGCAATGCAAGGCCTAGACCCAAACAGGATAAGTACGTACGTACTAGGAGTACTAGTGTTAAAAAAGAAAGGCGGGGTTTTCCTTCGCGGGATTTAATCGATACAAATCCTCGTTTCACGTGTCAATTAATGCGTATTTTTTTCTCCAAAGACCAAAGAGCTAACCATCTCACTCCTCATCGCTTGATTAATGCAGCGCCATGCAAACCAACCTTCTCACTTCTGCATGCATGCATGTCGCCTCTCTCTCTCCCCTATCCATCTCTCTGCACGCATGCGCCTCTCGCTCTCTCTCCTGTTTCTGCATGCAAGCAGCTCTCTCTCTGCCTTGGGAAGATGCGAAGCACATGGGAAAGAGAGAGGGGATTACTACAGGCACACATGCGGTGGAAAGGGATGGAGGGCCCGGTTGGAAAGAGCAGCGAAAAAATGCCAATGCGTAGAGCATTGCAGGGAAAGCGAAATTTTCTTAGACGGAAACAAAAAAGGACCGGAGGGAGTACTACTAGGAGTACTAGTGCGGTGAGATGGTTTCTCGAAGAAGACGATGGAGAAGCGGAGTCAGCGAAGAGCGAAATGATGGTTTCTTCGTCCGTGCTTTTGTGATTTGACGCCTCACTGCTTTGTGATTTGTGATAGAAGGGATAGGGGAGTAGACTCTGTGCTCTATACTGTACTACATGCGTCCAAGCGTGGGAGAAAGAGGAGAGACGTTGCATTTTTCTATTTCTTCAATCAATCAATCAGGGAGCTTCGGTTCCATCTTTTTGGCTTTGGCAACACTGTCCACAATGGTTCCCACGATGCCAAAAGCTATTTTCGCATTTGGCTACACATTGTGGATGCCCTTAACCGTACCACTTGGTTTTGCTCCTGTGTGCTATCTATACAAATCTCAATTATATTGATCTAAAAAATTATAGAATCAAGATTTGTAAAAAGGAGGTGATTTTGCCGCACGGATGGCAGGGGAGGTTTCTTATTTTAGCAATGCTACATCCATGTAATGGTTTACGTAAAGTTACGAGCCGATGTGATATGGGACTATTTGATTGGATTAAAGGAGAGGATTAGGCCCACCCCACCTGAAAATCAGGGGGCATATATAGATTAGATGGAAAGTATACGTAGCAGCTATGTAGCCCTTTGTAAGTCTAGGATTAGGCTTCTTATTTTCGGAGGATGTTGTCCTGGCGGTTTGCTAACATGCGGTCCCATGTGTCAGTGCTTTACCAAGCCGATCCGCGTCCCACATGAGGCAGAACAATGGCAGAAGCAACACGTGGTTAAGTTGAAGAAGATGAGGGAGAAGCGGATTCAGCAACGAGTGAAATGATGGTTGCTTCGTCCCTCCAACTTAACTGCGGGAAAGGTGCAGCTTTGTGATTTGACGCCTCATTGCTCATTACTACGCCGGCGCCATGACTGGGGTGCTTCACCCCGGCTGCTCTGCACTGTATTCCGGTATGGCACGTGGACCCGGTAGCTTGATGTCCCACATGTCGGCGAAAGGGACTAGAAGATTTATGAAAGCGAGCGCTCCACTCTTACGACGGAGGAGTAGACGACACGACGGCCTAGTGAACTGTCACTTGTACTATATAGTACTATAGTTTTGCTATTTCGCACGATCCATCGATACAAACCCGAGTAAACAGGAAAGGGCGGGATTTTTCCCGCGCGGTAGATGATACTGGCCATACATTTCAAATGCAATTTTAATGTATGCAAACTGAATAATTATAAGTAACAATATGATATCTAGTAAAACTAAAAACACATATGATTTATTGTGTTAGAGTGTAGTAGTAGTGCTGTATTGCATACTATAGTTGTTAGACGTAACATGCGAGAACGTGTAGAGATGTAGTTTTGGAGGGCCTATAGAGAGAGAACCGTAATACGGTCACCGAACTTCAGAATAAGCTGATTACGGTCACTATATACGTTTTGCGGTGATTATACGGTCACTTGCTCACAGTTCAGCATTGGATTGCACTCTGTTGACCGGCCAAATAGTCTGCATGGCGCCATGTTGACTAGTTAAATTGACCATGTTCCTTGTGGGTCCCACCTGTCAGTTCGCATAGGCAAAAGGTCAGATAAACACAAATTTATGCAGGCCCGACAAGGCTACAACCCGTGCGCGAGAATCACCCGGTTGTGTATGTGTCTGTCAGGGCCTAATGTGTGCGCATGCACGTGTAGGTTGAGCACTTGAGCGTGAGAGTGTGTGTTGGTCGTGTGGTGTACTGGTGTGTGCATGCATGCGTGCGTGTGTGCGTGTGAGTGTTGCGTGCGTGCATGTGAGTGTTGCGTGCGTGGCTGCGTGTGTGCGTGTGAGTGTTGTGTGTGTGCGTGTGTGCATGTGTTTGTGTGAGTGTTGCGTGGATGCAGTTCATGTGCATGCGTGCGTGTGTGTATAATCACCGCACCAGCTCCTGTGTGTTAAAACAGACGGCTCAGCATACCAATACAAGGCCACCTTGTCCGCTGTGCCCGCGGTCATGACTTCGAACCACCGTCCAAATATTTTTTTGTCGTTTGTTTTCATTCTTACTAGCAAGATGCCCGTGCGTTGCACGTAACATCAAGATGCATTTGTATGACTTGTTTATCTTGTGAGAGAAAAGGATGAACGAGGGAATGCCTTATTTGCAAATGTGGAGAGGTGTGTGGGTACCTTTTTGCAAAATTGCCATAGTTTCTTTCCTATCCATCAGATATAAATCGGACGGACTATATTGCAGGATGGCAGGCACACCATCATCACCAACTCTGTTTTTTATAAGAGTGTATTTTATGTATTTTATAAGAGTGTATATGTAGAGTAGATACAAGTCGACAGGTGGGCACGATGGTAGTGAGATAATGTGATGCAACACTAGAGGTGCCACGTGGAGCGTTTAACTAGTCAACTAGTCATGTCATGAGCAAATACAGAGTTGTACGGTGAGCCTGTGACTGTATAATAACCACTAAACGTAAATGGTGACCATAATGAGTGGATTCTGAAGTCCAATGTACGTATCGTGCTTTCGCTTCAAATACAATGATCGTCATTGCATATATCGCGAGAGAAAGATGAAACACGCGTGAATTTTCTGGGGGCTTACTTTTAGAGGACCTGGAGATAGTTTTGTGTGCATACATGAAAGGGGCGTACAGGGGGGGTATGCGATGGAGAGAGATATGCTCTTCGTTTCTCTTTATTATGACTAACTTTGTATATAGTATAAAAATATACAAATTCACAGTGCGGAATAAATATCATTGTGGGCACCAAGCAATGCAAATTAGCATTCGTACTCCTCCATATAACTTTGTAATGTTGTATATATGTAGAAACTCTAAAATAATTTTTTGGCTACACTTTATTCAAAAGGAATGTTGTATGCGAAATAAACGTGAAGAGAGGGCTTTTTAGATCAATGGTGTACGTGATGTAACATGTGTGAATGTGTAGTTGATGCATTTGGCGGGGCCTAGAGAGGTATGTGTGTGTATTATGTATTCGAGAGAGGCATGGATAGAGGGGCCGACGGGGGGGGGGGCGTGGGAGAGATAGCATGAGAAATGAGAGTGGTCTAGAGAGAGAGACGAATATGACATCACGACAAGAGATTCCATTCCCTTGAGTGTGTATATGCAAGGGGTAGGGAATAGAGGCACCAGGAGAAATTTTCTGTGTGTGTGGTGTTTGTGTTGGTATGTGTGGGTGTGAGAAGATAATGAGACGTGGGGGCAGAGGGTGTGTCACCGCGTGAGGTCCGGTGGGTTGAGGTGAGGCCCTTCATTCGGTTCCATCCTGCGCCACATTGGTCGGCCCGTGACGCATTTAGGAAGAACCATGGATGACTAGTCGTACAAGACGAAGATAGCAGAATTGTGAAGGACTCTGTGTCCACTGACAAAGCCGGCTAGGATTTGTAACCCTAGGTTCTCGGACTAAGGTAACCCCTTTATCTCTGATATTACTATTCATCCAACCTAACTTTAAGGGGCATCCTACATAATGCTCTACTAGAATCATACTCGTCGATTAGGAAGAGAGGTGTGAGACAATGCGTGAGAGACAGGCATAAAGATAATGTGCGTACATGAGACACGTAGGCATGTCCATGTATATGGAAAGGGTCGATGAGGATTGTGCGTGTGTATGTTTGCGGGAGGAAGAGTGCTTGTGATAAAGGTTAGTGGAAAGAGTTGTAAATGGTTACGAGAGGGAGGGAGGGTTATATCTAGAACATGTGTGCGAGAAAGACACCTCACGAGAGAGTGTGTGAGCATGTGTGAGAGACCACCCATGGAGAGTGAAACTACACATAAAAGACTGCTCTACACATTGATTAAAGATATAAATTGTATCCAAATATTAGGATGGGATCATGATATTTGTAATTCGTGTAAGGAGCGGTCATTGATCCATCAGACATCTAGATTCTATCGAATTTGAGCATGTCTATGTTATTATTCGACACAATTGATCCACATAGTTAGTATTTTGAACTCCAGACAATGCATCGCTTTAGCAATTGAATATAAACGTGAGTATAGTTCATGTTATGTGTGTAAAGCACATTATACATACGAAAGTTACACAATGGACATTATAAATAGCTACCTATGAACTAGCATACATTTCAATTCAACTTAAGGTGGTTTAAAAAATCGAATTCAACATGAAGTCCATTCAATTATTTGAATTTGATATCATGACATTTGTAAACCATACCTAAATTATGGGGGCACCAATCTTTGCTCTGATTTTGTACATAATAGCATATGTAGTCGTGTACAAAATAGATTCAAATTTAGCTCCTCCATTCCAAAATAATCGTAGTTATAGGATTTTCAAGTGTCAAAATTTCAAAAAGAAGCGGATAATTTAATGAGGTTTTCAAACATACAAGGTCAAATATAACGTTGTCTATTTAGGTCAATCCTAATAGTTCAAGAGTACTCTAAACGTGAATGCTTGTGTTTCAAAATTTCGAACGAAGCGCCAAAAGAGCCTCTACTCGCCCGAAACCGCGTGAGACCAATGTTTGGTAGTACAAGGAAATTACTTTTCTAACAACTCCAACCCGTGAAACCTACCGGCCCGACGTCCAAAGGTCTAAACTGGGGTAGGTTTGTAGCTTCATCTAGACGCCACGCAACCGCATCCGAAAAACATTCATACACAATGGCCGCCTAAGCACACATGCGCGTGGCCGAAATCGCTCCCACCCACTATTTGGGACACCTGGGATTACCTTCCTACCCCCGACTAGCAGTAGGTCCAAAATTTAAGAGGGGGGCAAAGTTTGTACTTTCCCCAAATTTCAAACAAGCGCGTCCCATCTTCTGTTCAAAAAAGCCAAAACAAGCGCGTCCCAGACCGAAACATGGTTCCCCCCACCCATCCGATTCCCCATTCGTACTCCGTGGGCGCCAAAACTACCTCTCCCCCAGCCGCGAAACCCCGACGTCCTCCGTCCGCCACCCCATCCCACCCATCAACCGCCGCCCTCCTCCATCACGCCGGAGCCGATACCCCGACGTCGTCGTCCACCGCAACCTCAACTGCAACGCCCTCCATGGCTAGTAGTTGAAGCCGAGGCCGAGCCTTCCGTACCCGAGCCGGTTCAACCATGCCGTCCTGCGCCTCACCGCTGCCGCTCCAACTTCGCCACCCTCCACTGCACCGGAGCTGTTCCTGCTACGCCGTCCTTCGCTGCCTCGGATCTGCTTCCCCTCCGCCAACATACGGCCACGGCAATACAGTCAACAATTTGGCCATGGGTTCGTCCAAGCCTACACCCTCCAGAACATCGGTTTCCTCGGTAAAAAGAAGAAGATCGGCGCGACAAGTGGAGGTGACCACACCGGCAACCAAAAAAGGTACTCCTTTTCCCTTATTCGTGCAAATCTTACGTCTCTGCTTGCACGGTATTCATCCCACAAAAGACACTAGTTGACCGCTTCTTCTTGATACTAGATGTTCCTAGTAACTCGTGATGCACAAGGTTTCTCCTCATATACTATTTCACCTTAGCTAGAGGTCCGTCGCCCCCCTTGAATTTCAATTTCTGGCCAGTTGATTCCCAATTAACGGAAGCATTCCCTAGCGTAACAGGCGCTAGTACACCTATTACACCGAGGAAGCAGGGCCTTGGTGTTTATCTTAGGGGCGTGTGCGGCCTAGAGCTACTGGTGCCCGATCTTGAGGTCGGTTGGGATTAAAGGGATGGCCTGGGGCGCTGCCAAGCACGGCGGTGGTGTGAGGTCGATGGGAGGGCGGGGCGGCGGAGGCAGGGGTCTAGGCCGATGGTCGCTGGCAGTTCGAGAAAGATCATCAACAGTGACTGGCGGGAGGTAGACGAAGGCCATCTGCCCGTTCCTTATAGATCAGATGGTTCATTAAAAAAATCGACTGACCTATTTATTTTCAGTCGACTGTTATCTTAGATATGACCACATGTGGTGGTGTGCTGGAGGAGTACCTGCATTTCCTGTGCCCATATATTACAAAATCATACGGAGTAGAATCTAATTTTGTTTGCCATGCAATGTTGTAGAGCTATCATATGTCTCCTGTCATTTATTTTTCAGCCACCTGCTATCTGCTACTTTTACAGTGCACTAGTTCTGCACACACTTCACCCTTACTCTCACTATTGTGTTTTTATGCAAGGGTATTTCAGACTCTACTGCCATGAGAGAAGCCAAAAAGAAAAGAGAGAAGTCGCTCCAGCTTCGTATGCGGGTAGGCAAGACACGTTACGGCGCTATAAAGGGTGCAGTGTCAGCAGATGGAGATGGTAAACGTAGCTCTAGAGTTGATGACCTCGCTCGCAATGAACCACCATCCCAGGTGCTTGATTTAACTTCGCGGTGTCATATGTGGTTGCATGTTCCATATGGTGTCTAGCTTGTATTCAAAAGGCCGAAGTCGGTAAGATAAGGAAAGATAGTTTTTTACATGAACCACCATCCCATGAGCACCAGAAGACAAATAGCTAGTCAGGGCACTGGCCGAGCCAGTGACAAGCCCAACAAAGATAGGCATCACCTGGAAGCCAACTAAAAAGCTGCGATGGTGGCGAAGCAGCCCGCCTCCCACCAGGCTCTCAGGTCCTAGATGATCATGCTCACCACATTATACCTTTGAATATGACATGCCTTTCTATTTTTGGTACATACTAGTACATCTGTGTATTAACCATGTTCTTACATCAAACTAATGTTCTTGTGTATCCCTCATCAATCACTTATGACGAGCCAGGCAGGCAAGGGGACTACTCCTCATTTAAAGAATGCAACGTTAGCCTCCCGACATGATTCTCAAGAAACAGAAATGCTAGATGAACATAGTGAATGTAGCTCTGTAGTTGATTACAACATTTCCCCTACACTAGCATCGCAGGTGCTTGCTCTAACTTGGCAGCATGATATGTGGTTGCATGTTGCATATGGTGTCTAGATTGTAATTCTTCCAATCTGGTTAAACTGCATGTGCTAGTCAGGTTAGCTTATACATTATACCTATTAATGTGGCATGTCGTCCTGTATTTAGTACATAGTACATCTGTCTATTAAGCATGTCCTTACATAAAACTATTGTTTTTTTGTATCTCGCATCAATCAACATGACAAGACACCTTTAGTATATGCAGCGCGATATTAGTTGCATCTTTCATATGATTTATAGCATGCGCTGCTTCTAATTTGTTGAAATTCCATTTATGATGGGACGCTTTTAACTTGGCAGAGTCATATTGGTTGCATCTTTCATGTGGTGTCTAGCTTGCATTGCTTCTTATTTGCTGGAATGGTTTCTGCTTAGTTTGCACAAACAGTTGTGAACATGCCATGCCGTCCTGTTTTTTGTACATATTCCATCCTGGTATCATGTGTTTACCTTACATCAAAGTAGTGATTGTCAGTATCATGCATGAATGAGTTCCGAAGAGAGAATTTTATTGCTTTTTCTTGTCGGTTTTACTTAACAATTCAAAATCAATAAAGGGAAGGAAATTAGCAAGGCAGCTGATAAAGGTGCTGCTTCCGAACGGAGGGCCTCTACAGTTTCTACTCCTCCACACCCCAAGATGATTTCCAAGACAACACATGCATATACACTCAACAAAGCTGTGTTTATGATGAGCATGTTTCCCCTAGTGCAGCATCACCGGTGCTCCCTCTAACTTGGCACTGTTATATGTGGTTGCATGTTATGTGTGATGTCTAGCTTGTATTGCTTATAATTTTGTTGAATTCCATCTGCTTACTTTACACATTATACTTGAATAAGACACGTGTTCCTGTTTCTAGAACATACAATATCTGTCTATCACACCATGTTCTTACATCAAATTACTACTGTTGTGTAACCTGCAACAATCACTTATCATAAGACACGTTTAACTTCGGAGTGTGATATAGGTTACATCTCACATTCTTTTCTAGCTTGTACTACTAACTTGTTGAAATGGCACTTCTGACGAGACAGTTTTAACTTGGTAGAGTGATATTCGTTGCATCTTTCATATGGTGTCTAGCTTTCATTGCTTCTAATTTGTTGAAATGCATTCTCCTTAGTTTACACATCATAAGCTGTGAATATGCAATGTTGTGAATATGCAATGGCACTAATGACGATAGACCTCTAACATGCTAGTGTGATGTTGTTTGCATCTTGCATATGATTTATTTCTTGTACTGCTTCACATTTGTTTAAACGCCATTTATGATGAGATACTGTTAACTTGGCAGAGCGATATTTGTAGCATATTTCATATGGTGTCTACCTTCCATTGCATTGCTTCTAATTTGGTGAAATGTCTTCTTCTTAGTTTACACATCATAGTTCTGGTTATCTCTTCCGTCCTGTTTTTCATACATATTACATCCTCCTATCATGCGGTTGTCTAACATCAAAGTTTAGTTCGTCTACATCACGCATCAATTTGTTCTGAAGAACTAAATTGTTATTCATTTTTCTTGTCGGCTTGACTTAACATGGCACAGAGAAAGAGGAAGAAACATAGAATGGCAGGGAATGAGAAGCGGATGAATCCTGCAGATTCTGCTGATACTAATGGTGTAATAGAAGGTCAAAGTCCAGCGGAAAATTCTACAAACACGGCATCCCATGCTACATGAGTTGCAAAAAAAATCCAAACAGAAACAAATAGCTGCCACCAAACAAGCAGAGACAGCCCTAGTTCTTGCAACACCTACCACAATACTACCAGCTGCACGACTTACTCGTGCGTCAACTGAGCTAGCAGCACGTTCCCAAGCTCCCTTGCCACCTGACACTACTTCCCAAGCACTCTTGACACAAGATGAGTTGGCAATATCAGATGAACCTTGTGAGCTTCAACATCAAGAAGGTAGTTTCTGGAGTCAAGTTACAGTTGCATGCTTCTTTATATGTAGTCTCACAGTTTGATGTACACTAACACTTCCTATGTTCGTTGTTGGACTAGCACCTAGGCGCAAGAGGAAACAAACATCGGGGATAATGTTCAATAGGTTAACTAAATCTAGAGGAGGAAGAATGGAGATCCGTTTTGGGGAAGGTTTAGAAAGGCCACGTGATGCTACAGAGTCAGCCAAGTTAGTATCAGAGGCAGCGGTTGCCGTTAGGTGTCATGTACGTATCCTTCCAACATGGATTCAGTACAGGAATGACAAAGACAAAACCCAGTTCAACACCTTCCTTGACCATTTATCTGTAAGTATGGTTATGTATGGAAACTAGTAATATCGTCTTGCTCTGTCCCATACTTTCTAGGTTGCTGATAATGAGACTCCCATAATTTTCAACAGATGAGGTTCAAGTTGGATAGCCAAGATGATGCAACCAGACAAGCTTGCACCCATGTTTTCAAGTCTGCTCTGCGACAGTATCGGTATAACTTGAGGAAAACTCACTTTGAAGGCAAGGCTAATAGTGAACTTTGCCAAACATCTCCAGTGGAAAATATATCGGATGAAGACAGGAGGGGCCTTGTTAAACACTGATCTGATCCAAAGTATCAGGTACATTATATATATGTGATCAGATCACATGTTGAAGTCCTATTTACGCATGTGCCACACAAATCTATCTTCTTGTAGGTGAACTGTTCAAAGAACAAGGCCAACCGTACGAAAGTGAAATTCCAACAGACGACAGGATCTCGTAGCTATATTGCACACTGCGAGGCTCTTGTAATTAGCTGTTGTTTCACTCTTTTCGCTGTACCATATTATCAGATCTATATTGACTTGTTCGAAATGCAGAGGAAAGCCCACAAGGACCAAAAAGTACCTGAACCAAATGATGTGGAAATCTTCAAGGACTGTCACACCAGCAAGAAGAAGGGCATGACTACACCAGTCAAAGCCGTGGTTGTAAGTCCTTAATCCTCATGCCTTTTAACTACTACTTACTCTGACTTGTGCCTTGAACTGCATGGTTTGCAGCCAATGTCTATTACTCTTTTCAATTTTATACACAATTTTCTTAGCGTATCATTGAACCTTACAAGGTTTAAAAGAGAGGAGTGATGTTCCTTTGATCTTGACCCATAATCTAGTTCCGTGCTGGACTTGCCCACACAACGTTACAATTGCCTGTTTGTCTGTTCTCAGTTGTTTTGTGATATGAATGATGTCATACTATGCTTACCGTATTATAAATTTCGTCTCTTTATCCTTAGCCCTCAATACAATGTGAAGAAATAGACAATACATTAGCGATGGTACATGGTCATATGTTTGGAACCTGGTTTTATTATGTACTTTGCAATAAAATACAACTAATACTTTATATGGGTTCACCAGAATAAGTTCTGTATATAGACCAAAGCTATTTTGTTTGGTTTTGATGCCTCCTTAATATCTTCTGTTCTGGTACTACTAATGTAGAACCTCAACTTTTCAGCGAGCTATGGAAAAAATGGTGGAACCGCCACCTTCTGAAGGTGGCGAGGCAACTATGACCGCAATGTCACCTCTTGCTGCAGTGGGTCAGTACCTATCCACTAACAGTGCCAAAATCACGTTCCTGCGTAATACTGGGTTGGTTGTTAAGGCAATATCGTCCAAACTGCCTCATGATCAAGATATGCAAGCTCAAAGCAATGTTGTATCTGCGCTCCAGACACAAGTCCATTCCCTAACAGAGACCCTTTATGAAACAAGGAGAAACATTGCTCAATGTCGTCAAGATATGCATGGTTTTGAAACCAGACTATCAGACATTGCTATGTTGTTCAGGAGCCTAGGGGAAATGAAGGCGAGGGTTATGGTGCTCCATCGGACAATACAACATGAAAACGTAACAGTCAGGCCAATTGAACCGAGCTTCTGAACTTCTGGTGGTGCATTTATCTGCTAGACTGTTAAGTTTTATGCCAACCTTCCTTTTGTTATATAGTTGTAATTTGTTTTGGTGCGATACAAAATTTATTCTTAACGTGCAGCCACCGGCTGAAGAAAACATCAAGCCATTTTTGTATAGTGTAGGGTATTCCCAATATTTGCACTGGTGGCGATCTTTGATGCCGAGTGGATGTAATCTGTGCAATCGCCTTAATAGCCTAGCATTAGTTTCGGACTTATTTATTTCCTAGTCTTCCTTTTCCCTAGTTTGCTAGTGGCCGCAACTACCATGGGCCATATACGGGCCGTAGGATCCATCGGTCTCCTACGGGCCATCGATAAATGGGCCTGTAATCGGTGGGTGTAACGCCCCGGATATAACTTTCCCTATTTGTACTCCAACTCTTGCCATTTCTGGCATTAAGTTATATTTATTTCTCGGGTTCGGGTTTTGTCTCGGTGTGTTGTTGTCGTTGTCATGCATCTCATATCATGTCATCATGTGCATTGCATTTGCATACGTGTGCATCTCATGCATTCGAGCATTTTCCCCGTTGTCCGTTTTGCATTCCGGCGCTTCGTTCTCCTCCGGTGGCCATTTCTAGCTTTCTTTCGTGTGTGGGGATTAAACATTTCCGGATTGGACCGAGACTTGCCAAGCGGCCTTGGTTTACTACCGGTAGACCGCCTTGTCAAGTTTCGTGCCATTTGGACTTCGTTGGATAGTCCAACGGTTAACCGAGGGACCGAAAAGGCCTCGTGTGAGTTGCAGCCCAACACCCCTCCAATTTGGCCCAAAGCCCACCAAACTCAGCTCCATGTCCTAGAGTGTTCGATCACGATCGCGTGGCCGAAAACCGCACCTCATTTGGACTCTCCTAGCTCCACTTATGCCTATAAATAGCCCCCCCGTTTTCGGATCTCTTCTTCCTCCCCGAATCCCTAGCTAAAATAAAAGATCCCCGCGCCGGCCGGACACGTCCGATCCGACCGGACGCATCGCCGCAGCCAATCCAGCGCCTCCACGTGGCGGGCGGACCACTTCCCCGCCGCCGCTCCCGCCGGCCCGACCAGGCCCGAGGCGGGCCCGCTCCCGCGCCCGACCGGGACACTCGCCGCCGCGCGCCCGAGGTCGCCGTGCCGCCCGGTCCGCCCCGCGCCGCCGCCTGCTCCGCCCCGAGGCCGCCACCGCCGCCGCCATCGACGCCGGCCAGCAGCTCGCGCCGCGCCCCTCGCCGTCTCCGCCGCCTCGTCGCCGGGCCGCCGCCGCCCGTCCCCGGCCGCGCCGCTCCTCCTCGCCGCCAAGGCCGGCCGGCCCCGGCCTCGCCTCCCCTCCGTCCGGCCGCCACTGCCCATCGTCGCCGGCGAGCGACCTCGCCGGATCCAGCGCGCCCGATCCAGATCCGCAGTTGCTACAGTAACCCTAATCCGCGGGGTTGTTTTTTTTTTGCCAAGTCCCTAGATTTTTAGCCCATATGCTCCTGTTCGAGGCCCCGTAACTTTGCATCCGTAGCTCTGATTTGGACATATAGTATATCAAAATGTTCCTTCGTTGACCGTGGGAGCTTGTCATGGGCTAAGTTGGGACTCCCCTGCAGGGATTGAACTTTCGAAAGCCGTGCCCGCGGTTATGGGCAGATGGGAATTTGTTAATGTCCGGTTGTAGATAACTTGAACCTTAATTAATTAAAATGAATCAACTGAGTGTGTTACCGTGATGGCCTCTTCTCGGCGGAGTCCGGGAAGTGGACACGGTGTTGGAGTAATGTTTGCGCAAGCTGTTCTCTAGCTTCTCGCTTGTGCTTTGCCTCCTCTTCTCGCTCTCTTTTGCGAATAAGATAGCCACCATACTTGCTAGTCGCTTGCTGCAGCTCCACTTATATTTGCCTTACCCCTTCCTATAAGCTCAAATAGTCTTGATCGCGAGGGTGCGAGATTGCTGAGTCCCTGTGGCTCACAGATTACTATAACTCCAGATGCAGGTCCAGGTGATTCCGCTCCAGGTGACGAGTACGAGCTCAAGTGGGAGTTCGACGAGGACTCTCAGTGTGTTACTACGCTTCCTTTCCCGATGATCAGTAGTGGTGCCCGGTTGGGGGTGATTGGGACCGTGTCGCATGTTGGGTTTTTTTCTATTTTGGCGCCGTAGTCAGGCCATGAGTGTTTGGATGATGCATGTTATTTATGTACTCTGATTGACTGGCGAGTGTAAGCCAACTATGTTTTCCCCTTTATTATTCATATTACATGGGATGTTGTGAAAGATTGCCTAACTTGCGACATATGCCTTCAATGCGATTATGTCTCTAAGTCGTGCCTCGACACGTGGGAGCTATAGTCGCATCGAGGGTGTTACAAGTTGGTATCAGAGCCTTCCCCTACCTTAGGAGCCCCATTGCTGATCATTTTGAGCGGCCGAGTTGTGTCTAGAAAAATGTTTTGAGTCACTTAGGAATTATATATCGGAGAGCTTAGGAATTCTTTTTACTTCCCAGTCTCCTCATCGCTCTGGTAAGGCATACTGACGTAGAGTTTTGACTCTTCTCTTCTCAAATTTCACTAAATTTTTTTAGGATCACGCGAGTATCTTGGAATCGTTCCGATGGCTTATGATGAGAACATTGTCTTGGTGCCTCCTGTCAGGGGTTTAGTGGAAGTGTCCCGGGGAGTTGAGCTCTGAGGTGTTGTCATCATAATTTTATCGTTGCAATTCTGGAATACTTGAGATATGTTCGCCGACATCGAAAATCTCTTTTATGCAGTTCGTTGGTGAGATAACCTCGACGCCACCCAGACTGGGGCGGGAGTTCGGGAGTATCGCCATAACTTGTATAACGGATGCTTTTCGAAGGTTGAGGTAGATGGTTTCTGAAGTTTTCTTGGTTATGTGTTGAAGGATGGATACAGCTGGATGTAGGATTTGCTAGTTTGGGTGAGATATTATGCTTCCCCTGTATCCCCAACACCTGATTGCATAACCGGAAAGGTTCGGGAGTTTCATAGGTGGGAATTCTAGTAGCTCTAGTTCTTCTTCCACGAATATTGGTTTGAGATTGGGATTTCTTACTGATTATTCGTTCTTGATCTGTACCTTGTTGATTTATTTCTCTACCTTAATTCTACGTGGCTTCTCAATTTATGGATATGTGACCATTTGAAGAGGAATGCATTCGTTCATTTTGTTCGGATGTGAAGACTATATGTTGCAATTTTCATTCCATTGGATTCAGCTTCAATATTTATCTATCAATGTGCTAATGGTGGTCAACCTCTTCAGGATGGCTCCTCCAACGCGCACGACTCCGAATCCTGATCCGCCACCGCCTCCACCTCCTCCAGAGGCATGGCAAGCTGTGATGGCCGCAACTAATGCAAACACTCAGCTGATCATGTAAATTCTCCAAGAGCGCAATCAAGGCAGTCAAGGGAATCAAGGCAGCAATCAGAGTCACTTTGCTACACTCAACCAGTTCCTTGCTAACGGGCCAAAGACTTTCAGCAATTGTGTTGAGGCAACCGATGCTGACGATTGGCTTGTGGATCTGTGTAAGCATTTCGAGTGCAGCAACGTCAGGCCTGAGGACTTTGTGAAGTTCGCTTCCTTCCAACTCAAAGATCAAGCTGCAGAATGGTTCCAGCAGTACAGGGACTCCAGAGGTGGACGTGTTATCACTTGGGATGATTTCCGTCGAGATTTCCGAGCTCATCATATTCCGCAGAGCGTGGTTGAAAGCAAGCGTGAGGAATTCCGCAATCTGAAGCAAGGCTCTTTGTCTGTCTATGACTACAACAAGTTGTTCCAGAAGCTTGCCCGCTTTGCCAGGCAGGACGTGCCTGATGAGAAGAGCATGATATACCAGTTCAGGGGTGGTCTCAGAGAAGAAATTCAGCTCGCTCTTGTCCTCTTCGAGCCCTTGAGATACGATGAGTTCTACAACATGGCACTAAAGCAAGAGGCTGCTCAGTTGAGATGTGATGCTTCCAGGAAGCGAGTCAGAGATGTTACTCCTTCTTCCTCTACTCAAGTGGCCAAGCAGCAGAAGTTTTGGCTTCCTCCTCCTCTGTTCCGTCAGCCGTATCAGCAGAAGAGCAAAGGTGGCAGTGGTTCTTCCCACCCACCCAACCCTGGCTTTCAGAACAAGACTTCGTCTCAAGCTCCAAGATCGAGTGCTCCGTATCACCGTCCGCTTTCTGAGGTCACGTGCAACAAGTGCCAACAGAAGGGTCACTATGCCAACAAGTGTTTCAACCAGAGGCGTCTTCCTCCTCCTCCTCCTGTCAGGTCGGCAAGTACAGCTGTGGTCAAGCATAACCCCAAGCATGCCAAGGTCAATTTGATGAATGCAGCTCAGGCAGAGGACTCGTCAGATGTGATCATGGGTAACCTTCCTGTTAATGATGTTCCTGCAAAAGTTCATTTTGACACCGGTGCATCGCATTGTTTCATGTCGAGACCTTTTGCATCTAAGCATGATTTTGTTACTCAAGTGTTGCCGAAGCCGTTGGCTATCGTCTCTTCGGCCCATCAAATGACATCTCGAGTATGCGTTCCGGATGTTACTATCACTTTGGGTGACTATAAGTTCTTGTCCTCTCCAAATGTTCTTGGTGACTCGGATATTGATCTTATTCTCGGGATGGATTGGCTTTCTAAGCACAAGGCTCAGCTTGATTGTGCAGCCAGGAAGATTCAATTGACTCATTCGTCTGAGGATGTAATTGTCTTTGCCGCTCGGGATGATTCTATCCGTCTGTTTTCTCTCAATGAGAAGGGTGAATTGGATGCCATCTCTCAAATTCCAGTCGTTTGCGAATATCAAGACATCTTTCCAGAAGAGCTCCCAGGAATGCCTCTGCACCGGCCAGTTGAATTCGTTATTGAACTTGAGCCTGGCACGGAACCTGTGTGCAAACGTCCTTACAAGCTCGGACCTGAAGAGTTGAAGGAGCTGAAGAAGCAACTCAATGAGCAAGAAAGAATGGGTCTCATCCGGCCTAGTTCTTCTCCATGGGGTTGTGGTGTTCTTTTTGTGAATAAGAAGGATGGAACGGACTGACTTTGTGTTGATTACCGTCCAGTGAACAAGAAGACCATCAAGAACAAATACCCACTTCCCAACATAAATGAGCTGTTCGAACAACTCAAAGGTGCCCAAGTATTCTCCAAGCTTGATCTTCGTATGGGTTATCACCAGATTCACATTCGTGAAGAAGATATTCCCAAGACAGCATTTAGAACAAGCTTTGGTTCATATGAATACACTGTCATGTCTTTTGGCCTCGCCAACGCTCCTCCGACGTTCTCTCGCATGATGAACTTCATCTTCAACGCCTACACCAATGACTTCGTTTTGGTCTATCTCGACGACATTCTGGTTTTCTCCAAGAACAAGGAAGATCATGCCAAGCATTTGCGTTTGGTTCTTGATAAGCTCAGAGAACATCAGTTCTATGCCAAGTTCTCCAAGTGTGAATTTTGGATCGATGAGGTTCTTTATCTTGGCCATATCATCTCTGCCAAGGGCATTGCCGTGAATCCCGAGAAGGTGTCTGCAATTGTGAATTGGGAACCTCCTCAGAACGTGAAGCAACTCCGCAGTTTTCTCGGTCTCGCAAGCTATTGCCGAAGATTCGTTGAAAACTTTTCCAAGATCGCGAAGCCTCTCTCAAATCTTCTTCAGAAGCACGTCAAGTACGTTTGGTCTCCGGAGTGTGATATTGCTTTCAACACTTTGAAAGAGAAGTTGATCACTGCTCCAGTTCTGACTCCACCTGATGAATCCAAGCCGTACGAGGTCTTTTGTGATGCCTCTCTCCAAGGTCTTGGCGTAGTATTGATGCAAGAGAAGAAAGTTGTTGCTTATACATCTCGCCAGTTGAAGCCTAATGAGAAGAACTACCCCACTCATGATCTCGAGTTGGCGGCAGTTGTGCATGCTCTTTTGACTTGGAGACATCTTCTATTGGGAAGAAAAGTGGACATTTTCACTGATCACAAGAGTCTCAAGTACATCTTCACTCAGCCTAATCTCAACCTCAGGCAAACTCGATGGGTCGAAATGATTCAAGAGTATAATCCGAGTATCGAGTATACTCCAGGCAAGGCCAATGTGATTGCTGACGCTTTGAGCAGAAAGGCCTACTGCAACAGTCTGATTCTCAAGCCTTATCAACCCGAGCTTTGTGAAGCTTTCCGCAAACTTAATCTGCAAGTTGTTCCTCAAGGTTTCCTCGCCAACCTTCAAGTCTCTCCTACCTTAGAAGACCAGATTCGCCAAGCCCAGCTTCTTGATGCTATGGTGAAAAAGGTGAAGATTGGGATTGCCAAGAGTCAGTCCAAGTACAAGTGCTACCGCCTTGATGACAAGGACACTCTCTTCTTCGAGGATCGTATTGTTGTGCCCAAAGGTGACCTCCGTAAAGTGATCATGAACGAGGCTCACAATTCTCTCCTCTCCATCCACCCTGGGAGCACGAAGATGTATCAGGACCTTAAGCAAGCTTATTGGTGGACTCGAATGAAGCGCGAGATTGCTCAATTCGTGAATGAATGTGATGTCTGCAGAAGAGTGAAGGCAGAACACCAAAGGCCAGCTGGTCTCCTCCAACCTCTTGCCATTCCAGAATGGAAGTTTGACCACATTGAAATGGACTTCGTGACTGGGTTTCCAAAGTCCAAGCGTGGCAATGATGCTATATTCGTTGTCATCGACAAACTCACCAAAGTGGCTCACTTTCTGCCTATCAAAGAGTCGATCACTGCAGCTCAATTGGCGGAACTCTATACCTCTCGAATTGTCTCTCTGCACGGTATTCCTCAAGTGATATCTTCAGACCGTGGCAGCATCTTTACCTCGAAGTTTTGGGATTCTTTTCAGAAGGCCATGGGCACCAACATCCGCTTCAGCACTGCTTTCCATCCACAAACAAGCGGTCAAGTCGAGCGTGTCAACCAGATTCTTGAAGATATGCTCAGGGCTTGTGTGATATCCTTCGGCATGAAGTGGGAGGATTGTCTTCCTTATGCTGAATTCTCCTACAACAATAGTTTTCAAGCAAGTTCGGGCAAGGCCCCTTTTGAAATTTTGTATGGCAGGAAGTGCCGTACCCCTCTCAACTGGTCGGAAACCGGTGAATGTCAGCTTTTGGGTAATGACTTAATCACAGAAGCAGAAGAAATGTGCAAAGTCATTCGAGACAACCTCAAAGCAGCCCAATCCCGCCAGAAGAGCTACTATGATAGTAAGCACCGTGATTTGGCTTTCGAAATCGGAGATCATGTTTACCTCCGTGTCTCTCCTATGAAAGGTACTCATCGCTTCGGTATCAAAGGGAAGCTTGCCCCCAGATACGTGGGACCTTTCAAGATTGTCAGCAAGAAAGGCGACCTCGCCTATCAACTCGAGCTTCCTTCAAACTTTGCAAATGTCCATGATGTGTTCCATGTCTCTCAGCTTCGAAAGTGCTTCAAGACTCCTGACCGCACCGTCAACTTCGAGGACATTGAGCTCCAAGAAGATCTCTGTTATCGTGAGCACCCATTTGCTATTCTTGAAAAGACTGAACGCAAGACTCATAACAAGTCAATCAAATTTCTCAAAGTCAAGTGGTCACACCATTCCGACCGTGAAGCTACCTGGGAACGTGAGGATCACCTCCGTTCTGAGTACCCGGCGTTCTTTCAGTCCTAGATCTCGGGACGAGATCTTTTCGTAGTGGTGGAGTGTTGTAACGCCCCGGATATAACTTTCCCCATTTGTACTCCAAATCTTGCCGTTTCTGGCATTAAGTTATATTTATTTCTCGGGTTTGGGTTTTTGTCTCCGTGTGTTGTTGTCGTTGTCATGCATCTCATATCATGTCATCATGTGCATTGCATTTGCATACGTGTGCATCTCATGCATTCGAGCATTTTCCCCGTTGTCCGTTTTGCATTCCGGCGCTTCGTTCTCCTCTGGTGGCAATTTCTAGCTTTCTTTCGTGTGTGGGGATTAAACATTTCCGGATTGGACCGAGACTTGCCAAGCGGCCTTGGTATACTACCGGTAGACCGCCTGTCAAGTTTCGTGCCATTTGGACTTCGTTGGATACTCCAACGGTTAACCGAGGGACCGAAAAGGCCTCATGTGTGTTGCAGCCCAACACCCCTCCAATTTGGCCCAAAGCCCACCAAACTCAGCTCCATGTCCTAGAGCGTTCGATCACGATCGCGTGGCCGAAAACCGCACCTCATTTGGACTCTCCTAGCTCCACTAATGCCTATAAATAGCCCCCCCGTTTTCGGATCTCTTCTTCCTCCCCGAATCCCTAGCTAAAAAAAAGATCCCCGCGCCGGCCGGACACGTCCGATCCGACCGGACGCATCGCCGCAGCCAATCCAGCGCCGCCACGTGGCGGGCGGACCACTTCCCCGCCGCCACTCACGCCGGCCCGCCCAGGCCCGAGGCGGGCCCGCTCCCGCGCCCGACCGGGACACTCGCCGCCGCGCGCCCGAGGTCGCCGTGCCGCCCGGTCCGCCCCGCGCCGCCGCCTGCTCCGCCCCGAGGCCGCCACCGCCGCCGCCATCGACGCCGGCCAGCAGCTCGCGCCGCGCCCCTCGCCGTCTCCGCCGCCTCGTCGCCGGGCCGCCGCCGCCCGTCCCCGGCCGCGCCGCTCCTCCTCGCCGCCAAGGCCGGCCGGCCCCGGCCTCGCCTCCCCTCCGTCCGGCCGCCACCGCCCATCGTCGCCGGCGAGCGACCTCGCCGGATCCAGCGCGCCCGATCCAGATCCGCGGTTGCTACAGTAACCCTAATCCGCGGGGTTGTTTTTTTTGCTAAGTCCCTAGATTTTTAGCTCATATGCTCCTGTTCGAGGCCCCGTAACTTTACATCCGTAGCTCCGATTTGGACATATAGTATATCAAAATGTTCGCCTCGAGGAGTACATCATTTCATTCCATTGCATAATTTCCATTTAAGTTCATATTGATGCCCAAAATGCTGTTAGAAGGAGGCTTCGTGAGTTAATTGTCAGATCTGCTAGTTCATCTTAGACTTTTGTCATTTTTGCCATGATTATTGTGTGCATGATATGCCTGTGAGTCCTTCATATGTTTTGTTAAGAATTTTGTCTTCTTTCCAGAGGTGCAACCCATGCATTTTTAGGGTGTGTGTGTTGACTTGTGCAAGCTTGCAAAGTGAGGCACCCGGTAAATCTGTTTTCAGAGACTTAGTAGTTTTCACTAAGTCTGGGATTATTTAGTTCATGATGCTATATGTTCAGCTTGTTTCCTAGTGATCCGTGCCTCTTTTGAGGATGATCAGTAAAGGAGTTTTGTTAATATTGTTATGCTCTATCCATCCATGTCTTTACTTGCAATTTTGGAGCACCCCAGCTTGAGTCAATCGAGCTCTACTTTTGCTTCGTTGTGAATCTGGGCAAATCGTCAACTTGTTTGCGATTTTGCCGATGTTATTGTAGTTGATCCGTGTATGCTATGCCATTGTTCTTGCCATGTCTAGCTTGTATTTTGTGCCTTCTTGTTGGATGTATGCTTGCCTTGCCATGACTTGCACCGTGATGAGTGCATCGAGCTCGTTTACATGCCTTCGTGAGTTATATTTCAGCATGTCTCAGTTTTCACTAAGTCTGAAAACTGATTGTGTTTTAGCTATGTTCGTGTGCCCGTTAGTATATTTTGTGAACCCTTTTGGCCCCAGGTCACTTTGGGTATTTTGTTAAGCTTGTTGAGTAGCTCCATGCCATTTTCTTATTTATCTTAATCAGGTCATGTATCATGTTGATTTGCTGCTCCGAAGAGGGCTTCGTGATCTGAAATTTCAGACAAGTGTTAATTTCACTAAGTCTGGAATCTGTTTTGCATTTGCGTTTTTGCCATGCTTGTTTGAACCTCATAATGGATGAATTGGCCGTGGCTCAGTGCTAGTCTTTTGTTAAGCATCTTGTGTGCATCCCTGCCATGTATTTTATTGTCATGTTTGGTGGCTGTGGCATGTTCATTTCATTTCATTTAGATGCCTACTTGCTGTAAATCGCAGACCGGTGTCATTTTTGAAACGCTTGCCATTTCCAAACCGTAACTCCGATTCCGGCGTTCTTTATATAGTTTTCAAGCGATTTCATCTCTTATTTCCAGTGGCACCCTTGGAATTCCAAATTGAGGCCAGGTTTATGCATTTCCTGTCATATCTTGCATTTTTGCATCCCGCATCGCATCCCGCATAGCATACCATAATTGCATCTTATTGTTTGAGTTTGCACGTGGTTGATTGTATCCTTGTTGCTTGTTTGGCTTGTTTGGGTAGAGCCGGGAGACAAGTTCGCTAACGAGGAGCCCGTTGAGTTTGCTTGTGAGGATCCAGTCAACTCTGACAACTGTGCAGGCAAGATGATCATACCCTCGAAATCACTACTATCTTTGCTATGCTAGTTTGCTCGCTCTTTGCTATGCCATTGCTACGATGCCTACCTTTTGCTTGTCAGCCTCCCAATTGCCATGTCAAACCTCTAACCCACCTTGTCCTAGCAAACCGTTGATTGGCTATGTTACCGCTTTGCTCAACCCCTCTTATAGCGTTGCTAGTTGCAGGTGAAGATTGGAGGCCGTTCCTTCTTGGAACATTTATTTACTTGTTGGGATACCATTATATTGCTATGTTATCTTAATGCATCTATATACTTGGTAAAGGGTGGAAGGCTCGGCCTCTCGCCTAGTGTTTTGTTCCACTCTTGCTGCCCTAGTTTCCGTCATATCGGTGTTATGTTCCCGGATTTTGCGTTCCTTACGCGGTTGGGTTATAATGGGAACCCCTTGATATTTCGCCTTGATTAAAGCTTGTCCAGCAATGCCCAACATTGATCTTACCATTTGCCACCTAGCCTTTTCTTTCCCTTGGGTTCTGCAGACTCAAGGGTCATCTTATTTTACCCCCCCGGGCCAGTGCTCCTCTGAGTGTTGGTCCAAACTAGAGCCCCTTGCAGCGCCACCTCGGGGAAACTCGAGGGCTGGTTTTAGTTGTACGGATTGCTTATCTGAGTGTGCCCTGAGAAAGAGATATGTGCAGCTCCTATCAGGATTTGTCGGCACATTCGGGCGGTGTTGCTGGTCTTGTTTTAACCTGTCGAAGTGTCTTGATTTACCGAGATACCGAGTCTGATCGGAACGTCTTGGGAGGAGGTCTATTCCTTCGTTGACCGTGAGAGCTTGTCATGGGCTAAGTTGGGACTCCCCTGCAGGGATTGAACTTTCGAAAGCCGTGCCCGCGGTTATGGGCAGATGGGAATTTGTTAATGTCCGGTTGTAGATAACTTGAACCTTAATTAATTAAAATGAATCAACTGAGTGTGTTACCGTGATGGCCTCTTCTCGGCGGAGTCCGGGAAGTGGACACGGTGTTGGAGTAATGTTTGCGCAGGCTGTTCTCTAGCTTCTCGCTCGTGCTTTGCCTCCTCTTCTCGCTCTCTTTTGCGAATAAGATAGCCACCATACTTGCTAGTCGCTTGCTGCAACTCCACTTATATTTGCCTTACCCCTTCCTATAAGCTCAAATAGTCTTGATCGCGAGGGTGCGAGATTGCTGAGTCCCTGTGGCTCACAGATTACTATAACTCCAGATGCAGGTCCAGGTGATTCCGCTCCAGGTGACGAGTACGAGCTCAAGTGGGAGTTCGACGAGGACTCTCAGCGTTACTACGTTTCCTTTCCCGATGATCAGTAGTGGTGCCCAGTTGGGGGTGATTGGGACCGTTGTCGCATTTTGGGTTCTCTTTTATTTTGGCGCCGTAGTCGGGCCTTGAGTGGATGGATGATGTAATGGTATTTATGTGCTTGATTGACGTGGCGAGTGTAAGCTAACTATGTTATCTCCCCTTTTATTATTATTACATGGGATGTTGTGAAATTGCCTAACTTGCGACATATGCCTTCAATGCGATTATGTCTCTAAGTCGTGCCTCGACACGTGGGAGCTATAGTCGCATCGAGGGTGTTACAGTGGGCCTCGGGCCGTCGGATAAATGGGTCTACAAGGGCCGTAATCGGGCGTAATTGGTATCGGCCCAGCACGGTAATAGGCCGTTAACAGGCCGTAGGACAGCAAAGGCTTAATTCTGTCACGGGCATAACGGGTCGTTAATGGGCCAGAATATAGGACGGGCTGGAAATGGCGCAACGGGTTAACAAGCCAGAAACGGGCCGACTCTTGCCATGGGCCGAATTTGGCCCATTAGGGTAACAGGCCAGTAACGGGCCAACTCTTGCCATGGGCCGAATTTGTCCCATTAGCGAAACAGGCCAGTAACGGGCTGACTCCTGCCATGGGCCGAATTTGGCCCATTAGGGGAACATGCCAGTAATGGGCCGGAAGTAATCGAGGGCCGAAAAGGACCCCAAGAATGTATGGGCCGTCAATAGGCCGAAACCTAACACAGGCTGGAAACGACCCATGTAAATCACGGGCCATTAACGAGTATAAAGAAAATTACTATTCATTATGGGCTAAAGTCACCGTGGGCCTGTAAAGGGCCAAAAGATACGTAGGCCTCATATGGGCCGAAAGACGTCGTGGGCCATACATGGGCCGAAAGTGAAATGGGCTGGTGTTATATTCGACGGCCCACATGACGTTGTTGAGCCGATTTCCTTTAGGGCCTAACGGGCCGTGAGTTAACGGGCCGAAAAATGGGCTATTTGCGAAGAGACCGTTAACAGGCTTTTCATGGGCCAGCCCATTAACTTTTGACCAAGTCAAACGGGCCGGCTTTGTAAGCTAAATGGGCCAGTGGTGGGCCGTGGCACGTGTCGACATATCATAGGCGCCTATCTGACCCATTGACGAGCTGACACGTGTTTCGTCCGACCAATAAGAAGTTTACACATGGAAATTTCCCATTGGTCGGGGTTGTTAACGGGTTATCGGATCCAAAACCCGACCCGATAGCTTAACGACGTTCAGTTATGGTGGATGCACCGTGTCGGTCACCCTTGACGAAACCACTTCTGTGACACGCGATTTATCGTCATGGAAGTGGACACTTCCGTGATGATAATTTTGGTAATGTCATGGAACACTTCTACGACAACACATGTATGACTATCTTGATTCTGTCATAAATTTGTCATGGATGTACATGCATGACACAAAACACGACCTACTGTGACAAACACGTATCATCACGGAAGTGTATTTTTTGTAGTGCCAGGACCCGCCGTTCACCGGACGTTGGACAGCCACTTCCTCGTATGATGTGTACATGGTGGATGCACCAAAGGAGAATAGCGGCGATGACAAAGAATGTCTAGTTGAGGATAAACCTCCTGAGATACAATCGAAACACCGGCATCAGCGGTGCCGCTCGAAGTCACGCCGCAGTAAAGATAGCAACACTGGCATAGGAGAAGATAACACTCCCGAAGGTGCCGAAGACAACGAAGACCCCGTTGACGCAGCTACCAAATGGGATGAACGGGAAGATGGGCAGGTTAGCCCTGGTAAACAGGCCACACACGAGGACTCGGAGGACAATAATTATCTCCCGCTCTCCGAGGATGAGGCGAGCCTCGGCACCGAGGATTTCATCGTGCCTGAGGAACCTCTTGAGCAGGAGCGCTTCAAGCGCCAGCTAATAGCCACTGCAAGGAGCCTGAAAAAGAAGCAGCAACAGCTTCAAGCTGACCAAGATCTGCTCAATGATAAATGGACCGACGTCCTAGCAGCCGAAGAATACGGCCTCAAGCACCCGGCCAAAAGCTACCCGAAGCGCAAATTACTACCTCAATTCGATGACGAGGCGCCGGAACACATACCACCATCGCGCAATGCGGCTGACCGACCACCACGTGGACGGGACAAAGCGGCAACTCAAGCCGAACACTAGCCCGCCCCGCCTCATCGCAAAACAGAGGTAAATCAGCTCACGGTCATACATATGACCTTCGACATGACCTGAACAATAAAGTAGGATATACCCGATCGATTTACGGATCGCGAGGACGTTCCTCGACACGTGATGATGACTACCTATCCGGACGTGACAAACCTAGTCACACCCGAGCCGACAACCGCAGACGGACTCCATTGGATCTACGCCGCGACGCGGCCCGATATAGAGGCGCCGCACACCCACTTTGCTTCACCAATGAAGTAATGGATCACGAATTCCCTGAAGGGTTCAAACCCGTTAACATTGAATCATACGACGGAACAACCGACCCCGCGGTATGGATCGAGGATTTTATTCTCCATATCCACATGGCCCGTGGAGATGACCTCCACGCTATCAAATACCTCCCACTAAAGCTTAAAGGGCTAGCTCGGCACTGGTTAAATAGCCTGCCTTGAAATTCTATCGGCAGCTAGGAGGACTTGGAAGAAGCCTTCGTCGACAACTTCCAAAGTACATATGTCCAGCCACCAGACGCCGATGATTTAAGCCACATAGTCCAACAACCTGGAGAGTCAGCCAGGAAATTTTGGACTAGGTTCCTAACCAAAAAGAACTAGATCATCGACTGTCCGGATGTCGAAGCCCTAGCGGCCTTTAAACATAGCATCCACGATGAAAGGCTCGCTCACCACCTCAGCGAAGAAAGCCGAAATCTATGGCAGCCCTCATGACACTCATTACCCGATTTTGCGCGGGTGAGGATAGTTGGTTGGCTCGTCGCAAAAACACAGCCAGCAAGGCAGGCCCCTCTGAGGTTAAGAACAACAACGGCAAGCTCCGACGCAGCAAACACAAACGCCGAAGCAATGACGACAACACCGATGACACTACTGTCAATGCCGGATTCAGCGGCTCCAAGTCCGGTCAGCGGAAAAGGCCGTATAAAAGAAACAATGAGGGACCATCTAGCATAGACCGCATACTCGACCGTCCGTGCCAAATCCATGGCACCACAGATAAATCAGCCAACCATACCAACAGAGATTGCTGGGTTTTTAAGCAAGCCGGTAAGTTAAATGCCGAAAACAAGGAAAAGGGATCACAGAGCGAGGACGATGACGAGGAGCCCCTGCAGCCAAACACAGGGGGACACAAGAAGTTTCCCCCTCAGGTCAAAACGGTGAACATTATATATGCTACACACATCCCTAGGAGGGAGCGCAAGTGCACACTCAGGGATGTCTATGCGATAGAGCCAGTCGCCCCAAAATTAAATCCGTGGTCATCGTGCCCGATCACTTTTGATCATCGGGATCATCCGACCAGTATCCAGCATGGCGGATCAGCCGCACTAGTCCTAGACCCAATCATTGATGGATTCCACCTGACGCGAGTCCTCATGGACGGTGGCAGCAGCCTCAATCTTCTCTATCAGGATACAATGCGCAAAATGGGCATTAACCCATCACGGGTCAAGCCAACAAGGACTACCTTTAAAGGAGTCATACCAGGTGTAGAGGCCGGCTGTACGGGCTCAATCACACTAGAGGTTGTCTTTGGATCTCAGGACAACTTCCGAAGCAAGGAGTTAATCTTCGACATCGTCCCCTTTCGCAGTGGCTATCACGCACTGCTTGGATGAACCGCATTTGCTCGATTCAATGCGGTACCTCACTATGCTTATCTCAAGCTCAAAATGCCTGGACCACGTGGCATCATAACAGTCAATGGAAATACGGAACGCTCCCTCCGTACCGAGGAGCATACCACGGCCTTAGCAGCAGAAGTACATCGCGGCCTTTTTCAGCAGAACCTTAATTCGGTGGCCGAGCCCCGGGACATCATTAAGAGAGTTCGGACTATCCTGCAGCAAGACAGCCCGGCTCATCAAGAGCTTAACTAGCAATTTGGCCTCCGTCCCAGTCCCAATCAAACGGCGGCATTCATACCTCATGTACATAACTACGCACTCAAAATTCCATGGCCATCGATGGAGGCATAGCTAGCCCGTAATCCACAACTTTTTCTATTAACCTGATCATCGGACCGACCACGAGACGGATACACCAAGGAGGCAGGGAGCTTTGACGTACAAGGGAATCCCAGGTGGTCTCTGCTAACGATTTCTATACCTGTTTTACATACCCGCACGTAGCTCGCTCTTGGTCATGGCATGTTAAATAGCCTTACATGCTTATCACATTGCTTGCACAAGTACACCTCGACGTATTAATCAAATCACAACGAAAAATATTTGGCAGTGAGGGAGTCCTGGATTAGGGGGTCTCCGGACAGCCAGACTATATCCTTTGGCCGGATTGTTGGACTATGAAGATACAAGATTGAAGACTTCGTCCCATGTCCGGATGGGACTTTCCTTGGCATGGAAGGCAAGCTTGGCAATACGGATATGTAGATCTCCTCCCTTGTAACCGACTCTGTGTAACCCTAGGCTAGCTTCTAGGGTTTATCCTCTACGATCTCATGGTATATCAACTCTTGTAATACTCATATCATCAAGATCAATCAAGTAGGACGTAGGGTTTTACCTCCATCGAGAGGGCCCGAACCTGGGTAAACATCATATCCCCTGCCTCCTGTTACCATCTGCCTTAGATGCACAGTTCGGGACCCCCTACCCGAGATCCGCCGGTTTTGACACCGACATTGGTGCTTTCATTGAGAGTTCCACGGTGCCGTCACCATAAGGCTCGATGGCCCCTTTGATCATCGGTAACGATGCGGTCCAGGGTGAGGATTTCCTCCCCGAACAGATCTTCATATTCGGCGGCTTCGCACTGCGGGCCAATTCGCTTGGCCATCTGGAGCAGGTCGAGAGCTATGCCCCTGGCCATCAGGTCAGGTTCGGAAACTTAAACTACACTGCCGACATCCGCGGAGACTTGATCTTCGACGGATTCGAGCCCATGTTAGGTGCGCTGCACAATCACGACGGGCATGACGTAACTCTGCCATTGGACAGTGTTCATGAGATCGCATCTGCAAATACTCCGGCCTTCAATCGGGAGCAAATTGCGCCATCTGAGGACGGAGGGATTGACCCCGCCATTGAGGCCGCACTCTCAGTGGCGATGGAGCCGGATACTGACTTCACCCCTTACGAGAGTTGTGTCACCGAACCACTGGATTCGTCTCCGGCCACGGACTCCGAGCCGCCTGCATCCGTGCCTATCGAATCCGTCTGGGCACCGATCATGGAGTTCTCCTCCGCGGATATATTTCAGCAGTCGCCTTTCGGCGATTTGCTTAATTCATTAAGGTCTCTCTCCTTGTCAGGAGAACCTTGGCCGAACTATGTCCGGCTAGAATGGGATACGGACGACGAAGAAATTCGCTGCCCACCCACCACCCACTTAGTAGCCTCTGTCGACGATTTAACCGACATGCTCAATTTCGACTCCACGGACATCGACGGCATGGACGACGATTCAGAAGAGGAACAGGAACTAGTACCCACAGGGCACTGGACAATCACTTCATCACATGACATATACATGGTGGATACACCCAAAGAAAACAATGAAGAGGAATGGGAGGAGACAGCGGAGGATGACCCCTCCTAGAAGAAAACAAAACGTCAGCGTAGGCGCCGCTCCAAATCCCGCCTCGGCAAAAACAACGATAACAACACAAGAGAAAATAACACTCAAGTCGACTCCAAAGGAAACGACGACCACATTGCCTCGGTGACAGAGCACGATGAAGCTACAAACGGCGAACATAGTACGGATCCGACGTCCGAACACGACGATGCCGAGGATAAACCTCATCAAACCCCCTCTGGGGAGGAAAACAGTCCGGACGAAGATGCACATATCATCCCGGAAACGAACTTGGAGCAAGAGAACCTCCGCAGAAGGCTTATTGCCACAGCGAGGAGTCTGAAGAAGCAGAAGCAAAGGCTTAAGGCCGAACAGAATACGCTCAACAGCAGGTGCAACAAAGTGCTCGACAACGAAGAAAAGTATGGTGGAGGTTACCACACAAAGAGCTATGCAAAGCGTAAGCTATTACCCGAATTCGACGATGAGACCTTAGACCCCATACAGCCGAAAAATAAAATGGCCAACCGGCCGGATCAACCACCTTGTGACCGCGATAGAGCGGCTAAAGGGGTCGCACATAAGTCAACACACGATCGATGTGAGGACTTGCGCCAAAAATCCAGTATGACCAGATCCATCTATGGATCTAGGAAGCGTGCTCCGGCACAAAATCAAAACCGAATACTAAAACCGTCCGAACGCCATGATAAATCTAAATACACGGGTGCCGCACACCCCCTATGTTTCACTGATGAGGTGCTAGACCACGAATTACCAAAATGATTAAAACTAGTGAACATAGAGGCGTACGACGGGACCATAGACCCAGGGGTCTGGATTGAGGACTTTATCCTCCACATCAATATGGCTCGTGGAGACAATCTCCATGCCATCAAGTACTTGCCCCTCAAGCTTAAAGGACCAGCTCGGCACTGGCTGAAAAGCCTCCCCGAAAACTCAATTGGAAGTTGGGAGGAGCTCGAGGACGCTTTTTGGGCTAATTTTCAAGGGACCTATGTCCGACCTCCGGATGCAGACGATTTAAGTCATATAATTCAACAGCCCGGAGAGTCACCCCGAAAGCTTTGGAACAGGTTTCTCACTAAGAAGAACCAAATCGTCAACTGTTCGAACGCCGAAGCCTTGGCAGCTTTCAAGCACAGCGTCCTAGACGAATGGCTCGCCAGAAACCTCGGCCAAGAAAAACCAAGAACAATGGCAGCCCTGACAAGCCTCATGACCCGCTTTTGCGCGGGTGAAGATAGCTGGTTAGCCCGCAGTAGCACCAATGACCCAAGCACATCCGAAGTCAGGGATGGCAATGGAAAACCATGACGCAGTAAAAACAAGCGTCGAAATAAAGAAGACAACACAGATAATACACCGGTCAACACCGAATTTAGGGGCTCTCGGCCAGGTCAGCGGAAAAAGCCTTTCAAAGGCAGCAGAGATGGACCGTCTAGCCTAAACAAGATTCTCGACAAACTTTGTCAGATCCATGGCACCCCCGACAAACCTGCAAATCACACCCACAGAGAATGATGGGTCTTCAAGCAGGCTGATAAGCTAAATGCCGAACACAAGGGGGGGAGACACCAAGCGAAGACGAGGACGAACCTCGCTAGCAAAGCACTGGATGACAGAAAAAATTCCCACCAGAGGTTAAAACAGTAAACATGATCCATGTGACGAAGAGGAGAAGCAAACATGCACTCCGAGACATGCGCTCCATAGAGCCCGTCACCCCTAAGTTCAACCCCTGGTTTGCCAGCCCGATCACTTTTGATCGTGGGGATCACGCGACAAGCATCCGGCATGAAGGATTGGCTGCCTTGGTGTTAGACCCAATAATAAACGGATACCACCTCACACGAGTCCTTATGGACGGCAGCAGTGGTCTAAATCTGATATATCAGGACATAGTCCGCAAAATGGGGATAGACCCGACAAAAATAAGCCACAGTAATACTACCTTCAAGGGAGTAATACCAGGCCCAGAGGCCCGCTGTACAGGCTCTCTATTACTAGAGGTTGTATTCATTTCTCCCGACAACTTCCGAAGTGAAAAGTTAACTTTCTACATCGCTCCATTCCGAGGTGACTATCCAACACTACTCGGAAGAGCGGCTTTCGCTCGTTTTCATGCAGTACCGCATTACGCTTCTCTCAAGCTTAAGATGCCCGGTCCATGTGGCACCATCATAGTTAGTGGAAATATTGAGCGTTCTCTACGCGCGGACGAATGCGCGGCGGCCTTAACAACCGAGCACTAGACGGCCTCACCAACTAGAATAAATGACATGTCGTCAAGACCACGGACACGGTTAGATGAGTCCGGCGCATCACTACATATACATGAGATTGGTTTGATGGTTAAATCCTCATCGACGGTACCAGGGGCTTCCCGCGTGTAATCAGGGCTAGTTCGGCTCAACTTGACTTATCTTGAATTTCAATGGTTTATTCATAATAACCAATTTTTTGGCACGACAACTTTCACCTAAGTTCTTCCTTTTTATACATGACAATCGTGCTACACCCGTCCAGGACATGGCACAACGGAGACATAGGCGCAGACGCGCAGCAGGGACCCGCTCAAAGGTTTCTTTTCAGATTAAGACCATGCGTAAACCTTTTTTACTGTCTCTTGTTGTTCGCATCCTCAGCATACTCATTACAACCGAGAAGGATGCTGACGTTATTGGCATGTGGCCATGTCAAGATATTGCACGTACGTGGACACTCGGGGTTTATTATTAAGGGCATTGTTCAGCCCGACATATGTTATAAAGACCGAATACCTTAGGGAGTGTTCGACGTCGCGAGTTTGGGCTTATATGCATCAGCTCCGAATCATGTCTTTGGTCAAATGTTGGGTTTGCCCTTCTCCCTTGTTTTGGTGCCTTACGTTTTGCTATATCGGCTAAGGTAGCACTGGGAGAACTAGTGTGATTGTGCCCTGGTTCATCCGGATGAGCACCTCAGTAGAGAAAGCCGAAAACTGACTGTCATGATAAAGCGCGAGACTGGTCAACCACTCGATGACTTCGCGGAATCTTCAGGATTCCTCTGAATTAATGAAGGGCCGTTTCCCGGTCATGTACGTACGCGCCCCGTATCCGGATGAGCATAGAAGTACTAGGGGCTATATAGTAGTCCCACCGTCAAACTCCTATGGCTAAGTGAAAGTGTTAAAGCAATATAGTCCGATTGCCTCGTTCGCTGCGCTACCACCTCCTTCATGGACCAAGACGTTGGATCAAGTGTGAATACGTGCTTTTTGCGAACACCCCCGCATTATATGCGTGGGGGCTGAAGCCGACAACTGCAATTTTTCAGGTTATATACATATATACATAAACGGCCGCACACGAGGCATCATAATACTTTCAGGCAAAAGTATAAACACAACCTTTATAAATCAAATAAAACATTGTTTTTACAATGGGAATACATGTCACTAGAACATAATATTCTTCAAGCACTGAGCCTCTATCGAACGAGCGCCTTCAAGGATTCTTCAAAGTAGTGCTCGGCAGCTACTCGGCCTACGGCCGAACCCTGTGTTGCAATAGTGGTGGCCTCTATCTCTGCCCAGTATGTCTTGACACGGGAAAGTGCCATCCGCGCACCCTCTATGCATGCCGACCTCTTCATAGCATCAATGTGCGGCACATCACCAAGGAATTGTTGCACTAAACTAAAGTAACTATTCGGCCTTGGCCCTCCCGGCAATAGATGATCCACAACAGACCTCATGGCAAGTCCAGACAACCTATGGAGCTCAGCCCACTCGGCCATTCGCTCATTCAACAGCAGCAGACGCACTGGAGCATGGAACTGTGACCAGAACAGCTTTTCCACTTCGCGATCTTTTTGATCCTTGAAGTACTCGGCCGCATCAGCAACACTTGCTGCCAAATCCACGTATGTGTCTGCAGAACTCCATAGTTGATCAAGAGGGGCATACTCCGGATCTCCGAACTTCGTCCACAACAAAAAGGGCTTCCCAGCTGTGATATCTCCAGCTTGACACAGCTCCTCCTTCGCCGCTCTGATTTTGGAGCGGGCTTCCTTGGCTGCTACCATGGCCTTCTCCAGGTCCGTCGCCTTCGCTCGGCTTTCTTTTTCAAGAAGCTGGTATCGGTCGGCGGCATCTTTCAACTCAACGGCCATCTTGGCTATTCTTTCCTTGCTTTGGCAATGCGCGACCTTTTCGGCCCTCAGCTCTTCGACCGCCTTTAGAGCGGCCGCATTGCTATTCCTGGCTTGTTCCTTGGCTCGGGCAAGTTCCACCCGAAGGGTCTCCACGGCGGTAGCTCCATTTGAAGTCAAAAACATATTAAAGATACTGGCATCATGCTCCTCTTACTATGTGTTGATCACCGGAGAAATCACATACCTTGTGCCTCGTAGAGCCGCTTGTTGACAAGCATGATGTCGGCGTCTGCCGCATCAAATTGCCGCTTCAGCTCGGCAAACTCATCAGTCCGGCTAGCCACCGGACCTTCAGCCACCTGCACATGAAGGCGGTCTGATTATTACCCGGGACTATGATCCTCTGTTTGCCACCGTTCTCGACGGCAACCAGAGTCTCAGGGGCTACTATCTGCATAGGGCACACCGAACGTGTGCGGTACTGTCAAAAACATACACTATTTCACGTACCTCAAAACCTTTCAGCAGACTCATAAAAGCTTCATGCAACCCGCTTTCGGCGGATGAAATCCTTTCAATCACCGTACCCATTAGCGCACGATGCGCTTCTGAGATGGATGCTTGCTCCAGAAGATCCTTTAGTGTGTCTGACCGCACACTGTATGGTTCCGGACTCTTCCTATTGCTCTCTTTAGGAGCCGAATACTGGGGACTTCGGGTGGCCAAAGGATTACCCTTTGGCCTTGGCGGATCAGGAGAAACCCTCCGCAACGGCACTTCAGGGTCGCCCGCCTCATGAGGCGGGTGGCAGGGGGAGGTGTTTCGCTCTCCATCATCTCCGGAAGAAGATCCCCCGAAGACGAACTCTGTCCAGAAGGGCTTCGACCCGAATTGCAAGATATATGCTTCGGTTATTATCTTCAGAAGTAATGTAAGATATTTTTACTATTTAGTACTTTTTGTTTACTTGCAGCTTGGTAGAGGGTTGATCCCCTTACGGACAATGTGCGGCAAGAGTAACCACCGAGGCAGGACCCTCTGGCGGCGATTTCTTCCCCCGTTTGGAAACCTTTGTTTCCGGGTCTTCCGAGGTGGTCCTCTTCCTTCCTTGGGGAGAGGGAATTTCAGATTCTTCTCCCTGGCTATCCTCCTTCGCGGAGGTGCTAACTCCCCCGCTTTGGATGAATAGTGAGTGAGGCCCGCTTTCAGCCTCTTTATTCCCCCTTTATCTTCCTTTGAGGTCGCCTGATAAGGCGCCGACTCAAGCATTCTGTCTAGCACTGGATTGGCCAAGCCTTCAGGAAGGGGGGCCGAACACCTGATCATCTTCGCCTTTGCTACCCAGTCCTGGCCAAAGAGTGACTTTTCATAATGATGTTATGATAAATAGAAAGACAGCGTGTTCGGCCATGGGATTACTTACTTGGGTATCGGGGCGATAACAGCTCAGACCCGCATCCTCGGTGGTGTCTGGACACTCTATTTGGTGTCCGGAGAACAATTTGTACATCTCTTCGAGCGTCATGCCGAGGAAGTGTTGAATAGTTCGCAGTCCTTCCGGGTTGAATTCCCACATACGGAGGGGTCGACGTTTGCAAGGCTGGACCCGACGAACTAGCATGACTTGCATTACCATGACCAGGCTGACATCTCTCTCAAGGAGATCTCGGATGCGACACTGCAATATCGGCACATCATTTACTGGCCCCCAGTTCAGCCCCTTGCTGATCCATGACGTCAGTTGTGGTGGGGGGCTCGAGCAGAAGGCAGGGGTGGCTACCCACTTGGCACTTCGGGGAGCTGTGATATAAAACCACTCCCGCTGCCACAAACAGGACACCTCTGGGAAGGAACCCTCTGACCATGGAGCATCAGCGCTTTTGCTTATTACGGCACCTCCGCACTCTGCGTGCCGCCCCTCGATCATCTTCGGCTTCACACTGAAAGTCTTGAGCCACAGGCCGAAGTGTGGGGTAATGCGGAGGAAGGCCTCACACATGATGATGAACGACGAGATGTGAAGGAGGGGATCCGGGGCCAGATCATGGAAATCCAGCCCATAATAGAACATGAGCCCCCTAACAAAGGGATCCAGAGCGAGGCCTGGCCCTCGGAGGAAGTGAGAGATGAACACAACACTCTCGTTGGGTTTGGGAGTGGGGATGACCTGCCCTCGGGCAGGCACCCTGTGCGAGATTTTGGCGGTCAGATACCTGGCCTCTCTCAGCTTCTTGATGTCCTCCTCTGTGATAGAGGAAGGCATCCACCGACCTTGTAGGTTGGATCTGGACATGGTTGAAGGTACGAAGTGCCTGACCTGAGATGTGGGTGTTGGAACTCGAGGCGGGGGAAGGATTCGATTGAGCACGAGAGGGAAAAAAGGATAGGCCTTGGCCTCTTTATAAAGAGGATGAATATCAAGTTTCCTCCTCGTGGCCGTTTGGGACTTGCCTAGAATCGAGGAGTCATACCAGCAGGCATGATTGGGTTACCCACGTCCGTATTAATGAGAATCCCGTAATAAGGGGGCGACAGTCTCTGCTTTGACAAGACGTGTCAGGAAAACCGCCTCGCGATATGTGTAGTACTGGTTGAGAAAAACGGTTCGAATAAAGACCGGGCCATGACATGATGTCGTGCTATCAAAGCGTGTCAGCAGATTAGATTTGTGGAAATATTATTCTCTCTACGGTTGTATGTGGAACTTGTTTTCCAGAGCCAGACACTATCCTTGTGTTCAAAATCTTCTATGGAGTATTCGGAGGAGGAATCCGCCTTGCAATGCCGAAGACAAAACTCTGCGCCGGACACATCGTCATTGAAGCCTGGTTCAGGGGCTACTGAGGGAGTCCTAGATTAGGCGGTCTCCGGACAGCCGGACTATTGAACTATGAAGATACAAGATTGAAGACTTCGTCCCATGTCCGGATGGGACTTTCCTTGGCGTGGAAGGCAAGCTTGGCAATACGGTTTAGTCCGTAGGACAACAGACAATCATACCATAGGCTAGCTTCTAGGGTATAGCCTCTACAATCTCATGGTAGATCAACTCTTGTAATACTCATATCATCAAGATCAATCAAGCAGGACGTAGGGTTTTACCTCCATCGAGAGGTCCCGAACCTGGGTAAACATCGTATCCCCTGCCTCCTGTTACCATCCGCCTTAGACGCACAGTTCGGGACCCCCTACCCGAGATCCGCCGGTTTTGACACTGACATGCAGTGTCAGCTTATTCCTTGATTTTTTCCTTACCGCTGTATTTATTACTCATCGCACCCATACACTCTGGTACGTATTACTTCGCCAGGGGCTTCATCGCGCCCCGCAATACGGCAACAAAGTCTGAACACTTTTTACAGTATAGTTCGGCACCCCGAACTTATAGCATTATATGCATCGGCTCCGAATCATGTCTTTGGTCAATAGTTGGGTTGCCCGGCTCCTGTGATTACTACCTTACGTTCCGCTATATCGGCTAGGGTAGTAAAGGGATAACTACTGCGATTGTGTCCCGGTTCTTCCGGACGAGCACCTCAGTAGAGAAAGCCAAAAACTTACTATCGTGATGCAGTGAGAGCTGGTCAGCTATTCGAGAGGTTTCAAATACTTAGAGATTTTTTCGTTTTACGCGAGGAATCAGTTTTTATCCGATCAGGTGTGTATAGAGCCCCTAGTTCGGCCTTCCGAATTCCAGGGGTTCGCCAAAATTCTCATTATCAAACTCCTATGGCTAAGTGAGGGCGATAAAAGCCGTATAGTCTGATTGCCTTGTTCGTTGCGCTAAACACCTCCTTTAAGGACCAGAATGTGGAGTAAAGAGTGTTTAGATTTATCCCAAACACCCCCGTACTATCTATGTGGGGGCAGAAGCCGACGACTGGCTAACCCTGAGATTTCATAAACGGACATACATGAGGTAAAATTTTAAGAGTCACAAGCACCATATTACATAACGACCTTGTTTCATATTTGGGACACCACTTCGTCATAACCCTTGGCCGAGGGAGAGTGAGCAGGCAGTGGTGACACGCTGGCCATCTCCTTTGAATCTAGCGGACCTCCTGTTGAGGATCGCGGGGAGCTGTCGCGGGCCGGACTACAATAGCATAATTTAAACATATTAATATTACAAAGTGGAAAGGCCAGACATTTGGACATGCGTAAGGTACTTACGAGGTAGCTTGAGGCTTGGTTCGGAGGGGTCGCTCCGGACTGCTATCGACATCCCACGCGGAGTTATCCACAAGGGAGCCCTTCCCCCTCTTGGGCGCCTTCACCTCCAGAGTTCGGTAGGCCCCCCTTTTCGTCCTTCCCTCCTCTGGGGGGAGTCATTTTCCTCCTCCTCTTAGTCATCGTCTTCAGTGGCCGAAGAGTGAGTCTCGTCTTCGGACGTCACGTCCGAAGCACCTTTTCGGCGAAGGCCACTCCTGGCCCCTTTGGCCGTTTTCTTGGCCTTCTTCTCTGGCACATCATAAGGCACCAGAAACAGCATCTTCGTCAGAAGTGGGGTTTCTTGGTCTTCGGGTAGCCGAGCCAGACAGTTAATCCGCCCCGCTATATCGATCCAGGCCTGAAAAATTGATAGGAAGGCTTAGACACCTTCCTCAAAATATGCCAGTAGAGGGTATACCTTGAAAACATGAAAGAATTTACTGAATTGGGTTGGCGTTTTAAGCTGAGCCCGCGATCGTCGGTCGTGGGCGGTGGTTTCTCGCCGGCCTTGAAGAGCACTAGATATCTTCGTGCATCGTGCCGAAGAGCTCTAGTAGCGTCTAGTGCTTGGCCGGATCGAACACCCACAAATAGCAAGTCCGGCGTTGGCATGGAAGGAACCGGCGAATGAGCATGACCTGACACGTTGACGAGTTTGATTCTCTTGGTTATCATGTTCTGGACGCACGTCTGGAGCCCAGTCAGCTTGTTCGAAGAGCCCCAGGTTAGGCCCTTCTCTTGCCAGGAGGTGAGCCGCATCAGAGCTCCGGATCGGAATTCGGGGTCCGCCGTCCCGTTGGTGTCGCGTGGCTCGGTGATGTAGAACCACCCCGACTTCCACCCCTTCATCGTCTCCACAAAGGAGCCTTCGGGCCAGGTGACATTGGGCATCTTGCCCACCATGGCGCCTCCACACTATGCTTGTTGGCCGCTCACCACCTTCGGCTTCACATTGAAGGTCTTCAGCCATACGCCGAAGTGAGGTGGGATACGGAGGAAGGCCTCGCACACGACAATAAATGCCGAGATGTTGAGGATAGAGTTGGGGGCTAGATCATGGAAGTCCAGCCCATAGTAAAACATCAATCCATAGACAAACAGGTGGAGAGGGAATCCCAGCCCACGGACGAAATGTGTGAGAAACACCACCCTCTCATGGGGCTCTGGGTAGAGACGATTTGTCCCTTGACCGGGAGTCAGTAATCGATCCCCTTGTCCAGGTATCCGGCCTCCCGGAGCTCCTTGATGTCCTCCTTCTTGACGGAGGAGGCCATCTACTTGCCTCCAGCTCCGGATCCGGACATGATTGGAGTGCTTTCTCGGACGGGGAAAGTTAGAGCTTGGGCGTTGGAGCTCGAGTATGGATGGGCAGAGGAGGAGGAAGGCATGGGAGAAGAAAAGGAATCGTTATCCCCTTATAAAGGCAATGAATATCGAACGCCTCCCCACTCGCCTTAAACCTCGTCTATTCCCAAGGGTTGTGTAAATAGGCACAGTTGGGTTACCCACGCCCGAATTGATGAAAATCCCGCAATAAGGGGACACGATCTCTACTTTGACAAGACGTGCCAATGGAAAACGCGTCTTGAAACGTGCGGTGGCAGATGAAAAATGGTTTGAAATTATGGCCGGACAGACGTGGCGTCACGTTACTAAAGTGGTCAGCAGACTGGATTCTTGAAATATTATACTCTCTATGACTGTGTGTTGCAGATCCGGACACGATTGTTCCGTCTGAAGACTATCTTTGAGTTCAGAAGGAGGAACCCGCCTTGCAATGCCGAAGACAGATCTACACGCCGGATACCTTGTCATTGAAGCCAGGTTCAGGGGCTACTGAAGGAGTCCTGGACTAAGGGGTCCTCGGGTGTCTGGCCTGTTAGCCATGGGCTAGATGGATGGGCTGTGAAGATACGAACACCGAAGACTGGACCCATGTCCGAATGGGACTCTCCTTGGTGTGGAGGGCAAGCTTGGTGACCAAATATGTAGATTCCTTTCTTTGTAACTGACCTTGTGTAACCCTAGATCCTCCCGGTGTCTATATAAACCAGAGGACTTAGTCTAGAGAGGGGAGATATTTTTTATCATAGTCATACAAGCTAGACCTCTAGGGTTTGGCCATTACGATCTCGAGGTAGATCAACTCTTGTAATACTCGTATTCATCAATATCAATCAAGCATGACGTAGGGTATTACCTCCATAGAGAGGGCCCGAACCTGGGTAAACATTGTGTCCCCTGTCTCCTGTTACCATCGACCTTAGACGCACAGTTCGGGACCCCGAGATCCGCCGGTTTTGGCACCGACAGGGGGTCCTTCCCACACGACCCAAAACCCGTCGGGGATAGGTCCCCTACAGTACTCCTACTTGTTTCTGCTTGCATTGCCATCGCAGTCGGTATTCTGTGGTGCTACGTTTGCGATGCACGGCCCATCACAAATGGTTCACTATTATAGAACGTGAATGATGCGTGACCCATCACAAATGGTTCACCGTTAAGAAGATTAGCTAATCGTCGTACGAGTGTCAGACAGGATTACGAAATGTTGGACCGTCGTAACATCGTCGTACATGACAACTATCACACACGCTATCCTGTGGTGCAACATTTACGATGCATACTTCCTCAGAAATAGTTCAAGGTTGCAAATTGTGTACGATAAGGCAACTAACACAAAAGATTAGTTTTCCCGCACCGTTTGTGATATTTTCTAACATCACACACGGTTTACAAACAGCAACTGTGTGCATGCTTGCACATGTTTTCTCTCTGTGAACCGTCTCGGATTATGGCGCATATTACAATTGTTTGTGTTTTACCAACCGTGTGTGCCATAACAACCTGGAGAGCATAATTTCACCCTAATTTAATTGCTGCTTTTCCAAATTGTACCGAATTTGGATTTGAATTTGAATGTATGCTACAGCTTTATTCATATCCATCCAATGCATTATTCGATTCATAGGTACATATGTTCAAGAATTACATAAGAACCAAATAAAAAATGATGAACCACAGTTGTATACTTGTACTATTAAAGACTGTAAATAAAGAGGCAAAATATATTCTAGTTGCTGAACAAGGTGAAGCGGAATGCCCATATTGTGCCTTCCTCCATGCAGAAGGCATGCACGACTCTAGTAAAACCCCTTGTGATGGCCGACCGCCCATCCTTCATGGTCTTCATGAAAACATCTAGATAATCATTGTGTTCTGGTTGAAATACTTTAACCATTGCATGCCCACCAATCATGTAGTTTGTGAGGTAATCTTGAGTAAACTGCTTTGGCAACCACTACAAAGGAAAAGTATTCAAACATTGTCATCTAACACAACTCATTATGGGCAGTAAAAAGAAGGCTGCAGAGTTCTTACTTACCATCGTGCAGTTTGCCGATGTCTTGGATAAAGTGGAAACAAATAGTTTAATTGCCATCTTTGGACCCATTTTACTAACAATCTTTATCAGCTTCCTCACTTGCTGCTGGTTCATTGATATCTCATTGCCCCATACGCAGAAAGGGTCGAAGCACGGATCTTTACCAATGACATATGTACCTAAAAGCACCAAGTTAATATTAGAAGCTCAACATCAATTGCATAATGATGTAGTACAACACTCATTTATAATATGTCTATATACATCCGTATGTGGTAGTCCATTTGAAATCTCTAAAAAGACAAATATTTAGGAACGAAGGGAGTATCTTATAACATCCAATATACTCACATATTAGAGGAATTAACATCTTATATTATGGGCTAGAAGGAGTTTAGTGCATTCTTTCAAATTACCGGCTGATTAACTGTTGCTGTATCCATGGGTTATAGTTAGTTTGAGCTAGTTCGGGCTCAAATAGCCCTAAAGTATATCTAAACATGAGGGCTAGTTTGAGCTAGTTGCATCTATAACCCACCCAAAAAACTATCCAACCCAAGAGGTGCTAATTGGAGCTAGTTCTCCTAGTGCTTTTGTTGTCAATCTAACCCTGCCATCCAAACAACTCTTTGGATGGAGTTAGTTCAGGGTTAGTAATGAGCTAGAAACTAACTCTAACGTCTAGCTAAGTTGAGTATCCAAAAAGGGTTGTGTTGTTGTTGTTGTTGTTGTTGTTGTTGTTGTTGTTGTTGTTGCTGCTGCTGCTGATGTTGCTCTTCTACGTATATCTAGACATCATTAGAACATTAATGTAACACTCTTCCTTGTTGCTATGTAGCCTAGGATTGCATATTTAGACATTAAGTACAATGCATGTTGCTATGTAGCCTCAGATATATTACATATGGCCCTAGTTAACCTAACGAAAAATGGGTTGCAGATATATCCAGTTAAAAGTCCGATTCACCGATTAGTCCCTTCTCAGTCACTGGCCTATATGGTACCAGCTACCGATATCCTGAACAGTGAGCAGATATAAGCCATGGGATGAAACTAACCTCGATGGAAAACAACAGTCGTTCCCAAAATTGTCCTGTGTAGGTAAATCGAGAAGCATGTTAAGCACAACAGGCTAAACATCAACCAAAATTATACATGGCAGACAAAATAATCTCCAAAGGATAGCTTCAGTGTGCATGTTTAAGCACGCTAGTAAATCAAAACAAGTGAAAAGGTGTGCTAACTGCAACATGCCTAACATTTAACAACAAGCAAACATAGTCATTCAAACTGGTATTGTGCCGGTCTAAGTACACTGGTTATTGTTAAATAAAAATGGAAAGGCGTTTTAACTACAAGATGCATCAACCAAATGTAGTCATTCATAGTGGTATGTTGAAACTGGTACTGATGAAATTGAACTGCACAGTTCATACTTGCACATATAGAACATCACGTTCTGAATAACTGGAATAAATAAGGCATACTACGAACAACCAAAGATAGCATTTTAAACTACACATATGCTAACTACAAACAACCGAACAATCAAAAAACTTTAAAAGAGGCACATGCTAGCTATAACAGGCTTAACAGCAAGCAAATATATGCATTCCTATCGGTATGTTTAAAACTGGATTGATGAAATGTACTGCACAGTAAATAATTGCACATATAGAGCATCACATTGTGAACAACTGAAATAAACAAGGCATACTGCAAACAACCTTATAGAGCAATTAAAACTGGACATATTCTCACTACACTACAAAAGGGACTCGACAAAACAAATCATGGGTTTTCCCCTGTGAAGAGGCACGACAAAACAAATCATGGGTTTCCTCACTTGTCACAGATGGGATCGTTCCTGTGGGAAGAGCACGGACCCTGGATGCACTCCATGTTGTTGCAGATGGGCTCCTTCCTGTTGGAAGAGCACGGCTGTAGGGTGCCCTCCCTGATGTCGCAGACGGGCGCTTTCCCCTTGGAAGAGCCGAAGAGGGTGCCCTCCTCATGGTCGCTATCGATGAGATCTGACTTGGAAGCCGTGGATCCCAAGCCAGTGTCGCAGAACGTGTCCTTCAGAAATGACAAAGGGGGCTCGATGGCGATGTGGAATGGCAAATTGTTGACAGCAAGACGGAGGAGATCAGCAGCGGGGCCATGGATGAGATCGACGGCGGTTGAACCTGAGGGGTTGGGGGTGGGCCACTTAACGTGTGACACAACCCGCCTCAGGCCGTCGCTGTCGATGACCTCGATGTCGTAGCCGGCGGCCGAGACATGCCCGCATACTCTAGCCCGCTGCTTGAGTGCCCGTCGCCAGTAATAGTCGTCAGCTTCCTCGGCGATGTCGGGCGAAGAGACCTCTATACAACTCTTTTGGGCCAGTTGCTCCTCGAGCTCCACGGGAAGCGTAGCTGGGCTTAGGCTGTGACGCTCTAGAGTGGGGGATGGGGATGGGGATCTGTGGGAAAGGGGGCGTTTGGCAGGCGTCATCTAAGAAACTCACGACGGCCTGGGTATGGAGATCGGTGGGTAAGCTGCACGGGCAAACCGGCAGATGTTGACAATGGAGGCCTTGCGGTGGTGGTGGTAGTTGCGGCGGGGACCTTGCTAGGATTTCGAGCGAGGGAGGGTGTGTGTGTGCGCGCGCACGCCTGAGGAGGTTTTGGTGTGTGTGTGTGTCTGTGTGTGTGTGCACTACAAAAAAAGACACATCCGTGACATTTTGGGCCGAACGAAATTTTTTCTGTCATACATATGACACTTCTATGACGATAATTGTGACAAAACCCGATATCATCGTAGATGTGGTGGGCTCCTACTTCTATGACAAAAAATCATGACATAAAATGGGCTTTTCGTCCTGGGCGGGCCGGAGACGCAGCTGCATGACATTCTTTGGGCTGTCCATGACGAAAAAACCATGGTAGAAGCGAGGGCGAGGAAAATTTCGGGGAGTTCCCGATTACGGTGGGAGGTCGGGGGCCGAGCGATGCACGTTTCTCTCATACACGTACGCGCGTGTGTGCGAGGCGTTGGCTCTAACTGAACCAGAGCGAGGCGTTGGTCTCTAACTGAACCCGAACGATTGCACTGCAGGCTACGCGTTACTGAACCCGAGCGATCGATCGATGGCTGTTAACTGAACCCGATCGAGCGATTCCTTCGCTACTGCTGCTAAATGAAGCCGATCGATGGGATGAACAGTGAGCGTTGCGGGGGTTTGGATGAACAGTAGACGGTGGAGGGGTGCCCGTGGAGGGGTGGATGAACAGGACCCCATGGTGTGGAGGGCTGGATGAACAGTAGACGGTGGATGGGTGGTTGAATAGGACCCCGTGGTGTGGAGGGCTGGATGAACAGTAGATGGTAAAGGGGTGCCCGTGGAGGGGTGGTTGAACAGGACCCCGTGGTGTGGAGGGCTGGATGAATAGTAGACGATGGAGGGGTGGTTCAATAGTAGCCGTTGGAGTAGCGCGCGGTGGAGGCTGGATGAACAGGAGCCCGTGGAGGCTGGATGAACAGGAGCCCGTGGAGGCTGGATGAACAGGAGCCCGTGGAGGCTGGAGGAGGTCGACGGTGGAGATGAACAGTATCCCGTGGAGTCCCGTTTTGCGGTACACCACACCCCTCCCGATGAACAGGACCCCCGTTTCGACCGTAGCGCTCCAATACAAGTCCGTTTCCTCCGTTTTGCGGTACGCCACACCCCTCTCGATCAACAGGACCCCCGTTTCGACTGTAGGAGGTCCGTTTCCTCCGTTTTGCGGTACGCCAGACCCCTCCCGATGAACAAGATCACGTTTCGAACATGGCCGGTCCAACACAAGGCTGTTTCCTCCGTTCTGCGGTACGCCAGGCCTCGTTTCCATCGCCTGTTCCGTCCAAGCCCTCCCGATGAACACGACGCATTTCGTTGCCTCCCCATGAACACGACGCATTCCATTGCCTCCCCATGAACACGACGACGACGCTGTTTCTCCGTTCCGACCCAGCCATGTACACGAGCCCTGGCCGTACGTATGCGCGAGTAGGCGTTCGAGACCCCGCCCGTATGTACACATACGTGGCCGCATTTTCTTTCTTGCACCTTGGCCGTTGTACGTACGTGTACATGCTACGTGCACGCCTCTACTACGACATGTGCGCGCCTCTACTACGACACGTGCACGCCTCTACATCGACCAGTATGTATGTACATGTTCGCGACCAGAATGACAATGCTACTTATGCTTCGACCAGGTGGGTCCCGACTGTCAGGCACTTCCTTGCCTGCGAAGATGTAGCTGGTGGGTCCCAGCAGTCAGGGGGTGAATCATTTTGTTTTTTTGCCCGGACGCACTTCCTTGCGTGCGAAGGTGTAGCTGGTGGGTCCTAGCAGTCGGGGGGCTCGTGGGTCCCAGCAGTCAGGGGGGCGAATCGTTTTTTTCGGACGCACTTCCTTGCGTGCGAAGATGTAGCTCGTGGGCCCCAGCAGTCAGGGGGCAAATCATTTTTCACGAAATACGGTGGCCCGTCTGGTGGGTCCTCGCTGTCAGGGGGAGGAATAATTATTTTGCGCGTAATAACGAGGCACTTACTTGCGGCTGCCGTGGACCCAGTTGTCAGCCTCTCCACATACAGTACTCTTCTGATGGAAGTCGGTCGTTGACCACGTTGACCACGCCACACCGAGAGCACCAGGGCGGTGGTCTGGACGATGGCGAGGCCTAGGAAGGGGACGATGCGGAGCCGGGGAAGACGCAACAGTGGAAGCCCGCGCGGAGAGGAGTACGAGGGTTCACTGGTTTGGCTGCGGTGTGAGGCTGCCGTCGCTGCAGAATAACAGGGGGTGTGGGTGAGTAGAGGGATGGCCTGGCCAACGGTGGGAGTAGTACGGGGCGGTGAGGCCTCCGCGGCATCACAGCCGGCCACGGGAGGTAGGAGCACGCAACACGAACGGCGCTGCTTTGGGCGGCTGGAGCAAGAAGACCAGAGGTTGAAGAAGCACTACGGCCGTTGGATGGACATCGTACGATCACTGCAGCTGGAATTGTTTGTATTGACTAAGTTGACAAAGCCCTTGGTACGCGTCAACTTAGTAGGCCCACAGCTCGGATTTGGTAGAGAACATATAGCCCATTTGTGATTTGTAAGAATGTACAACCCATTTTTTAATTCTAATAGAATTTACTACAGCCCATTTACAGTTTGTTAAAAGTACAACCCAACTTCTAGCTAGGACAACGATTAATAATTTCAAACAACCGCTCAAAACAGAATTCAAAAAAAATTCCCACATTTTGATGTGATCCGAAATATTTTTATCCGAAATTTCTAGTCAGGTTAAATATAATTTCAAAATAAATTTGTATTACGTTAAAATCCAAGGAAATATTGCGCGCGCAACAATTAATGAAATTAAAATTTTCAAATTCCAAAAATAATATATTTTTCAAACTAATTACGTGTTTGGTGCATAGTAACTGTCCAGTTATTATAATTACATCCCATTTATTATTTCTTAAAGTCCATTTTCTTGTTAAGCCTAATGCATACCTCCTGGGAAAGTTTGCAGCCCAGCGGGGCGGAGAATAACAAGTTGACCCGGATATTGTGTACAACTGTCGGCCCAGTTGCATTGCTGATGTTGAAAAAAAGCTATTTTTATACACACATTTAATTTTTTTGTATAGATAAGGAACATTTTTTATACACACATTTAACAATTTTTAAATACATGATTAACACTTTTTAAAACATATTTTTTAGTCAACAGTGGGCTCACAGCGAGCGGAGGAGGTCACAATACACATATTTTTTAAATACATGATTAACACTTTTGCAAAAACAATTAGCCCACAGCGAGCCAATTAGCTCCAGTCAGCCCACAGTGGGCCGACAGGGGCCAGTCGGCCAGCAGTAGGCCGACTGGAGTCCAATCGGCCTGCTGTGGGCCGACTAGGCCCAGTCGGCCTGCAGCGAGCCGACGGTGTATTATTTTTGAAAAAAATTTACCCAGCGTAATATTTACGAAAATTAATTAAAAATGTATTATTTTAAAAAAATAGCGAAAAAGGCCTGTGTAGTACAGTACAACCTAACATGGTTACTCAGCCCACATTCAGCGACGCGGGAAAGGCCCAAACAAGGCTTCTGTACAACTTTTTGAAGTCACTTAGCTCAATTAATAACTTAAGAAAAAAGTTAGATTATAGTGGAACCTAATTAAAAGCTGTCATGAGCAAATAAATAATTCAACGGGTCCTAGTTGTGCGTGTGCGCGCGCGTGTGTGGGGGGGGGGGGAGAGAGAGAGAGAGACCCATCGGCCGATGCTCGTAAATACATCTTTCAGCCATATGCATTGCTGATGCTCAGTAAAAACTTATATAGTTGACACAATCATATAGAACATCATAGCACACTGAACTTGCATACAAAAATTTCACGCAGGCGGCACAATCAAGATGGAAGCAGTGGATCGCTACGGGAAGGGCAATGTTGAAACCAACGAAGTCGTACATAACGGTTCATCGTCTTTATCAATGATGGGGAAATATCTTGAATGTTGTGCAAAGAAAACAGACAGACAACACAATAAGTTCTCCTATCACATTAAGTTGACGTACATCCCTTTCTAAAAAAAGTTCAGGTACAAAATTAGAATAGGTCACAATCAAATGTACTGGCATATCAGTGCTTCACACCCATAGCTCGGATTTAACTAGTATCTGACAAGATTCAGTTGTTACCTCAAATTAGAGCACATCCAGGCAGCCAGCCCTGCCTCTTCTCCCAAAGAAGCAGTGGCCTCCGCCGCGCGATGGAGTAGACCCTGTGCCATCCATCGTTCCGAGCAACACGGGGAAAGTCTGACGTTGATTCCTGTAATGGACGTCATCGACGGACCCTGGCACCAGCAGCAGTGGCAGGACTTCGATTGATGGATTGACCACTTCTTCGACATGCACGAACACTCGATACAGGTACATCCCTAACATGGTCCGCGGCGGCCTTGGTGGCGACGAATAGTACAACCCCGGTTCCTGCACCAGTATCTCAACACCAATCACCTTCGGTATGGTGGACGGCTTCTTCATCCATGCCATAACCGTCAGAGCCCAGCTGTCTGGAGGAACAAACATACTTACGAGTTCACCTCCAAGGTCGTTGATAAGCTCGTGCATGGACTTGCTGTTCCAAGCACGTCGAGGCATGCTGTGGAAGGTAAGCTTTGTTAAAAACTCAAGCTCAGAGGGCACCGAGCCACATCCTGGGTGCCACCGATCAAAGCTCACCAGCGCGCCATCGCAGAACAAACGCCGGGAAGATTCGAACACACGACTGCAGTCGAAAGTTGTCCGGAACCTGACGAAGAAATCAGCCGGTGGCGGAGAGACTTCGACGAGCAAGTCACTTATTTGGATGCCGTGCGCAATGCCAAGAGCTTTGACAAGGTCATCCGGCGAGACGGGAGGCCGGTCGCCGTTGATGGTTACCATCAGCACTTTGCCGGCAAACTGGTCGTCAAGCGCCGCCATGCCACTGTTGAGCGACAGCACGCAGCGACCGAAGGCAGGACGGACCTCAGGATCTCCAGCTCAGAGATCCGCGTTGACCGGCGACATGATAGTGCGCTTGAGTACAGGGAGTACAGGAGTGGGATTTGGGGGAACTAGAGTAGGAATCGAGATTCCAGAGGTGGGGGAGGGGCGGGAGACTGCGGATGAAAAGGTAGCATGAATTTCGAGCACGCACCAATATGCTCTCGGCGCGCAAGCGCAGGAAAACACCGGTGGTGCCCACATGTTGGCCTAAGGGTCCTTATTCATTCTTTTTTGGAGAGCCCGGCCTTTTTTTAGGATCTTTTGAGAGACCGGCCTGAGAGTCATAATTGACCTGTTTGGCATTGCGTTACTACTCGACCCATATTCAACGACACCTCACTGGCCCAAACAAGTGTACATCATCGAAAAGACACTGAGCTCAAATTATATAACTTGAGAAAAGGAGATATACTCTGAACACTGGAGAATGGTGATGCCCTCATTTAGCCCACCAGTAGTTCGAGACAATAAACAGTTCGAAACAACGATATATACAACATTCAAACACTGACTAGTGACTACTACTGACATAAACAGCAAGACATGATAGTTCATAAGAAGTTTTACTACACCACCAAAATGCACCCATCTGCAGTGCTCAGACTCTCGTGATCCAGACGAGAATGACATTCTAAACATAAGCAATTATTACATAGTAAGAGTGACATAGACAAGGATGACCAAATGACAAGGAATATGCACAACAAAAGAAAGAACTACCCATCCAGAACCAGCAGCAAAGACAACAAAGTCATTCGAAGAGATGATCCAACACCATCATAATTTGCAGCCCCGCTTCAGCGACCAGTGATCCGGAGACACCAGTACTCCACCCTTTCGATGCAACAGCCCAATTACCTATCAACCTGAAGGCTCGAACCACATCACTGCCTGTCGTAATTGAGACATCCAAGGATCAAAGTTAATCCGGATGCCTTTGTCATTCTCACCTTCTTTTGGCTGCAGGCTGTATCATTGACAACCAGGGGAGTTTGCTCCTGAACTCCTAGGGCTCGCCATGTAGACACAATTTTCCATAGCAAATAGAGCCTCTCTGCCATCAAGGTCCTTGCCAACGGTGATCTCCTGGTTAATCGGATAATTGAGTCCAACAAACAAAGAGTGTGAACCAAGGTTGTTTACCCGCCTCCAACTAAAAAATCCTAAAGGCCCCAACAAGCTGGTATCCTGCTCATAGACGTAACGGACATTGTCCGGATACTATTACACGGTGCTTGTAGACAGTGGGGTTTTTGCAATATAACTTTTCCGGCTCATGTGTCCGAATGATCATCAGTCTTTTGCCGTCGTCTGATCGAGCGAGGAACCGGTTGTGCTTCCCTGTTTTTGGCAAAGGTGGTGTGATTACAAAGGGCAGTAACTATAGGGACACTACATCATATCAAAAAGGACATGCATTGTTAATGTAAGATCAACATTGTTCAGAGTATGAGTAGGATAATGCAAGAAACAACATTGATATGTCCCTGTTGGAACTGGGAGGAAAATACAGGGAAATGTATACTGGGTTCGAAAATATAGAAGTGCCATGCATGGTTATACTCATGTTATCTCGCAATCGATTCTTCACAGGAAACTACCATGTCATGCATGTTATGTAATCATGTTCTGTCCTCACAAACAAATTCTTCAAGGTAACTAAAAGACCATGCATTGTTATATTCTCATGTTCTGTGGGCAAAAATTTTGTGAGGATATTATTCTAGCCATTGATTGCTGAAGGGAGAATATAGGTATGTACACCTGGTAAGCATTGCAGGATTTCACTACTTCCAAATATAGAGTTCTCCATATGCACATTTACTTCCCTAATGTATGGTTAGATGAAACCAACAGTGTGGTGCATGTTTCTACATCATGAAAATGAGGAAACTAACATGGCCATTGATACACACTCATATTTAGTAGTAGTATATAGATTACTGTAAAATAAGGATAATATCCATATATTCCTAATCGTTTGATTATTCAGGGTACAAATTGGCTGTAATGACATGGTCACAATCGCATGAATTAACTCATTCCAAATATAGCTGATCTACGGCGTCTCTAATACATTGCCATAGTTCTACTCAAATTCTGCTCAAACAGAGATATGCCAATCATCACAAAAAGTTCAAACAGTGTCATGGCGTCATCATTAACATGAGAGGAAACCACTTACACGCGCCGTCCCAGCAATACGTGGTGCCATCTGCTTTGTCGATTGCATAGATGATGCCATTGTGTTCAATAGCATCACAAAAGTGTGTATCAGCTTTGACGATGATCCACTGCGAGCCGAGTTGTCTCCAGCTAAAGAAGGCACCGGCGTAAAGATAGGCGAGTCCGCGGTCGAACAAGGCAATTAGCTTGAAGTCTGCGTAATTCGCATGTCATGTGGGCACTTGGCAGATTATAATCTTCTGCAAAACAAGGTCCGTCCAACTGACGTAGTACTCTAGATGACTTGGACCGCGATGGTAATACTCTATATAATCCAACGGAGGAAGGATAATCTCATGGGAGGTCTGGAAGTTCATGAGCACCAACTTTTTACCGTCTTCTCTGAAGGCAGCCATCTAGTGGGAGTTCATGCCGACCCAGTACATACCTGCCAAGAAGTTTCAGGCGATGGTGATCGGATCGATGTCGAGGGAAATGATGTACGGCGACCCACTACATACATGCAAAGAAGTTCCGGCTAATGGAGATCGGATTGAAGTCGAGGGGCATCATGCACGCCTCCGTATCATGGTGAGCCAATCTCACAAGACCAGATAGCAGCAAGCAGGGTGTCTTGAAAATCTTAGGCCTCATTTCGACGATGGCTGTGTGCATGTCCCTCGAGCATGCAACCAGCCGCAGGGCGCTCAACATATCCATACACGAACAACAGAGGTCGAGGATGTCACTGGGGAGATTGCTCCAATCGCGGCTCATATGGATGTTGCGCGGTTCGCGTTCGGCCATGGTGGAGTTTGGAAGGGGGCTTGATTTACGGGGGAGAAGTATGTCGGTGCTGGAGCGGCTAGCGAGGGAATAGTGGTACTGGGGGAGGCAAGTGAGGCGACGGTACACTGGGGCATATTGAGATGGAGATGGAGAAGGAGATGGAGATGGAGTGGTGCTATGGGAGCGGAGAGGGAGACGAGGCGAGGCGCCAATGTGCTGTACAGCGGCGGTGACAGACTGCACTAGTGTCAGGCGCGGGTGTTGTCACTTCACTGTGAGGACCGGATGAATAGTATTTTGACCATCAAGTGTACCACAGTTGTACTACTACTACTACTACTACTACTACTACTACTACTACTACTACTACTACTACTACTACTACTACTAGTAGTAGTAGTAGTAGGTACATGAGTACTCCAGTATTGTATAGCGTAAATAGGTCTCCCTTGCTAGCATGCCTGTTCACTTCATCGTTCAGGTATCATCCATATTGCGAGCAGAACCAAATTCTCGTGCATGCCCAATCAACGCTCTGCCGCGATGCATGCAGTGGTCATTCTGGTGCATCAAGGACGGCATGCAGATCGTTCCACACTTGAGAAGAGGAAAAACGGAAAGGTAGAACGCGGCAGCAGAGGAAGAGAACGCTGGCTAACGAGGCTGGGAGGGGATCGAGCAGGAAGTTAATGCTCCACACCTAAAGGTTTTGGGAAAACCTGATTTTCATAAGGTGACTTATACTCACCTAAACGGAGGGAGTATTCCTTAACCAGAGAATGTTGTGTCTGCCACTCACGCGCTCAAAAAAAAAACTATGACACATTTTTTTATCTGTTTGCATAGTCCCACATATCAGGAAGGATGGGCACGTACACGAACAGGTACGACTCATCAGTCTACCTGCATAACCTTTTCATTTAGTCTACCTAGCCATCTAATCAACTGCCTGCACGCCACTTCTCACATTTACTTCTCCATCGGGAACCGATTCTCCTCAGCTTCTTCACCTCCCCTTCGTCTTCATTTGCATCCAAACCCCATTGCGTTCACATTGTTTTAACCTCTTTAAATAATCATCTACTACTTCAGTTAGACTTTCCATCTAATCCTAATTCTCCAAACCATACCCCTCCATTCCAGCGGTTCCAAATGGCGATAGAGATCGAGATGCAGGTTTTTAGCGTCCAACATGTCCTCGTCGAAGGCTCGATGCGCATAGTTGCCACCGTCACTGTCCACCAAAGGGTTGTTCGGCAGTGGATCAACAATGTATCCAACTCCCTCGAGAAGGTAGAGACGAGGGTCATCGGTCTCGACGCAGAGTACACGGAGCGTGCCCCTGGGAAGATCCAGCGCGCCGCCGTCCTTTAGCTGTGCCTCGAAGATGAAGTTTTGGTGTACCACATCATACACTTGCCCTCCATACCAGGTGAGCTTCACGATTTCTTTTCTCGGGAGGACGTATACTTCTGTGGGGCAGCCATCGAAGGGGACAAACAGAAGCTGGAGCCGTACAACCTTGATTTGAATAGCATCGCTGACCTACAAACCAGAATCAAAATTCCTGTAGAAGTTTGTGATAAACAGACACCATCCCTATTCGACGTTGAGAATTTTGTGCTCGGTACAAATCTTCAGAAGGGTGACGAGACAGTGGCATTAAGGTCATCTGGATGGGAGAATTATCCCTTGTCGTATGAGCGGATAAAATATGCTGCCCTCGATGCCCGTGTGAGTTTCGAGATAGCTGCAAGGTCCAAAGAGCTAGTTGCGAAGCCGTCTCCCACAGAGAATGAGAAGAAAAATAAGAAGAAGAAGAAGAAGAAGAAGAAGAAGAAGAAGAAGAAGAAGAAGAAGAAGAAGAAGAAGAAGAAAAGGCTGCACCACCAGGAGGGCATTTTGGATGGATGAACTATTTCCTCTCTTGTAAAAAAATTATTCCCTCTCGGTGTATGTTGATATAGATGGACTATTTCGATGGTGTGCATGTATTTGGAACAGAGTAATAGCGTGGGTCCGCTTGACTATAAGGAACTATTTATCCGCATATATAGCTTTCTCTGCTACTCCTTCCAGTGATCGGTATGCAGTGCATGTGTCCGTAGACATGACAGCTTGTCCATGGAAGTTAAACTACGGCGACCATCATGTTTCATCTCGCGATTCCCACGACGCCTCTCCAACCCACGGCACCACGCCCCCCGACGTGCGCCTCACCCCTCTTGGCCGCACTGCCCCTCTGCCTTTGTGGGCATGACATGTGGGCCACCTAAAATGCGGCGAGCATCAAGTTTCTACCACAGCCACCCGCGACTCCCACGACGCCACTTGAACCCATGAAACCACACGTCCCCCGACCTGCGGCTCACCCCTCTTGGCCCCACTGCCCCTCTGCCTACGGGAGCATTACATGTGGACCAGTCACCTATCGGGTCCACATGTTATTGACTCAAAGGTAGGTGTAGTAAGGCGCTGAAGCTCAGTCCCGACGGCCCTGAGAGGGAAATGTAACTCCTGTGCCAGGGCTTGTGGTGCTCCCGCAGCACGAACTCATGCCAAACTCGAGATTTGTTTCTTTACTATACATGAACTCAACGATTTAATGGACATTGTAATCTCAACATGTGATGGGGAGCTCTAAATTTGAATTTGAAACTTATAAAACGAAAATATTCAAAACAAATAAACTGGGAGAGAGGGAGTATATCGTAGGATGTGTCCCATACAAAATAAGTCCCCTGGTTTGTCACCGCGAAGATGCGGTTAGAAAGGAGCACAACGTCTTCCTACTTGTCGGGGATATACCCCGCGGCGTAAACCGGCCGGAAGTACAACCTGGCCGGAGTTGGCGGTTTACTTGAGATCCGGCTGACCCTTGGCGATTCACTGGCGACCCGCCCTGACCTGGAGGTTTACAAGCAACCCACCTGGTCATTATGACTCACTAGTGATCCGGCGTACGGGACAGACGGATGACAAGGCCCAAGGCCCAGAAGGCCGGTTCACGTTTAATGCTGGGCCGGTTTAAGAGGAAAGGCATGAGGAATATTTACCTTACAAGGAGTTAAGACCAGGACTTGTATCCGGTTTGTATTAGAGATAGACTAGTCCTAATCCTAATAGGACTCCATATGTAACCCGCCCCTTCAACATATATAAGGAGGGGCAGGGCTCCCCAAAGAGGGACAAACTACAAGCAAGAAGAAACGATCGCTAGGGCTAGACACGAAGAGCCGGTTTACGGCGACTCCCTCGTGATGATAATGAGACCTAGCCTCAAACAACATGTAGGGTTGTTACCAGATGATGTTTCCTGGGGCCCGAAGCTGTCTAAATCCTTGTCTTGCGTGTTGAACCGCCCTGCGTCTCTCGTCCCACTCAACCCCTCTCAAGCTACCACATAGATGCGTTGGCCTCGCGACTAAGTCCTGACACTAAGGACATCTGCCGTGACAAATCCATGACAGTTGGCGCCCACCGTGGGGCTGCACACGGTGGTGTTGAGTTCTTGAAGGGATCTCATCTAGGGTTTCGAGAAGTTCGCAAGTTTCCGGATGAAGAAGAGCCGGTTTGGAAGGAGCTGGATCAGCTTCAAGTCATCAGTCTAGTTTATAGGCTGTGAGATTGAAAATTTAAGAAAAATAAGGCTGCGACATGATCGTCTTCCGTAAGTCGCCGAGATTGGTAGGAGCATTTCCACAGTCATTGGTGAATTTTGTTACGGATTCGACAGCCGGGTCCGATTGTTTCTAGACGGTTGCCACAAAAATCAGTCTGGCCGGGTCGTTACGGTGGAGGTCAGCCTCAACTCGAGTTCCTATGCAATCAATCCAGCAAAAGCTACCAGCGCGTCTACATCAAGCGACCAATTTTTGGTTATTTTTTTGATTCGCCGAGTGCCCACCGTTGCAAGATTAATTCAAGGATTAAAGGAAGGAAAAGTTACTATGTGGGATTAACACGTGAATATCAAAGAAATCAGATCAGGGGAAAGCTATCAGCGAAAGCCCTGCAAGCTTTGATCAATACGGATCCAGTAACCACGATGATCCCGCCCGCGCACTTCGCGCCGGTTCGCGCCTCTAAACGACCATGGTGGATGCCTCTTTTGCGCGCGCCGCCTTGGCCTCCCGCCGTTGAGCCGCCCTGTTGAGCCACCCCGGGTCAAAATCTTGCCTTTGAGCATCTCCGTGTTAAGTTGCCGAGCTACCGCCAACAGGCTGCCGGCTGCGTTGTGCTTCCACCTACGCTGTTGTGACTCGCGGCTCCGAGGCAAGCCTGCAGTACTGCTTTTGCTACGATTGAAGCAACCAGGTCATCTCTGCCTTTGCTATGATCCAGCATCGAGCCATCTCCACTCAACCTCGGTTGAGCCGCCGTGCCACCACGGCCTTGAGCTGCTACTTCAAGCTATCGCACCTGCCTAGGCCGGCGCGGCGTTCGCCTCTGTAGCACTCGCCGTCTCTATGTAACGTGACCTCGCGAGCCGCTCGGCCACGCGGGATAACATCCGCTGTAGCCTTGTGCCTCCGCCTTAGAGCGCGGCCCTGCTGCTCCCCTTGCCGGTGCGCCAAGACGCCCGTCGCTGAGCCGCTGGCCGCCTCTACTGCCTATCTCCACCGAGTCGTCGACGTACTACCGATACTAGTACATGGAGGAAGAGAAAGACAGAATAACAGCCATGCATGGCACATCTACACTGATATTTGGTCCGATCAAATTCTAGCCTGCGCACGGATCATTTGTCGTCCGGATAAATCAGGTGATATTCATCCGAGTCTACTTTTAACACATATTGTTTTTTGTCAAAAAACAATCTATCTTTGCTGCAATGTTTTTATGCAGGATAATTATTTATGACAAATGTATTGTTATACCGTGGACATGGAGCGCGTGCCAGCATAGTTTTGCAGTGGCGTTCTTCCGGGCCATGCTGCTCGACGGATACACATGCAAATCACCGCCCCCGCTGTTCGGTTTACATCCTCCACGCATGCGGCCGACTCATTGTCCGCGCCGGTTTACAAACATCACGGCCGACTTACCCATCCGCACCGGTTTACCACATTGCGGCCGGTTCACCCGTGATTAATTTCAGCTTCATACAGTTACCATCAACTTCATGGCGGGTTATTTCCGGCCTAAACACATCAGGTGATACCCAAATGAAATATATTTTATTAGCACATATTATTTTTATCAAAGAGCAGATTATCTTTGCCTTGGTCTGCAATACTGTTTATGCAGGACAATTGTTCATTACAAATGAGGCGCTATGTTACGGGCACGGAGCACGCGCTAGCAACGTTCTGCACTGGTGTTTCGTCCGTGTCCTACCACCCGGTGAATGAACGTGAGAAGGTCGCCGTCCCTGTGGCCCGGTTTACATCAGCTTGCCGGGACCGCGCCCGCGATTAACTTGCCCGTCCGAGCCGGTTTATGACACCGGTGCCAATCTTCCCCGTCCGCACCAGCTTATAATGCCGCGGCCGACTCATCTGTCCGAGCTGCCTCTGATGTTGCAGTCGTCCTTGTCGTCCATCTTTCGCGGCCTGGTCTACATCAACATACCGGGCCGCACCTGTCTGCATGAGCTGTTTATTGAGTATGAGCAAGTCACAGCTTGGGTAGCCCAGTTTTTCTTTCAATAAAATGGAGGAAAATCATCATATACTATCAACCGCCGTCTGCACTGGGTGGTTCAATGGGCAGGCGCACAAATCGCCGCCACTACAGTTTGGTTAGCTTCAAATCACTAGTTGGAAGGAACCATTGGCCGAGTTGCTGACACGGCTCATACGGGATCATTTACAACCCGCTGCAGTCACCTCAACCTTCTGTGGATTCACATCGTGCTATCAACACCAATGATATACAAGTTATGCCGGTTTATATCACAGTCAAATATGGAGAATCTCAAGCCAACTCCTCGAGTCACCTTGCGACTTGGGGGCTCCAATGATATGACTTAGCAAACGTTGCCGGTTTTCAGTGAAGTCAAGAACCCCAATACGTTGGAGGGAAAGATAACCCGGTCCCGGATTCACATCGTGCTGTCAGAAGATTTCCGGATTAGAAAGTATATGATAGTTACAAAATCCCGGCTCAATGAAGAAGTTTCGGGTCATCAGAAAAGGATTTTAGTTTACAATCCGGTACAAGGGAAATTTGTTCTCCGACAAAGCTCTGAAACTCTCAAATCTGGTTTAAGAATTTCTGGTTCAAAAAGGAATTAACTTCTCGCAAGTTCGAGTTTAAAGGCCGTCAGAAAATTTCTGGCTAAAAATGAAGATTCCGGTTCAAGGGAAAGTTGTCTCCCACAAAGCTTTGAAGCTCTCAATATCCGGTTCAAGATCCCGGTTCAACAATAATTTATCTCTTGCAAAAAATTTAAAAATTGCCAAAGAGGACCTGCTGCCATGATGCGCGGTTCAAACATGGGTATCCCGCCTTACTGTCCTGACATATTATTGATCACATGGGGGCTTCTGCTTCATAAAGCGGGGTCTCTGTTCTTTTACATCATGCGTGGTTACACGGAGCTGTTCTATCTTAAAGCGGCCTCCGGTTTACCCCTTGAAAATTTTATAAACATCACTTGGAGGCTTGGTCGTGTCCGAACCAATGCAACACCTTTTGATAGCGAAAGCCACCAGATCACTTGGGGACATGGTCAAGTCTGAACCAGTCACGCCTCTTGATTGGCCTAAGGCCATAGAATCACTTGGGGGCTTGGTCGAACCCGAACCATTGCCACGCCTCTTGATCGGCATAATGCCACGGTTTCATTTGGGGACCTGGCTGACTTGAACCATAGCTACACCATTGGGGAGCTTGGTCGTGTCCGACCATGGTAACACCATCTGATCGGCTCAATAAGCCTCTTTTTGCAAATGGTTTTATCATTGCCTTTGCTTCAATATTTTCCTTGATAACTATTTCTTTTATTTTTGTTGCATTTTAAAACCGACAAAGTTTTAAACCGGTTCAAACTTTCAATTACAAATTAACGGAACACGGTCAAATCTTAATCCGGAGATTATCTGCCCGGTTTGATTTTCTGTTACCATCCTATTATGGAGTAAACCGGTGTTTATCAGCCCGGCTCGGCTTTCAACTACAAGTTGTCAGTACGCGATCAAGTTATAATCCGGAGTCTATCAGCCCGGTCTGGTTTGACTACAAGTCACCAGTATTATATATGGTTAATCCGGTGTTTATCACAGACCGGCACAGTTTTATCATAAACCAGCACAATATGGAAGGAGTTATCAGTACTCAAGATTTGGGTTATCACCCTTACTACGAAAAGTTGGTAAAACCAACAATGTGATTCAATGTCACAGGTATGATATATTTCATATTTGATTATTCTTAAGTACAGCCTTGGTTATAAACCCGGGTTATATGTTGGGCATTATGACCCGTCCGGGGGTAAACCGCCAGGACACTTTAAACTTGTTGTATGCAGAAACAGGTTTGTTAAACCGGCCTGGCTTTTGACTATAAGTCGCCAGTATGATGAGAAATTATCCGTTGTTTGTTAAACCGGCCTGGCTTTTGGACTATAAGTCGCCAGTATATATATATTTGGATTGCGCCATCGGAATTATGCGCTTATAAATCATTGGGTTATATTATTCAAATAGCCAAACTTGGCTGAATTTTCATTATGATATTGAATGAATAAGGTTTTCACCGGATTATATTATCTTGAATAGCCAACATGGCCGGGTTATTACTGAGTTTTCAAAGTCGCTTTAGCGCAATGGCTATTATTTTATCAAAGGATATGATTTATTCTACAATGGAAGGAATAGTCCCGAGTCGCTACAGGCTTACAACCCGGCACTTGGGGGCCACATTATTCAAATTGAGATTACATGCAAGTCTCATGTCGCTGCAAGCATGCATCATGACACTTGGGGGCTAATGCAAAGTCATTTTTACTAGTTTTATTGAAGACCCGACTCATCATATTATAATGAGCCGGACCTTGGGGGCTACCAATTGCTCCTATCAACAATTCAAGGTACACAAGTTTTCGTCCATAATATTGAAGGATCCATTGCTCAGTTGCTAAAGCACAAAGCTCTTAACCTTGTGGACATGGGTTCAAGCCCTACGATGGAAGCTACATTATAAGATGTTATTTTCATTCAAGTATATATCAAGTCCCGGTTCAGTATTATCTTACTAAACCGGCCCTTGGGGGCTACACATCACTGCTCAAGTCTACATGATTATATTTCCAAAGTCCCTACTCATTATTGCATAATGACCCGGCCCTTGGGGGCTACACTGATTGAAGTTTTTATAAGCAATTACAAGTCCCAGGTAGCTGCAAGCATGACAACCCGGCACTTGGGGCTACATAATATGGAGTGTTCAGTTTTTACTAGTGACTAGGATGAACAACATGGATTTCTTCAAAAGTGGCAGTATTTATATTGAAGCAAGTCTTAAACCATCACTTTGTTCTGCTCAAGACTTGGGGGCTACAGGTATGCATATAAGGAGAAATATTTTCAAAATTCTCAGTCTTGAGCAAACCAGATTGACCCGGTGTCTGCAACAATCATAACCCGGCGTCATCAACAATCATGAACCGGCGTTGGCAACAATCATAACCCGGAATTATCAGTTTTTATAACCCGACAGTTTTAGCAATGATAAACCGGCAAGTTCTACATCTTCAAACCGGATGGATATCAGATGAGTATTTCAAGACCAAAATTTCTTAAGCCGGCGTTTTTGAAGCCGACTCAAGTGGATTATTCTTCACAATATTTTTCTATGAGAAACCAACGTCAGCAATTTAAAGTATGAAGCTGGTTATTGATCCGGGTATCCTAGAAGAAGGGAATGACAAGGACTTAAGGATGATCAGGTGCCGGTCTACAAGAATTCTTAACCCCGAACACAAACCCGCCAAATTTGTTCTTGTGTTTATGTTGCAGATCAGTTTAACATGGACAAATCCAAATTAAACTGGGGGCTAATGTCGGGGATATACCCCGCGGCATAACCCGGCCGGAAGTATAACCCGGCCGGAGTTGGCGGTTTACTTGAGATCCGGCTGACACTTGGCGATTCACTCGTGACCCACCTTGACCTGGCGGTTTACAAGCAACCCACCTGGTCATTATGACTCACTGGTGATCCGGCGTACGGGACAGACGGATGACAAGGCCCAAGGCCCAGAAGGCCGATTCACGTTTAATGCTGGGCCGGTTTAAGAGGAAAGGCATGAGGAATATTTACCTTACAAGGAGTTAAGACCAGGACTTGTATCCGGTTTGTATTAGAGATAGACTAGTCCTAATCCTAATAGGACTCCATATGTAACCCACCCCTTCAACATATATAAGGAGGGGCGGGGCTCCCCCAAGAGGGACAAGCTACAAGCAAGAAGAAACGATCGCTAGGGCTAGACACGAAGAGCCGGTTTACGGCGACTCCCTCGTGATGATAATGAGACCTAGCCTCAAACAGCATGCAGGGTTGTTACCGGATGATGTTTCCCGGGGCCCAAAGCTGTCTAAATCCTTGTCTTGCGTGTTGATCCGCCTTGCGTCTCTCGTCCCACTCAACCCCTCTCAAGCTACCACATAGATGCGTTGGCCTCGCGACTAAGTCCTGACACTAAGGACATCTGCCGTGACAAATCCATGACACTACTCGTACGGCAACAAATCGGCCGCAGACAGCATGGTCCGCCTTGGACCGCCATGTGCAAGGTTCGTGCTATCTTATTCAATCTCATCGTGGTTCCATCGTACCAATTCATGCGGTGGCCTGTTGCATGGCTGATCCCAATGTTGGACAAAGGTTCTACGGGAACGGTTTCACCGTTGTAAATGTTGTGCAAATTGATGTTGGTACCCTCCCGTACATATGCAAGCCAATCTCCACTCGCACCGAGAATAACCTGTGAAACAGTGGGCAGGCGGAGAATTAGGAAATGGACACGGAAGTACTCTTTAGAATGCATTTACTACGTGATCAAATTCATCTTACCTGCTCATCGGAGGAAATTCGAGTGCCCCTCAACGTCGGCATCTCAAGGGGCGTCAACTTGCAACTACGGCCACGCCGCGTTGGAGAGACCCCCAAGGAAACATCCTCGTGCGTTCCATGGAACATCAAGATGCATTTGTATGAGTAGTTTATCTTGTGAGAGAAAAGGATGAACGAGGGAAGGCCTCTAGAGATAGAGATGGACACTACTATTACCAATGTGCTGGCCCGTGCGTTGCAATGGATCCAAAGTAGTAGAATAATACTTGTTCACGTGCTTGAAATATAAACACTCTAGTTTTGATATACATGTGTCAGCAGACATGACAGCTTGTCCATGGAAGTTGAACCACGGCGACCATCACGTTTCTTGTTTCTACCACTGCCACACCCACACGCGATTCCCATGGGGTCGCTCCAACCCACGGCACGACGTCCCCCAACGTGGACATGGATCTTCTGACGTGGCTATCACTGCCTTGCCCTACCTTTCCTTCGCTGATAGGTGGGACCCATGCTTATGGGTCCCACATGTCAGTGACAGAATGGTAGGATTGTTCGCGTCAGGGGATCCTCATCCCCCCGACGTGCCCCTCATCCCTCTCGGCCCCACCGCTCCTCTACCTTTCTGTGCATGACATGCGGGCCAGCTGAACTGCGGCGACCATCAACTTTCTACCACAGACACACCCGATTGGACGCGGTTTGCCTGCTCCGCTGCTGTGCTCCGATCCGTACTCCCGCACCATCGAATTTTCATCCAGCGGCTGTGACACATTTCATCCCAGGCTTCAATCCTCAGCTAGAGTACTTATGTACTACAGGTAGTACACGCCGGTGTGGCCATCTACGCCTCGTAACGCCCCGACGCCCAGCTCTGGCACCCTCGCCACGGCCACGCCACCACCGGCCGGTTCATCTCGAACGAGTGAGTCGCGAACCACGCCACCACCATGAGAATGACATGTGGGCCAGCCGCATTTAAGGTCTGCATGTCATTGACTCATAGGTCACGCACTAAGCCACTGAAGTTCGGTCCCGTGGGCCCCGAGAGGGAAATGTAACTCATGCGGCAGGCCTTGTGGTGCTCCCGCAGTACGAGCTCGTGGCAAAACTGGAATTTGTTTCTTACTGCTACTCCTACCAACTAGTACTAGTAAGGTACACGTGCATTGCACGCATGAGATTCTGGTGGTTTGTGCATTATGCTTCTACATGTGGAGCTTTCTGGATTCTAAGATTTGGCAAAATCTCGTGGAATGTAAGGTTAGGCAAGTTTGATTAACTTAAGTGAGTGTTTGGTTCAAGCCACACCTTTGGCAAGCTACACTAAGGCCCCACATGACATACACACAATCTAAGATGACTTATTCACCTAGACGGAGGGAGTAGTGTTTCTAGCAAGATGCCTGCGCATTGCACGAAGTTGATGGAAAAGGTAAGCACAACTTATAAATTGACGGATGGAGTACTAGTTACAGTGATGCATATAATTAAGCAAAGGGATCACACATGTCGGTATTGACTGGAACGAGAATGCGACAACACAATAAGAATTAAGGCCACGATGATGCAATCGCAGTGGTGGTTACAGAAGGCAAGAAGAAAGATGGATCCACGAACGTACGACCTCCTCCTCCTCAACTTAGTGCGCCGGGCCACCGACCGGCGGCTAAGGAGCGGCGACTTTTGTGGCGAGGTCGAGGTGCTTCTCAGCAAAGGCATCCAAGGCTTCCAGCCGGTTGAGGAAGGCCAACGTCGTAGCGTCCTCACTGGCCTTGTAGATACCTATGTACAAGATTTGCTCGTACACGTGGATGTGTAGGTCGACGAATTCTTGCAGGGCGAGGCGCCTCGCAGCGAGCGCGACCTCCAGGTGGACATCCTTCGTGGCGTCGGCGGGCAATCGCAGGGCCACCAGTGCTTGAAAGAGGTTCTGGCCATGGAGGCCGATTAGGGTGGCAAGCAATGAGGAGCCCGGGCGCACGGGCTGGAGGAGTACGGCGATGTCGTCCGCGACCTTCTTGATGACGGTAAACTTGTTGCTGGTGTCAACGATCATCTGGTCCAACTGAGAGTCGTAGTTGGCGTCGACAACGGCCATCCACCAGCCGGTCTCCAACACCGTCTGGAGACGATCCTCGGCGCCATGCCGCAAGCCAGCGTCGTGGACCATCTGGCGCAGCCGCTGGCCGTTCACGCGCATCGCCGCCATGGGTCTGGAGTGAGCTCTTTTGCGCTTAGTGTAGGTGCTTAGGAAAATGCTTAGGTGCGTACGATGCGGTAGATGCATTGGAATGGAGGGGCGCCTTTATATAAGGGCAATGAGGGCAAACTGCGTTGCATTCACATCGTGCATCCTCTTTTCCCAGACCTCCTCTCATTACTTCCCTCATGCATTAGTTGAAGGAGGATGCATTGGCCGTTCTACATATCGGGAACCGCTACTCCCTCCCTCGTCTCCATTAAAGCCGTATCAGGAACTGCGCCGCCCGCTGTCAAATCGAATACTCCCTCCGTCTAGGTGAGTATTAAGTCATCTTACAAAAACCACTCGTTTCTTCACATTATATACGTACAATATATATGGCCAACATCATATAGCCAGCAGTTTAGTTGTCAAAGAATTTCAGGGTGCTTAGTTTTGTCAAAGAATTCTAGGGTGCTTAGTTTTATTTGAGGGCTGGATTGTGCACTTATGCTGGACACCATTATTGTGACAAGCCTTTTAATAGTAATACTGTATAAAAGTGGACTATATACATTTTTAAAAAGGCTAGAGGGCGGGGCAGTCTAGCTCGGTCGGTTTCACGAGAGGCGAGGGCCTTTGTGATTTGCCGGCTCATTACTGCTGTCAAATCGAATAGTACTGTACCGCCCGCTACATGCCCGCCGCCTCCATTAAACCCGCATGCAAACCGAGAATCCTACTCCGGCCACACGTCCGTTCATGAGCGGGCCGGAATTAAATGCAACACTGGCCGAGCTCCTCCCGTCCGCCCTCAGTTTAAATGAGGCCAGGCGCCGGCCAAGCTCCTACCGTCCGCCCTCTATTTACACGATGCTAGACAGACAGCGGGCAAGAATCGCACCCCTCCGCCGCTTCCCCATCTCCTCCTTCACCATTTTCTCCACTCTTCCGATGGCTTCCGATGAGCCGTTCACCGGCAGATTACCCGGCTGGGTGGCCCGCCGAGCCCTCCGGATACGGGCGAGGCCGCTCGGTGCTTCACAACCTCGCTTGGCCTGATGGAGCCAGTTGACGCCCCAAGCAGGCGCGTGGTTCAGCAACTCGCCGCTCCAGTTCAGCTCGATGAGGAGTGGCGAGTTATTCCACGCCGGCATGGCGGCAAGCACGCCGGTACGGGCGCCGTCACTGCCGCATCGTACCGCGCCACTAGTGTCTGCGGTGGCCGCGCCTCCCGTGCCTGCGGCAGAGACAGAAGCTGGGTGCGTGGAGAGCGACGAGAAGGTGGCCAGCTTCTCCGTGTCCGCCGCCATCATCGAGGAGAAGTAGAACACGGGAGGCCGGCGCCACTTGGGACCCATGAAGGCCATCACTGAGGCGATGACCGCGGATTCAGGTGGTTTCTTTGCTGCTTCGTCTCTTTCGAGGACCTTCGTCGACCCCGCAAGTGTCTGACGGACATGAGGAAGACAAAGGGATCCGCGGGCGGCCATTTAGAACTATAATAAGTCTAGATACATCCATTTCTAGGACAAGTATTTCCGGACGGAGGGAGTATTAATTATACAAGAGAGCCGGATTGGCACCTCTTAGTTCATGTAAATGTAATGAAATCCATCATGTTTATATGAAGATCCGGCTTTTTTATATGAAATCCTTCATGCTTATATGAAATCAATCTGTGTTTGCACGAATTTCATCTGGTTGATTAGAGTTGCAAAAATGTATGCCGCTGGCGTTTGATGTCGTCCTCCGCTTAAGGAAGCGGGAGGAAATTTGCCGGCTGCCGTTGGAGATGCTCTTTATGTTGGTGACATCCAATCCATTTGAGTTAATTGCCTGTATGATTGTCCCTCTATAAAAAGTTAATTGCATGTACAGTGTACACGTGACTTGCAGGGTGGCTACAACTTCGTACAGAAAGTTAAAAAGAAACAAGTCCATCCTTAATCTTGTACTCTAAGTACTCTGTGGGTTCCACTGTCAGTACAGTAGTGAAAGAAGTATATATTAAATAAGTAGAGTAATATATAATATAAAAATATGAAGTTAAAAGACAGAGTTCGATTGTCATCGCGTTGCGAGCATCCGGCATTAACCAGCCCAGCACATTTTTGTTGTAGACCATGCTGGAGATATATCTCCATGTCTACTCTTATATATACTCCATTCGTTCCTAAATATTTGTCTTTTTCAGATTTCAAATGGACTACCACATACGGATGTGCATGTAGACATATTTTAGAGTGTAGATTCACTCATTTTGCTCCGTATGTCTTTTCAGGAAGGGGTCAGATTTGTCCTTGATTTATTTATGAGGTATCCAGATGGCACTGCACCGCCAAGAAAAGAGGGTAACATCAAAATTATGGACTACTTTTTTGAGTATGTTGGTAAGGTCCGGTCATAGTCACTTGTTGAAATCTCTAAAAAGACAAATACTCCCTCCGTCCGGAAATACTTGTCATCAAAATGGATAAAAGGAAATGTATCTAGACGTATTTTAGTTTTAGATACATCTCTTTTTATCCATTTTGATGACTAGTATTTTCGGACGGAGGGAGTAGAAAAAGAGTTGGTGATGATGGTGTGCATGCCATCCTGCAATATAGGCCGTCCGATTTATATCTAACGGATAGGAAAGAAACTATGGCAATTTTGCAAAAATATACCCACACGTCTCTCCACGTTCGCAAGTAAGGCCTTCCCTCGTTCAACCTTTTCTCTCACAAGATAAACTACTCATACAAATGCATCTTGATGTTCCGTGCAACGCATGGGCAGCTAGCTAATTTCTTTTAAAATAGTTGCTGCGATAATTGGGTTGAAGTGATATATTTTATGTCTGCCCCGAATGATTTCAGATTCACTAGTAGTAACAAAGAAAAGGTTGCCTTGTTAATTAACCAAAAACAGGGTGAAAACTATCACATGAGGCCGGTAAAAACAAGGCACACTGGGTTCAGCGTCATCGTCACTACAGCTGTGCGCGCGTGAGAAGTCTACATATCAAGGGGGCTACCGAGCGAGGCACCGAGACACAATGTTTGAGAGAGAAACCAATTGACAGATTATGATCAGATCGAGTTGTCACCCTTCTGCTGTCATTATTGGGGGGGAGGGAGAGAAAGACGTATTGAGTGTGCGCGGTAGGCACAGAGGCACAACTAGCATGTGTGTGTGTTTGAAAGAGGAGTAGATAGATTATTATCAAGATCGATGTGCCACCCTACTCCTTCGGTGCCGGGTAGTGTGTGTGTGTATGTTTGAGAGAGAAGCCAGTCGATAGATTAGTATCAAAATCGAGGTGTCACCCTACTCCTTCGGTGTTGGGAAGTGTGGGTGTGTGTGGGGGGGGGCTGTGACACTCACATATCTCTACTCTTATAAAAAAATAGAGTTGGTCATGATGGTGTTCCTGCCATCCTACAATATAGGCCATCCGATTTATATCTGACGGACAGGAAGGAAACTATGGCAATTTTGCAAAAAGATACCCACACCCCTCTCCGCATTTGCAAATAAGGCATTCCCTCGTTCATCCTTTTCTCCCACAAGATAAACTTCTCATACAAATGCATCTTGATGTTTCGTGCAACGCATGGGCATCTTGCTAGTAGGGAGAAGGAGTTTGTGTGACACATATCTAGCTATATTAAGGGATAGGTAGATAGCATATGTGTGAGAGACATTAGTGGCTGTGGGTGGGCGGAATTAAAGGGGTGGGCATGTTAGACATAGAGAGCGTGTGTGTTTCTGTGTGAGAGACTTCTAGGACGGGGTAGAAAGACGAATTTAACCCTGACGGAGGGAGAGAAATACATGAAGTGCGCGTGTGTGATTCCGATGCCCATAGGGAAATGAGATATGTATGCGTGTGAGAGAGATTGCACAATTCATTCACGTATCACTATGTAGCGATCGTGGACGTGCATCGCTTGAACTTAAGTCAATATCTACTTCGTATCGTGCCAAAGGTACAATATTGATTCAATGCTATAAAGATTGGACACTCACATATCACATTTTTTCTATTTAAATAAGCCTTTTTAGTTGTGCATGCCAAAGTTACAGTGATGTTTCTTCAAACAACCAATGTAGCTATCATGAACATGCACCATTGTTACTCTTGCATTCAAATTCATTAGTCTTGGATGATTTAAGTTTCTATTTTGAAGTAATATATGTAATATTCATATATGAATTCAACGGGTACGCAATTTATGAAATGGAGGCTATGTAATCATATGAGGTAACACTTTTAAGCAGCTGACTACAATATCCATTTCTTTTTGTGTGCCTCTACACTAACGCGTCAATGCATTATGTTTAAAGTAAATAACCAATGGCACTAGATTATCTATTTACATGAGAAATACATAGGCTGAGCGTTTGATCCCTTTTTTGTGAACGCGCAACTACACCCGTACGATTGGCCACGCCCGTGTGAACGTCTAAGTTATCGGTGCATCATCCCGAGTTACTGTCTTTTTTCTGGGGTGGACTTCACACCAGTTATTAACTGCTGACGCATGCCCCGTGTACATAGTCTAGCATGACCTTCCCGCTAGCACGGTCCAAAATTAGTTGAAACTGGATACGAACGATCCCGCGGGCAGCAAAATCTCCCGCCTCCTTCTAAAATTCCCGCCACCTTAGTCTTTATCATGCGAAATCCCCCTTTTGTCCTTGGTGCACGGAGACCAACAGTTACAATACCGCCCTCATCTACATGATAGGTTGGGGCTGCTTTGGTAACTTCCGGTTCCCCCACTACACGGCACCCCCATTTCCTCTCCCCCTCCCGCAAAAATGACTAACTCCACAGCACCAGAGCATCTTACATCACGCCGTCCATACTTCATCGCCCTTTCTCCCCTCCCCTCTCGAAACCCTAGACTGCTCATCCACTGGCGTACCATAGCCCATTCACTGCCAGTGGCGTCCACCTCACCAGATCTTCTTCTGCGGCTGCATCTACCCCACCCACCTCCCCTAGAAACAAGTAGACTGCTCATCCACCACTGTACCACAGCCCATTTAGTGCCGGCCTTATCCACGGCGCCGGATCTGCTTCGCCGGTACTCTCGTCAACCGCCGCGCATCTGCAGCGGCTCATTCGTACTCCCTACCAGAGACGCTTCGTCCACACCCCCCCCCCGGAGCCGCCCCATAGACGCCCCCATCGACGGCCTCTGATCCTCTTCGCCGACACCTTCCTCAACCCTACTGGAGCCGCTTCGCCGACACCTTCCTCAACCCTACCGGAGTAGCTTCGCTTATACCATTCTCAACCCTACCGGGGCCACTTTGCCAACTCACAAGTCCACCGCCTCAGGTCCGCTTCCTCGCACCCTCATCCAACCTACCGGAGCAGGTTCTAACGCCCCATCAATGGCCGCAGATCCGCATCGTTGACACCACCCTTAACCCAACCACAGGAGCAGCTTCTGACGCCCTGTCCACGGCCGCAGATCCGCATCGTCGACACCATCCTTAACCCAACCACCGGAGCAGCTTCACCTACGCCCTCGTCCATGGCCATAGATCCGCTTCGCCCACACCATAGTCCACCCTACCGGAGCCACTCCACAAACACCCTACTCGACGGTTCTAGATCTCCTTACCGGACCCCGACAGCCAGCGCAACATCATCACGCTCGACGTTTCTAACCCGATTCCCACAGTCTGGAGAGATTCCAAGCACCCGCCACGGCCTAGGTACTTGTCACCTTTAAACCCGTCCAGCATCACCTGCCCGATGTACTTCAAATATACTAACCGGTCGTTGTTACCTGTTATGCAGCTGGCAAAAACTACAAGGACGATGTTTCTTCTGGATCTAACAGCTTGGCCAACCACGATCCTGGACTGAGGCATTGCTATGATCTTGTAAGCGCGTCTCTCTCTCTCTCTTGTATTGTTCTGTGCCTGCCAGCGTGCTTTGCTAGGATTTTCGACCAGTAATCCCTTTGTGCAGACAACGATTTCTACTACTGGCTGCTAAATTAGATATGTAGATGTCATACATGATACTACCTCATACATCCGTTCCTAAATTTAAGTCTTTCTAGAGATTCCACTATAGGCTACATACGGAGCAAAATGAGTGAATCTACACTCGAAAATGCATCTATATACATCTGTATGTGGTCCATACTGGAATCTCTACAAAGACATATTTAGGAACAGGGGCAGTACATTACACAAAATCGTAGGTGGCATGTATGAATTCCAGTGCACTACATTAGGCTCCCTTAGAGTGCCTGCTAGTCCAGCATACAGAGTCATGGCTAGTTTATGGCACGCACACAATCGTTAATTGGTAGTTTAAATATGCGCAAGGGATATGCAATGTAGTATCATGTAGAGATGTCTGAAATTAGCCGTGTCAACTTGCAGATAGGGTTACACAATGAAAAAGTACAAGATGTATGTGGCAATTTCATGGAACATCACAAAAAAGGAGAGGCAGCGGTGAGCCTATACAGTGTGCCATGGTACGTCACTCCTACATTGCAATCATCGTGACATGTTATTTGTATGCCAGTTCTATTAGCCAAGTTTCCTAGGGATAGTTATTATGAGTTATCCTAAGAAAATAAGCACCTGTGAATATAAGCTCCATGTAATAAGCCAACCAGTTCTTTTCATTGCGTTTTCAGCTTATCTTTGGTATGATCAGTGGAAAGTCTAGATTGCATTATATTTTTTTCATTTTTCTGGTGTTCGCCCATATGGAAATTAATTTGACTTGCAAACATCACAAATTGAACCCAGTGCAGTAATTAATATGATAGGAAAACAGACCATCACTATTTGCTCAAAATGCAAATACAAAGATACCATCTACTTGGCACAGTCTACTTTGGTCAATGTTTTCCATAGAGATCCCATTGCCTAATTTAAACGAAGAACGCATGACCCACATTTAAATGAAGAACAATTATTTATTGAAATTCGATAGTCCAAGTGGCTGGTTATTATCGTATAGCAGCACCACCTGAAAGCATCATATAGCAGTAGTAGCAGCTCATAGCAACTCATCATACAACAACAGCAGTCTGCAATTCATCATATACCAGCAGCAGCTCATAGCAATTCATCATATAGCAGTAGCGGGAGCAGCTCATAGCAATTCATCATATAGCAGCAGCAGGAGCAGCTCATAGCAATTCATCATATAGCAGCAGCAGGAGCAGCTTGTAGCAACTCATCATATAGCAGCAGCAGGAGCAGCTTGTAACAACTCATCATATAGCAGCAGCAACTCATAGCAATTCATCATATAGCAGCAGCAGTTCATAGCAACTCATCATACAGCAGCAGCTCATAGCAATTCATCATATAGCAGCAGCAGGAGCAGCTCATAGCAATGCATCATATAGCACCAGCAGAAGCAGCTCATAGCAATTCATCGTATAGTGGATCAGAATGAAAATTTGGCAAAAAATCAGAGGAGATCCTCACCTTGTTGGATGAGCTCATCCTTCAACAGCACCTCAAGGCCATGGCCTGGGAGGAGGGAAGGGGGAATAAGGTGCCTTCTGCCGAAGTGTGGCATCAGCCGTAGTTGTGCAGCGCCCGCTGGAGTAGTGCGTTGGACGAACCACAGTGGAGCAGCTGCTGGAGACCATGAGAATGAGGGGCATCGCTAGAGGGAGGAGAAGCCAGGGAGATTTGCCCCTACCCACCGGCCATGTAGCCTAGATGGACATAGCATCGTCGAGGACAAGGCCAGATGGGACCAGTGGCGACGACTCGCTGGAGGAACCCTAGTGCTGCAGGCAGGGGATCGAGGTAGAGGGAAAGGGGAGAGGAGATGCAAGCGGGCAGTGCAATGAATGCTTGCGTGTTTGTTTTTACTTAAGGGTCAGGTGTGACACGGGCGTCAGCAGTTGCATTTTGAGTGTAATATAGGCAGACAACAGAGTCATTTCACTATTCCCCTTCCCTTCAATTTTTAGTGAGGTTCTACCCGAAACACCCCCCTCCAAAGCGAAATTAGTTAAGCCCAAGCCTATAACTCAAAAATGACTTCTTTACATCTTTTATGGCTTATTTTGACAATATGCCCTGAAAAGGCGGAATCGAACTGGCCCTTAACCGGCAATTCAATTGTGCGTACAATGATGAATCACTCCTGCCTGCTATCTGTACATTTAGGCATCATCATACATGGCATAACCTAATAAATGTGCATTCCATTGTAGAATCTGGAATATGCAATGTTTATGTTAGTTCATACGTTGCACATGATGTTTAAATGCCCCTTAAATCTGGTCAGTCAAGTGATGGTCTTTAAGCCTCCTTCTTTGCTTCTTTTCTTGATATGTAAGATTTGCTCACACATCTGTTCAATTGCTTGTTTGCATCAGCCAGCCATACTAGGACTGTTTGCTTTGATTACTTGTTGTTCTTGACCTAACACTCTAACAGAGCTTGTCAACGATTTAAACACTAAGGGCTGCTATAGTGGGGCCTTGTCTAACTCATAGGTGACATAAAGGTTTGGCTGTAAACTACAGTAGGCAAGTATGTTAGGAAAGTATGCATATTTATCTTCCAAGGAGACGAGTAACTAGTTGACATAATTATGTGGTGTTGTTTTGTTATAATCTCATCCTTTTGTGTTCACAGACTGGAAAGTATGCATATTTATCTTCCAAGGAGACGAGTAACTAGTTTGTGTCACCTTGCAGAGGGGGTGCAATGAAGATAAGATTGAGGATTTCCAAGTACAAGATGTTAGGAAGGAGCCTTGCAAGAGAAGTAGGAGCTGCGCTGAGCCTCTTCAACCTGCTAAGGTAAGTCACTGTATGTAACTCAACAGTTCAATTCCTTGTTTGTTTCAGGCATAGTTAATTTTCTCTTTTCAATTGCTTTATTTGTCCTCGGTTAATGAGATGCCCAAATAATCATGCCTGATGTTCGGTATTTGTATCACTATTAGTTGACATAATTAAAGGCCTTACCATTTAATTACTCTGCCAAAGTGTGCCTGAAACTTTGAAGTCTATTAACCAACTATTATTGCATGAGGCTCACAATCTAGTTTATACTACGCTAATGATTGCATAGTTTTGCCTGCTGTAGTATGTTTGTATGAAACCCTCTGCTATTCATTATGCTCCCTAAGACTTTAATTGAGGCATAGAATGGCCAACTGCTTGCTTACTTATACACAACATGCTGCCTAAATTTGTAACTTGTCTGTGTTTTCGATTGGGCCCCAACATCATGCTCCTCTGGTGAGCTAAGAGGGATTTCTGTATGCAGGCTGCATAGACTATCTTTTTTATAATTTTTAAAATATCACCTGCTTATGCTTCATGAGGTGTAACATTTTTTTTTGAAAGTGACGTGTAACATTATTGTTAGTCCTGTTTTGCCATGTAGTACAAAATACTGTCTTGTTCGCTTCACTGTTGTAACTATATTTTTGCCCTAGTCATGTGCACTTACAGAAACATTTCAGGATGAAGTGACATCAACACAAAGATCTGCGAGCAGTGCGGCATGGCCGTTACCGAATGATTATGGATTGGAATTGGAATGTGCTGATGTTCTCAAGCATCAACTAGAGGTGGCAAGACAACGTGTACATGATTGTCAACGTATAATCAACAAGTTGAGACTGGACATGCAGGTATTAGATGCAGGAGTCAAAAAAATGAAACAAGACACTGAGGTAACCATGAAGGAATTGGAGATTTTGCAGACTGAAATTTGTGCTATCTGAATCCGGCCAATCCTATTTTCTGAAGAGATTATAGTTCAAATGGAGTTAAGTTGATGCGCGTCCATGATGTATGAGCTGTATTTGCCCAGTGTATCTAATTTGTTGTTTGTGTATGCTTTATTATCACCTGTGCCGAACCATAATGCCCAGTGGGTATAATCGGTTGTAATTTGTTTATTGTATAGTGTAGGATTATTCTACCTTTCTATGCCTTGATCTCTTTGTTGTAATAGTGTAGGCTTTTTAGAGGTGATAGTATTGAGTAGGATAATTCTTTGAATATGCTATATCGTTCAAACGGGGGCCAATTCGCCCGACCATGGCCCTTCACGGGCCATCGGATCCATGGGCGTTCTACGTCTCGTAGGATCCATGGGCCTTCTACGTCTCGTAGGATCCATGGGCCTTGTACGTCTCGTAGGATCCATGGGCCGCCATCTCATTTATGGGTCTTGTACGTGCCTTTAATGTGCCGTAGATGGGCCTTTAATGGAAATCGTACATTTTATGGGCTGACCATAATGGGCCATTAATAGGCCGTATTTGGAGATGCTATGAAAATGGCCCAACAGACTAACGGTCCACAAACGGGCCGATTGTAACGACGGGCTGAATTTAGCCCACAAACAGAAAATGACAGTAACGAGCCGTAAGTAACCGAATGCTGCAAATGAGCCCAAGAATAAATGGGCCCTCAGAAGGCCGAAAGTTAACTTGGGCTGGAAACGGCCCAATGGAATAACGGGCCGTTAATGGGTATAAAATGATACACTATTCATTACGGGCCAGTTTCACCACGGGCCGTTAATGGGTGTAAAGTAATACACTATTCATTACGGGCCAGTTTCAGCACGGGCCGCTAATGGGCCAAGAGTTACAAAGGGCCTCATATGGGCCGAAAGATGTCATGGGCTATACATGGGCCAGAAGTGAAAACGGGCTGGAATCATATTGGACGGCCCAGATGACGCTACTAGGCCTAATTCGGATAGGGCATAACGGGCCTTGGGTTAGCGGGCTGTAAATGGGCTATATGCAAACAGGCCGTTAATAGGCTTTCCATGGGCCGGCCCGCCAGCTTTTGACCAAGTCAAATGGGCCGGCCTTTTCATAGGAATGGGTTACTGTTGGGCCGTGCCACGTGTCGACGTATCATAGGCGCCTTCTGTCCAGTGAGTGGATGACATCTGTCCCAACGATGAGCCGACACGTGTTTCCTCTAGCCAATGATGATTTTACACGTGGAAAATCCCCATTGGTCAGGGCTGTTAACGGGTTATCGGATCCAAAACCCGACCCGATAGCTTAACGGTGTTCTGTTACGGTGGATGCCACGTGTTGGTCACCCTTGACGAAAGCACTTCTATGACGCGTGATTTATTGTCATGGAAGTGGACACTTCTGTGATGATAATTTTGGTAATGTCATGGAACACTTCTACGATAGCACAGGTATGACTATCTTGATTCTGTCATAAATTTGTCATGGATGTACATGCATGACAAAAAAGCGACCTACTGTGACAAACACGTATCATCATGGAAGTGTATTTTTTTGTAGTGGTGTGTGTGGAGGGGGCGTGGGGTGTTTAAGGAAATGATGCGGGTACTGAAAATTTTGCTACGCAGGAGTCAAACACGGGATTGAAATGCCGGGCTATTGAAAATTTTGATGATAGTGCATCTCACACGGTCCGGAGATAACAACCGTGTGTTATGAAACAGAAAAACCCTCGAGGTGGGCAGATATTTTCTAGGGATGCAGGCGGGATTGGGAACAAGAAACATCGCACACGGTCTGGAGATAACAACAGTGTGTTATGAAACAGAAAAACCCTTGAGGCGGGTAGATATTTTTGAGAGGGGGAGCCTCGTGGAGCTCAATGTATTGTGCGGATGTGTGCGTGACAGGTGCACTGGCGTGGCACACGGTTAGTTTGAGTGAACCGTGTCTGTTGCATCATCCAACTTATCTAATGTTCATAAATTTGGCAAAAAATGACGCGGGAGAGGGTCAGAACATGAACACACTTGCATGTGGACCAAGTTTATGTATCAAAAGAGTGGTTTGATTTTCAAATACCAAATGCAACTTCGATGTGACACCTCTCTCGCAAAGCGCACTGTATTGCTTGCCCCCACCCTCCCTCGTGTCGGCACAAAGGGAATCCTAAGCTAAGGATGCATGCCCCCTCCCCCCCAACCGAGGTTCACCTAGCAAAGTGCAAAGAAGCTAGCAGCCCCCCTCCTCCCTCGTGTCACCACGAAGGGAATCCTAAGCTATGAATGCATGCCCCCCCCCAACCGAGGTTCATTCACCTGGCAAAGTGCGAAGTAGCTAGCATCCCCCTCTCCCCCTCCCTCATGTCGGCACAAAGGGAATCCTAATATGTGAATGCATGCCGCCCCCAACCAAGGTTCACCCTAGCAAAGTGTGAAGTAGCTAGCAGCCCCCCTCCCTCGTGTCGGCACAAAGGGAATCCTAAGCTATGAATGCATGCCCCCCAACCGAGGTTCACCCTAGCAAAGTGCGAAATAGCTAGCAGCCCCCTCCCTCAGGTCGACACGAAGGGAATCCTAAGCTATGAATGCATGCCCCCCCAACCGAGGTTCACCCTAGCAAAGTGCAAAGTAGCTAGCAGCCCCCCTCCCTCGTGTCGGCACGAAGGGAATCCTAAGCTATGAATGCATGCCCTCCCAACCGAGATTCACCTAGCGAAGTGCGAAGTAGCTAGCAGCCCCCTCCCTCGTGTTGGCACGAAGGGATTCCTAAGCCATGAATGCATGCCCCCGCCAACCAAGGTTCACCTAGCAAAGTGCGAAGTAGCTAGTAGTCCCCCTCCCTCTTGTCGGCACGAAGGGAATCCTAAGCTATGAATGCATGCCATCCCCCCCAACCGAGGTTCACCCTAGAAAAGTGCGAAGTAGCTAGCAGCCACCCCTCCCTCATGTCGGCACGAAGGGAATCCTGAGCTATTAATGCATGCGCCCCCGACCGAGGTTCACCTAGCAAAGTGCGAAGTAGCTAGCAGCCCCCCTCGTGTCGGCACAAAGGGAATCCTAAGCTATGAACGCATGCCTCCTTTCCCCCAACCGAGGTTCACCTAGCAAAGTGTGAATTAGCTAGCAGCCCCCCACCCCCCCTCATGTCTCCACGAAGGGAATCCTAAGCTATGAATGCAGCCCCCCCAACTAAGGTTCACCTAGCAAAGTAGCAACCCCCCCACACACACTTTTAGTCGGCGGGCCAGAGAGGCATATATCTCACCAAGATGGATTGTAAAACGGACCAAGAATAATCCACCTTGGTCGTACAACCTCTCTCTTGTTGTTGGTCAAAGTGATGGCCGTCCATGTGACCCCAGAGATGGGCTAGCTCGCCAATAACCACGCAAGTAGCTAGTCCCCGAAGACAACCACTGCATGCGTGTGGCCCAAACATATGTATGGAGAGGTGTGTTTTTAGTAACAATGGAACAACTTTGATGTGGCACCGTGATTTCAAACTAGAAATCCCCAGACTGAGTGAGGGTTAGGTTGACGATGCATATGTATGTTACACCACACTTCAAGCCAACGACGGGGATTCATGCATGCATGCGTGCATAGTATATGCGCTCAAACTTAATTAGGTCTGAATCTCACCATGACCTATACTAAGATAACACGAACCAAATGAAGAATCCACCATGGTAACCTATCTTGTTGTTGGTCAGGTGATCATGGATGTCCACATAGGCCCACGAATATATAGGCTTGTTGTCGATAACCACGTGATGGAGTGTATCGTTCAAAGGCAACCACTACATGCATATTTATGGAGGTGATGCATGCATGCATGTTTGAATACACAACATTGATGTGGCGTGTGTGTCAAAAATCGTACACTAGCTCCCCACACAGAGCGAGATCGGTTCATGATGTGTCATTGTACTAGCCACTTCGACTCGGTGGGAGGGATTCATGCGTACACATGCATGTGTGTGTGCTCAAGCTGTATCATGCATGCCATCCCAGAGCAAATATAATAATCCCCTCCTAAGTCAAATTAACCTCTCATGTTGTTAGGCAAAAAGTAGTGATGGACCAAGCGGGCCCACAAATGGAAAGCATCGATATCGTTGATAACCGCTTAAGTGGGTGCGAGAGGACAACCACCACCGCTTTGCATGTGGGCCAAACATATATATGTTGAATACCCAAAATGCACAACTTTGATGTGCCACATGCCTCAAAAACCATAAACCATGCACCCACACAAAGCGAGGTTCATATCAAGCGTACTACATATGATGGTCCCCTTTCCCCCTCTTCATCGCATACTATATGCTCCTGCCGTAGTATATGTACAACCCAAAATAATCCTCATTGATGGTGAAATTAATTAACCTCTCCCGATGTAGGTCAAAGTGATGCATGCATGCATCGACGATGGCCTCCTGGGCCCATAGATGGAAGCATCACACGTGAGTGTCCTAGCTAGGATATGCATGTGGCCCAAAAAGGTGTTGTGTGATGTTTGAATAACCAATTTCACAATTTTTATGAGGCACGTGCCTCGGAAACCAAAAAGTCCCGACACTGAGTGAGGTTTACTTGTTCACAGACGCGTACGTATAGTATATATGCTAGTCCCCTCCCACCTCTTCGACGCGTACTATATACCACCATAACACAAACAAAAAAGATTCTACCTTGCTGGTCAAATTAACCTCACTACCGGTTGTTCGTCAAAGTGATGGACGACGACCTCGCATGCCCATAGGAAGCGTCACACGCGAGTATCGAGTGTTGTGTAGGACAACCATCGACTGCATGTGGCCAAAACATTTATTTATGAGAGGGTTGTGTAATGTTTTAAATGACGATTTCACGACTCTGATGTGGCACCAGACTGCCTAACAAAACGGCCAACCCACACGGTGGCTCACAACTCGTAGTGTACTGTGAGACACCCGCCACCCCCCAGACGCACACACCCACACACACCGCGAATCTACCGCAACTACGATCCATGTTAAATTAATTTTCCCGTTGTGAACATACATGTTACCAAAGGAGGGACGTTTTAATTTCAAAAAAAATCACAGAGATCATTAAGACGTTTTAGTACATTGATTGATTTTCTACGGGTATAATGTGCAAAAATCAAATTTGAGCTACATGCACACGTGACAGTGCACCTAAATGGATTGCAAAAACACATGTGTCTCACTGGGTGCATGTGTACTCCCCATGCAACAAATTTCAAACATTGAGAATCTTGATTTTTAAATTTTAGTACATCCAAAACTTATTTGAAGTTCATGGAACTTATCGTGTTGTCATATGGACACTAATACAAAGTGGTATTGTACTTTTTTTTGTCAAATTTGAGACCAGTTTTGATTTAATCTTTATCTAATTACAAACGGGAGATTATTAATAATTGGGAACCAATATCCCAAACGGTTTATTTATTCGAACCGTGAGCGTTAGACCAACGATGGATATGTGCCATGCTTCGGTTAAGCAATAAAGCGGCAACATTAATCATCCAAATAGAAAAAAAATATACGTGCGGCCTGCTACCTCTTGAGCACTGCGCTGGTTTTCCATTTAAGAGGAAAGGGTAATGCAGCAAAGTAGCGTAAGTATTTCCCTCGGTTTTTGAGAACCAAGGTATCAATCCAGTAGGAGGCCACACGCAAGTCCCTCGTACCTACACAAACAAATAAGAACCTCGCAACCAACGCGATAAAGGGGTTGTCAATCCCATCACGGTCACTTGCGAGAGTGAGATCTAATAGAGATAATAATGATAAGATAAATATTTTTGGTATTTTTATGATATAGATTGAAAGTAAAGATTGCAAAATAAAATAGATTGGAAACTTGTATGATGGAGAATAGATGTAACATCCCAAATTTTCAATTTGGAATGTTATACATTAGATCATCATGCATATCATATTTTATTTTGCATTTTGGTTGATCCTAGAAATTCTACGCAACTCAATGACCCACGGAGAGAGTTGGGGATTTCGTTATTTTCATATTTGAGTTTTCCCAAATTTTGAGAATAGGATCATTTGATTTTATTTATTTTATCATCAATTATTTCTATTACAAAAATATGAGAGAGGGAATAAAATGACTTCCCCAAAATAAAGAAATATTGAGGATTTAATAATAAAATCAAATAAGATTTTATTTCGGAGTTTTTCGGTGTTTTATTCGAATTTAGGAAAAATGTGCGTTTTTCAAAATTGCATTTAGGTCCCAAATAAATGTTCACCTTGTGCGGCTTGATTTTAGAACCCCGTGAAAATTTATTTCGGAATTTTTGGAGTCCGTTTTGTATTTCTTTTTATTTTTCTTCCGAGCGGAATTAAAAAAACGAACCGACCTACGGGCCGTGTCCGACTAGGACTCCGGCCCGAGGGGGGGCCTTTATAAGCCGGGGCAGCCCACCCCGAGGGAAACCCTAGCCAGCCCCAGCCCCAGCCGCCGCCCTAGCCGCCGCCGCCGCCACTGCCGCGCCGCCGCCGTCGTCCGCCGCCGCCGAGGTTCGTCGCGCCTCATATTCCGTGCCGTCATAAAAAAAGAGAAAAAAATCGGCGTTCATCGTTTTTCTTTTTCTCGGATTAAATCCACGATGTTTCTGATCGCGATTCCTGATCCGATTTTCATTTTAGTATAACTTTTCGCTCGTTTATCGGAATCAGGCGATTCAAGCACCTAGAGATTCATTTTGAAACCCTCTATCCATTTAACCAACTTAAACAAGATTTTGCTACTGTAAAATTTGCCCTAGATCCAGATTAGTAGAACGAAGTTATTTTCTTTCGCCGTTTGACTTTTGTTGCTTCGTTCGAGTTGATTCTTTTTGCCAACCGGAGTTCTTAATATGAACCTTCTGGTTAGATCTCTTATTTGAGTTTTACCTGTGCATTAGATGAGTACTTATTGTATGCTTGTTTGTTTGTCTGCGATAGAATACCCGGAGTGCGCCGCCTGTTACTTCGAATCGTTAGGTTTCACGGATCATCAGCAAGGCAAGTAACACTTTGATCATACCTTTTCTACTACCCAGTTTTATTGCATTAGATCAATCCTCACACATTGCATGATTAGGATCTAATTAAATTGTGGGATGAGAAGTAGATGAGGTAGTACCTATTACCTGTTATTATCAAACCTTTGGGAGTTACTTCTACATTTGCTTATTATGCCATGCTATGCTAGTAGACGTGGATTGGGTGAGTGATATCCATGACAGATGTGAGATTGTTAATTAATGGTTTACCTAAGGTGGCAACTTAAACACACATCTGGGTGGATTGAGGCACCTGGGTATTCCGGGACTTGCATGTTTTCTTTTGGACCGCCACCCAGGCTCAAAGGGATCATGAGACTATTCATACTAGAAACTTCTGTGTGCAGCCACAAGCTATTATGGGCTCTAGCATAGTTGACTAAGTCGTGCGAACTCTTACAGTGGTAGACTAGCAGATGTAGGGGATGTAGGTGGTACGGTCTACCCGATCATAAGGTGCTAGCGCTTCTGAAAGACTATGTCTCGGTCATCCGTCTTCTCAAACACCATGTAGTGCAAGAAACCAAACGGAGGCGATCGAGTCTTGTGGGGAAAAGTGCGCAAACCTCTGCAGAGTGTAATAAACTAATCATGGTTAGCCGTGTCCCCGGTTATGGACATCTTGACTATCTAGTACTTGGATTATCATGTGAATCTCAACATGTTACCCTAAATTAATTTTGTTGGGTTATGATTAATGATGATGCTTAATTGGGATTGAGAATGCTGTCAACCATTCTCAATGTTTAACAACCACCATGATAGTTAAATAAATTTATTCCTCTGAAGTAGGGAAAAATTGGCTTTATGCAAAACTGTAACCATAGAGCTTTCCACCAGCCAAATATGCATGTAGTATAGCTGTTTCATTCCATTACTCTCTATATGTTACCTTGCCAGCATATTCCATGTGCTGACCCGTTTCGGGCTGCAATGTTAATGTTGCAGACTTTTCAGACGACGATTAAGGAGTTTTTAGGTCGTGGTTCTATACTCAGTGATGCCATTGGAGTTGATGGACTCACTTATCTTCCAAGCCTTCCGCTGTTATAGTTATTAGATGGCCTTAAGCCATATTTATTGTAATAAGTTCTCTTTTGAGACACTCGATGTAATAAGTGTGTGATTGCTACTCTGCTATAAATCCTCTGAGTACTGTGTGGTGTCAGCATTACTGATCCAGGGATGACACCGGAGCACAGAGATCAGACCGTTTGAGGTCTGGTCGCTACAGAGATGGTATTAGAGCACACGCTGACTGTAGGACATGACCACTAAGCTAAAGACCTAGATCACTATTCACTCTCTTCTCTTCTGACCTCTCATCTTTTCTACTCTTTAGGATGGTGGATGCAAGGAACAAGTTCACACAACCGGATGAAGATACACCCTTTGGACGACACTTGAAGGAAGTCACTAGATACCTGAATATAGGAGTACCAAGCTTCACGGGAACCTACAACGCCACTTTACCTGAAGAAGAGCGCTGGATGATTCAAGTTCAAGTTCCAGGAAGGACGTTCATGCCAGTCACTAAGCCCATAGAGTTTTCTTTTGATGCACCAACTTGGAGTCTAGGAAAGAGCATGGCAGCTCACATCGCCATGGGACGCATTGGAGAAGTTTACCGCAAGGATCTCAAGGATACTATCTACCAGATTTGTGGGCGCCGAGATGAGCACTGGGAGATGATCAGCACCAGGAAGGATAGATCAATCGCAGCTTTTATCCAGGAGTTAAACCAGCACATTCGACAACAGGAGAACCAGATGTGTGTCGACATGATAGATCTGAAGAAGGCTAAGACTAGAATCAAGGAACTGGAGGAAGAACTCAAGGCTACACGTGAAGATTATGAAGAGGAAATTGAAGTATTGGTGGAGAAGAATGACGACCTGATCAAGAAGATTGGAATATTTATGGGAGGCCCTACGCCAGTAGATGAAGACGAAGAACCCCAGGAGATTAGCCCGGAAGATTACATCATCATCGACGACGCCGACTCAGAAGCAGATAGTAGCGATGATGACTATGTTGATGAAGCTGGAGCAGATATTATGGAGTCAACGACCGAAGAATATTTCTAGTAGACCACCTCATTAGTAGTAGTAGTCCACCATGTAAATATAGTAGCCCGAGCACTTTTGCGATAGTTAGATCGATTGTATGCCCTTGTTTGATTGATTGAAGTGAATTGTTTGTTTTTGCCTCATGTGCATATGGGTAGTGTTTTCTCTTTAGACCCCCTCTATTCTTATATCTCATCTCTTCTAAAACCCTCAGATGCCTCCGAGACGTGACCCCGGATTTGCCTTTCCACCGGAGCTCACCCAGTTGATCCAGCAGCAGAACACATTGATGCAGTTGCTAGTCCAGAATCAGAATCAGGGGAACAACAACAACAACCCACCACCACCACATGTTGACCACTTAGCCCGTTTTCTTAGGCTGAATCCGCCGGTGTTTTCCAGTAGCACCGAGCCGATAGTAGCAGATGATTGGCTCCGCAAGACAGCTAGGGAGTTGACCACAGCAGGATGCACAGATGCGGAGAAGGTGAAGTTTGTCGCACATCAGTTAGAAGGACCCACAGCATCATGGTGGGAGAATTTCACAGCCACTTTCCCAGTCGACACTGTCACATGGGACCAGTTTCAGCAGGCTTTTCGTACTGCACATGTTTCAGCAGGAGCTATGGCCATGAAGAAGCGCGAGTTTCGCAACTTGCGCCAAGGAGGACGGACAGTTGGCCAGTATGTGGAGAACTTTAGTAAGTTAGCACGTTATGCCCAGATGACGTCGCTACAGATGCAGCTAAGCAGGAGAAGTTTCTAGAAGGACTGAATGATGAGTTGAGCATGCAGTTGATGGTAGACACCTTCAACAACTACCAGGAGTTGGTAGATCGTGCTCTTATGATTGAAGGGAAGCAGCAGCAAATTGAGAACCGCAAGAGGAAGTATGGACAAGGAAAGTACAATTCAGGAGCTCAGCATAAGCCACGTTTTACCCCTAGACCGGGAGGACATTTTCAGCATACCCATGGAGGAAGTAGCTCGCACAATCACAATGGCACCAAGAATGGTAATGGCAACGGAGGAAGCAACGGCCAGAACCGCACCAACCCCTCAACCACAGCCAAGAAGGACTTGAGCCAAGTCACTTGCTTTAAGTGTTCGAAGACCGGACATTATGCCAATGAATGTCCTGAAGGCCAAAATGGCAATGGAAGTTCTAGGAAGAAGCCGAACCCTTTCAACAGGGGACAGGTGAACCACGTTAGCGTGGAGGAGGTTGAAGCTCAGCCCGATGCAGTAATAGGTAAGTTTTTGGTTAAGTCATTTACTTCACTCGTTCTTTTTAATACTGGTGCATCACATTCATACATCTCAAGGGGATTTGTGGATAAGTATAACCTACCAACCCAAGCCCTTAGGTAACCCATGTTAGTAACCTCGCCCGGAGCAGAGTATGTGGCTAGTCTATGGTGTGATCGGTTACCATTAAGGATTGGTAACTATGTTTTTCCCTCAGACTTAATAGTATTGGAATCTCAAGGATTGGATGTGATATTAGGCATGGATTGGTTACCAAAGTATGAAGGGAATATTGAATGTGCTAGTAAGTCAATTTTTCTTACCACCCCAGAAGGGAGAAGGATCAAGTATGTATCCCGGCATGTGCCAAAGAGGACTCAAGTAAATTGCCTAACAGGAGTTGTGCAGGAGGAAGTACCAGTGGTAAGGGATTTTCCTGATGTATTTCCAGAGGAGTTGCCAGGCATGCCACCGGATAGAGATATTGAGTTTTTGATTGAGCTATTACCAGGCACATGTCCAATATCAAAGAGACCATATAGGATGCCAGCAAAGGATTTGGTGGAAATTAAGAAGCAGATTAAGGAGTTACTGGATAAGGGATATATTCGCCCAAGTTCTTCGCCTTGGGGATCGCCGGTTACTACTAGTGGAGAAGAAGGATGGATCGTTAAGGATGGTTGTTGATTATCGAGGATTGAATGAAGTAACGATCAAGAACAAGTACCCACTACCAATGATCAACGATCTGTTTGATCGATTGCAAGGAGCTAAGGTATTTTCCAAGATCGATCTGCGATCAGGATACCACCAGTTGAAGATTCGAGAACAGGATATTCCGAAGACAGCTTTTACCACCAGGTATGGGCTGTACGAGTATACCGTTATGTCATTTGGTCTGACTAACGCACCTGCATATTTTATGAACATGATGAACAAAGTGTTTATGGAGTTTTTGGATAAGTTCGTCGTAGTGTTCATTGATGATATCCTGGTTTACTCGAAGAATGAAGAGGAGCATAAGGAGCATTTGCGTTTGGTACTTGGAAAGCTCAGAGAACATCAATTATATGCCAAGTTTAGCAAATGTGAGTTTTGGTTAAAGGAAGTAGGATTCCTCGGACACGTTATATCTGGAGAAGGTATAGCAGTTGATCCCACTAAAGTTGAAACCGTGACCAAGTGGGAAGCCCCAACAACAGTTGGAGAGATCCGGAGTTTTCTTGGACTCGCAAGATACTACCGGAGATTTATTGAGAATTTCTCAAAGATTGCGAAGCCTATGATGGAGTTGTTGAAGAAAGATACCAAGTTCATATGGACGGAGGAATGTGAGGCTAGTTTCCAGGAGTTGAAGAAACGTTTGGTTACCTCACCAGTGTTGATTTTGCCAGACCAGACCAAAGATTATGAGGTGTATTGCGACGCTTCACGTCGAGGACTTGGAGCAGTGCTTATGCAGGAAGGGAGAGTTGTTTCATATGCCTCAAGACAACTGAAGCCTCATGAGTTGAATTATGCCATGCATGATTTGGAGTTAGCAGCCGTAGTGCATGCATTGAAAACATGGAGGCATTTCCTCATTGGAAATCATTGTGAGGTGTACACAGATCATAAGAGTTTGAAGTACATTTTCACCCAGAAGGAGTTGAATCTCAGACAAAGGAGATGGTTGGAGCTTATCAAGGATTATGATATGAAATTGCATTATCACCTCGGAAAGGCTAATGTAGTAGCAGACGCATTAAGCCGCAAGAGCCATGTCAATACGTTAATGACGGGAGAATTACCAAGGGAGTTAGCCAAAAATATTCGTGAACTATGTTTGGAAATAGTTCCAAGAGGTTACGTAGCAGCATTGGAGATTCAGTCAACTTTGATGGATAAAATCAGGGAAGCTTAGAAAGCTGACAAAGAGATTGCCACTATAAAGGAGAAACTGAGCAAAGGAAAAGCTAAAGGATTTCATGAGGATGAGCACGACACCCTATGGTTTGAAGACCGTGTTTACGTGCCCAATGACCCGAAGATCAGGAAGTTGATACTGCAAGAGGCACATGACTCACCATATTCGACTCACCCAGGAAACACCAAGATGTATTTGGATTTGAAGGATATTTTCTGGTGGACCGGAATGAAGAAGGATATTGCGGAGCATGTAGCAGTTTGTGATGTATGTCAGAGAGTAAAGGCAGAGCATCAGAAGCCAGCAGGATTGTTACAACCATTGCCGATACCCGAATGGAAGTGGGATAAGCTAGGCATGGATTTTATCACGGGATTACCCAGGACTCGTTCAGGCTATGACTCGATTTGGGTTGTAGTTGATCGATTGACGAAGGTAGCTCATTTCATCCCAGTAAAGAGCACTTACACCAGTGCTAAGTTGGCAAAGATATACATGACCAGGATCGTATGTTTGCATGGAGTTCCAAGGAGTATCGTATCAGATAGAGGAACCCAGTTTACCTCAAAGTTCTGGAAGCAGTTGCATGAAACTTTGGGTACTAGGCTAGAATTCAGTACAACTTTTCATCCACAGACAGATGGACAGACCGAGAGAGTCAATCAGATTTTGGAGGATATGCTGAGAGCTTGTGCGCTAGATTAGGATCTAGTTGGGACGATAATTTGCCATATGCAGAGTTCTCTTACAACAACAGTTATCAAACCAGTTTAAAGATGGCCCCTTTCGAAGCTTTGTACAGAAGGAGGTGCAGGACACCGCTATCATGGGACGATGTTGGAGACCGCCAGTTGTTAGGACCTGACTTGATTAAAGAGTCTGAACAAAAGGTGAAGTTGATTCGCGATAGGCTCAAGGTAGCCCAGTCCAGACAGAAGAGTTATGCGGATTCTAAACGCATGGAGACAGTTTACGAAGTCGGAGATAGAGCTTATCTTCGAGTATCTCCACTTCGAGGAACAAAGCGTTTTGGAGTTAAAGGGAAGTTAGCACCACGATTTGTAGGACCCTATCGAGTTTTGGAGCATATGGGTGAAGTAGCCTACAAGTTGGAATTGCCCGAAGGATTGTCAGGAGTTCATGATGTGTTCCATGTTTCTCAGTTAAAGAAATGTCACGCAGAGATGGCTGATATACCGTTGAGAGACACAGTGCCTTTGGAAACTATTCAGTTGGATAACGATTTGACCTACGAGGAGAAACCAATTAAGATCCTCGAGTTTGCCAGCCGAGTTACTCGCAGCAAGGTTATCAAGTTTTGCAAAGTTCAGTGGATCCACCACACGGAGGATGAAGCCACCTGGGAGCGAGAGGAAGATTTGCTCAAAGACCACCCTCACCTATTTTCTAGCCAACCCGAATCTCGAGGGCGAGATTCATCTTAAGGGGGGTAGGTTTGTAACATCCCAAATTTTCAATTTGGAATGTTATACATTAGATCATCATGCATATCATATTTTATTTTGCATTTTGGTTGATCCTAGAAATTCTACGCAACTCAATGACCCACGGAGAGAATTGGGGATTTCGTTATTTTCATATTTGAGTTTTCTCAAATTTTGAGAATAGGATCATTTGATTTTATTTATTTTATCATCAATTATTTCTATTACAAAAATATGAGAGAGGGAATAAAATGACTTTCCCAAAATAAATAAATATTGAGGATTTAATAATAAAATCAAATAAGATTTTATTTTGGAGTTTTTCGGTGTTTTATTTGAATTTAGGAAAAAATGTGTGTTTTTCAAAATTGCATTTAGGTCCCAAATAAATGTTCACCTTGTGCGGCTTGATTTTAGAAGCCCGTGAAAATTTATTTCAGAATTTTTGGAGTCCGTTTAGTATTTCTTTTTATTTTTCTTCCGAGCGGAATTAAAAAAACGAACCGACCTACGGGCCATGTCCGACTAGGACTCCAGCCCGAGGGGGGGCCTTTATAAGCCGGGGCAGCCCACCCCGAGGGAAACCCTAGCCAGCCCCAGCCCAGCTGCCGCCCTAGCCGCCGCCGCCACCGGATCCCGCCGCCGAGGTTCGTCGCGCCTCGTTTTCCGTGCTGTTGTAAAAAAAAAGAGAGAAAAAAAATCGGCGTTCGCCGTTTTTCTTTTTCTCGGATTAAATCTGCGATTTTTCTGATCGCGATTCCCGATCCGATTTTTGTTTTAGTATAACTTTTCGCTTGTTTATCGGAATCAGGCGATTCAAGCGCCTAGAGATTCGTCTCGAAACCCTCTATCCGTTTAACCAACTTAAACAAGATTTTGCTACTGTAAAATTTGCCCTAGATCCAGATTAGTAGAACGAAGTTATTTTCTTTCGCCGTTTGACTTTCGTTGCTTCATTCGAGTTGATTCTTTTTGCCAACCGGAGTTCTTAATATGAAGCTTCTGGTTAGATCTCTTATTTGAGTTTTACCTGTGCATTAGATGAGTACTTATTGTATGCTTGTTTGTTTGTCTGCGCCGCCTGTTACTTCGAATCGTTATGTTTCGCGGATCATCAGCAAGGCAAGTAACACTTTGATCATACCTTTTCTACTACCCAGTTTTATTGCATTGGATCAATCCTCACACATTGCATGATTAGGATCTAATTAAATTGTGGGATGGGAAGTAGATGAGGTAGTACCTATTACCTGTTATTATCAAACCTTTGGGAGTTACTTCTACGTTTGCTTATTATGCCATGCTATGCTAGTAGACATGGATTGGGTGAGTGATATCCATGACAGATGTGAGATTGTTAATTAATGGTTTATCTAAGGTGGCAACTTAAACACACATCTGGGTGGATTGAGGCACCTGTGTATTCCAGGACTTGCCTGTTTTCTTTTGGACCGCCACCCAGGCTCAAAGGGATCATGAGACTATTCATACTAGAAACTTCCGTGTGCAGCCACAAGCTATTATGGGCTCTAGCATAGTTGACTAAGTCGTGCGAACTCTTACAGTGGTAGACTAGCAGATGTAGGGGATGTAGGTGGTACGGTCTACCCGATCATAAGGTGCTAGCGCTTCTGAAAGACTATGTCTCGGTCATCCGTCTTCTCAAACACCATGTAGTGCGAGAAACCAAACGGAGGCGATCGAGTCTTGTGGGGAAAAGTGCGCAAAACTCTACAGAGTGTAATAAACTAATCATGGTTAGCCGTGTCCTCGGTTATGGACATCTTGAGTATCTAGTACTTGGATTATCATGTGAATCTCAACATGTTACCCTAAATTAATTTTGTTGGGTTATGATTAATGATGATGCTTAATTGGGATTGAGAATGCTGTCAACCATTCTCAATGTTTAACAACCACCATGATAGTTAAATAAATGTATTCCTTTGAAGTAGGGAAAAATTGGCTTTACGCAAAATTGTAACCATAGAGCTTTCCACCAGCCAAATATGCATGTAGTATAGCTGTTTCATTCCATTACTCTCTATGTGTTACCTTGCCAGCATATTCCATGTGCTGACCCGTTTCGGGCTGCAACGTTAATGTTGCAGACTTTTCAGACGACGATTAAGGAGTTTTTAGGTCGTGGTTCTATACTCGGTGATGCCGTTGGAGTTGATGGACTCACTTATCTTCCAAGCCTTCCGTTGCTATAGTTATTAGATGGCCTTAAGCCATATTTATTGTAATAAGTTCTCTTTTGAGACACTCGATGTAATAAGTGTGTGATTGCTACTCTGCTATAAATCCTCTGAGTACTGTGTGGTGTCAGCATTACTGATCCAGGGATGACACCGGAGCACAGAGATCAGACCATTTGAGGTCTGGTCGCTACAATAGACCCGGGGGCCATAGGTTTCACTAGTGGCTTCTCTCAAGATAGCATAAGTATTACGGTGGGTGAACGAAGTACTTTCGAGCAATTGATAGAAAAGCGAATAATTATGAGAATATCTAGGTATGATCATGTATATAGGCATCACGTCTGTGACAAGTAGACTGACTCTTGCCTGCATCTACTACTATTACTCCACACATTGACCGCTATCCAGCATGCATCTAGAGTATTAAGTTCATAAGAACAGAGTAATGCCTTAGGTAATATGACATGATGTAGAGGGATAAACTCAAGCAATATGATATAAACCCCATCTTTTTATCCTCGATGGCAACAGTACAATATGTGTCGTTTCCCTTTCCATCACTGGGATTGAGCACCGCAAGATTGAACCCAAAGCTAAACACTTCTCCCATTGCAAGAATGATCAATCTAGTAGGCCAAACCAAACTGATAATTCGAAGAGACTTGCAAAGATAACCAATCATGCATAAAAGATTTCAGAGAAGAATCAAATATTGTTCATAGATAGACTCGATCATAAACCCACAATTCATCGGATCTCGACAAACACACCAAAAAAAGAGTTACATCAAATAGATCTCCAAGAAGATCGAGGAGAACTTTGTATTGAGATCCAAAGAGAGAGAAGAAGCCATCTAGCTACTAGCTATGGACCCAAAGGTCTGAAGTAAACTACTCACACATCATCGGAGGGGCCATGGAGATGATGTAGAGGCCCTCCGTGATCAATGCCCCCTCCGGCGGAGCTCCAGAAAAGGCCCCAAGATGGGATCTCTTGGGTACGGAAGGTTGCGATGGTGGAAATAGGGTTTAGTGGTGCTCTTGGATGTTTCCAGGGCATATGAACATATATAGGAGGAAGAAGTAGGTCGGTTGAGCCACGAGGGGCCCATGAGGGGGAGGGCGCGCCCAGGGGGTAGGCGCACCCCTGCCTCGTGGACGCCTTGTTGGTTGCTTGATGTCCACTCTAAGTCCTCTGGATCACGTTTGTTCCAAAAATCATGCTCTCGAAGGTTTCATTCCATTTGGATTCCGTTTGATATTCCTTTTCTGCGAAACACTGAAATAGGCAAAAAACAGCAATTTGCACTGGGCCTTGGGTTAATAGGTTAGTCCCAAAAATAATATATAAGTGTAAAATAAAGCCCATTAACATCCAAAACAGATAATATAATAGCATGGAACAATAAAAAATTATAGATATGTTGGAGACGTATCAGCATCCCCAAGCTTAATTCCTGCTCGTCCTCGAGTAGGTAAATGATAAAAACATAATTTTTGATGTGGAATTCTTTCTAGCATGTTCTTCAATGTATTTTTCTCTATTGTGGCATGAATGTTCAGATCCGAAATATTCAAAATAAAAGTTTATTGTTGACATAAAAATAGTAATACTCCAAGTACGCTAATCAAACAATTATGCCTTATCAAAATACCATAGCCAAAGAAAACTTATCCCCACAAAGTCATATAGTTTGGCCATGCTTCATTTTCGCCAGACAAAATGCTCCCGTCATGCACAACCCCGATGACAAGCCAAGCAATTGTTTCATACTTAGCCTTTTCAAACTCTTTCAACTTTTACGCAATATATGAGCACGAGCCATGGACATAGCACTATCGGTGGAATAGAATATGATGATTGAGGTTGTGTGAGAAAACAAAAAGGGAGAAAGTCTCACATTGACGTGACTAATCAATGGGCTATGGACATGCCCACCGATTGATGTCAATGCAAGGGGTAGGGATTGCCATGCAACGGATGCACTAGAGCTATACATATATGAAAGATCATCAAAGAAACTAAGTGGGTGTGCATCCAACTTGCTTGCTCACGAAGACCTAGGGCATTTGAGGAAACCCATCATTGCAATATAGAAGCCAAGTTCTATAATGAAAAATTCCCACTAGTATATGAAAGTGACAAAATAAGAGACTCTCTATCATGAAGATCATGGTGCTACTTTGAAGCACAAGTGTGGAAAAAGGATAGTAACATTGTCCCTTCTCTCTTTTTCTCTCATTTTTTTATTTGGGCCTTCTTTTCTCTTTTTTTTGGCCTCTTTATTATTATTATTATTTTTCGTTTGGAGTCTCATCCAGACTTGTGGGGGAATCATAGTCTCCATCATCCTTTCCTCACATGGGACAATGCTCCAATGATGATCATCACACTTTTATTTACTTACAACTCAAGAATTACAACTTGATACTTAGAACAAAATATGACTCTATGTGAATGCCTCTGGTGGTGTACCGGGATTGCGATGAATCAAGAGTCACATGTATGAAAAATTAAGCATGGTGGCTTTGCCACAAATACGATGTCAACTACATGATCATGCAAAGCAATATGACAATGATGATGCGTGTCATAATAAATGGAATGGTGGAAAGTTGCATGGCAATATATCTCGTAATGGCTATGGAAATGCCATAATAGGTAGGTATGGTGCCTGTTTTGAGGAAGATATAAGGAGGCTTATGTGTGATAGAGCGTATCAATATAAGGAGGCTTATGTGTGATAGAGCGTATCGTATCACGGGGTTTGGATGCATCGGCGAAGTATGCACCAACTCTCAAGGTGAGAAAGGGCAGTGCATGGTACCGAAGAGGCTAGCAATGATGGAAGGGTGAGAGTGCATATAATCCATGGACTCAACATTAGTCATAAAGAACTCACATACTTATTGCAAAAATCTACAAGTCATCAAAACCAAGCACTACATGCATACTCCTAGGGGGATAGATTGGTAGGAAAAGACCATTGCTCATACCCGACCGCCACTCATAAGGAAAGCAATCAAAGAACACCCCATGCTTCAAATTTGTCGCATAACGTTTACCATACGTGCATGCTACGGGACTTGCCAACTTCAACACAAGTATTCATCAATTTCACAATTACTCAACTAGCACACCTCTAATATTACCACTTGTATATCTCAAAACAATCTATCAAGCATCCAACTTCTCTTAGCATTTAAAATTTATAACCAAAGTGAATTACCATGCTGTTCTAAAGGACTCTCAAAATGATATAAGTGAAGCATGAGAGAACAATTATTTCTATAAAATAAAACCGCCGCCGTGCTCTAAAAGATATAAGCGAAGTACTAGAGCAAAAATTATCCAACTCAAAAGATATAAGTGAAGAACATAGAGTATTCTAATAAATTCCAATTCATGTGTGCCTCTCCCAAAAGGTGTGTACAGCAAGGATGATTGTGGTAAACTAAAAAGCAAAGACTCAAATCATACAAGACGCTCCAAGAAAAACACATATCATGTGGCGAATAAAAATATAGCTCCAAGTAAAGTTACCGATGGACGAAGACGAAAGAGGGGATGCATTTTGGGGCATCCCCAAGCTTAGGCTTTTGGTTGTCCTTGAATTTTACCTTTGGGGTGCCTTGGGCATCCCCAAGCTTAGGCTCTTGCCACTCCTTGTTCCATAATCCATCAAATCTTTACCCAAAACTTAAAGAAAAATCTCATGAGCTCCGTTAGTAAAAGAAAACAAACCACCACTTCAAGGTACTGTAATGAACTCATTATTTATTTATATTGGTGTTAAACCTACTGTATTCCAACTTTTCTATGGTTCATAAACTCTATTACTAGCCATAGGTTCATCAAAATAAGCAAACAACACACGAAAAACAGAATCTGTCAAAAACAGAACAGTCTGTAGTAATCTGTAGGTTTCGAATACTTCTGGAACACCAAAAATTCTAAAATAAATTGCTGGACGTGAGGAATTTATATATTAATCATCTTCAAAAAGAATTAACTAAATATTACTCTACAGTAAAAATTGGCAGCAAATCTCGTGAGCGCTAAAGTTTCTGTTTTTTACAGCAAGATCGCAAAGAATTTCCCCAAGTCTTCCCAAAGGTTCTAGTTGGTACAAACACTAATTAAAAGCATAAAACCACATATAAATAGAGGCTAGATGAATTATTTATTACTAAACATAATCAAAAATCAGGAAACAAAAATGAAATTGGGTTGCCTCCAAACAAGCGCTATCGTTTAACGCCCCTAGCTAGGCATAAAAGCAAGGATAGATCTAATTATTATCATGTTTGGTATGGAATCCATAAGTGGCTCTTATAATAGATTCATAAGGTAATTTAATTTTCTTTTTAGGAAAGTGTTTCATGCCCTTCCTTAATGTAAATTGGAATCTAATATTCCCTTCCTTCATATCAATAATTGCACCAATCGTTCTAAGGAATGGTCTACCAAGAATAATAGGACATGTAGGATTGCAATCTATATCAAGAACAATGAAATCTACGGGCACATAATTCCTATTTGCAACAATAAGAACATCATTACTTCTTCCCATAGGTTTCTTAATGGTGGAATCCGCAAGATGCAAGTTTAAAGAACAATCATCAAATTCACAGAAACCTAGCAAATCACACAAAGTTTTAGGAATCATGGAAACACTAGCACCCGAATCACATAAAGCAAGCATTCATGATCTTTAATATTAATTTTAATAGTATGTTTCCACTCATCATGAAATTTTCTAGGGATAGAAACTTCCAATTCAATCTTTTCTTAAAGCATCAACGATATGTTTAGTAAAAGCTTTATTTTGGCTATAAGCATGCGGAGAATTTAGCATGGATTGCAACAAGGAAATGCAATCTATTAAAGAACAATTATCATAATTAAATTCCTTGAAATCCAAGATGGTGGGTTCGTTGCTATTTAAAGTTTTGACCTCTCCAATCCCACTTTTATCAATTTTTGCATAAAGATCTAAAAACTCCGAGTCATTAGGACGCCATCTAACTAAAGTTGACTCATATCCAGTCCCATCATTATCAAGATTAATATTGTAAAACAAACATTTAATAGGGGACACATCAATAATTTTTAGATCTTCATCCTTATTATCATGGAAACTTGAAGAACATGCTTTTATGAAGCAATCCTTTTTAGCACGCATCGTAGCAGTTCTTTCTTTGCACTCATCAATGGAAATTCTCATAGCTTTGAGAGACTCATTGATATCATGCTTAGGTGGAATAGATCTAAGTTTCAAAGAATCAGCATCAAGAGAAATTATATCCATGTTCCTAGCCAACTCATCGATCTTAGACAATTTTTCTTCAATCAAAGCATTGAAACTCTTTTGCGAACTAATATATTCTTTAATACTAGATTCAAAATCAGAGGGCATCTTATTATAATTTCCATAATAATTGTTGTCAGAATTACCATAATTATTAGAGGAATTACTAGGAAACGGCCTAGGATTAAAATTACCTCTATACGCGTTATTACCAAAATTGTTCCTACCAACAAAATTCACATCCATAGATTCATTATTATTCTCAATCAAAGTAGACAAATGCATATCATTAGGATTAGAAGAAACACTTTTATTAGCAAACAATTTCATAAGTTCATCCATCTTTACACTCAAAAGATTGATTTCTTCTATAGCATGCACCTTTTTATTAGTAGATCTTTCAGTATGCCATTGAGAATAATTAACCATAATATTATCTAGGAGTTTAGTAGCTTCTCCTAAAGTGATTTCCATAAAAGTGCCTCCCGCGGCCGAATCTAAAAGATTTCTAGAAGCAAAGTTCAATCCGGCATAAATTTTTTGTATAATCATCCAAAGATTCAAACCATGTGTAGGGAAATTACGTATCATTAATTTCATTCTCTCCCAAGCTTGCAACATGTTCATGATCAAGTTGCTTAAAATTCATGATATCATTTCTAAGAGTGATGATCTTAGCGGGAGGAAAATACTTAGAGATAAAAGCATCTCTGCACTTATTCCATGAATCAATACTATTTTTAGGCAAAGTCGAAAACCAAGTTTTATCACGATCTCTAAGAGAAAACGGGAATAGCTTCGGTTTAACAATATCATTATCCACATCTTTCTTCTTTTGCATATCACACAAATCAACAAAGTTGTTTAGATGGGTAGTGGCATCTTCGGTAGGAAGGCCAGAAAACAAATCTTCCATGACAAGATTCAGCAAGGCAGCATTAATTTCACAAGATTCAGCATCGGTAAGAGGACAATCGGAGTGCTAATAAAATCATTATTATTGGTGTTGGAAAAGTCACACAATTTAGTATTATCTTGAGCCATCGTGACGAGCAAGCAATCCAACTCACAAGCAAACAAGAAACAAGCAAAAGAGGCAAACTGGAAAAGAGAAGGGGAACGGAAAAAGAGGGCGAATAAAACAGCAAGGGTGAAGTGGGGGAGAGGAAAACGAGAGGCAAATGGCAAATAATGTAATGAGGGGGATAAGAGTTTGTGATGGGTACTTGGTATGTCTTGACTTGTGCGTAGACTCCCCGGCAACGGCGCCAGAAATCCTTCTTGCTACCTCTTGAGAACTGCGTTGGTTTTCTCTTGAAGAGGAAAGGGTGATGCGGCAAAGTAGCGTAAGTATTTCCCTCAGTTTTTGAGAACCAAGGTATCAATCCAGTAGGAGGCCACACGCAAGTCCCTCGTACCTACACAAACAAATAAGAACCTCGCAACCAACACGATAAAGGGGTTGTCAATCCCTTCACGGTCACTTACGAGAGTGAGATCTGATAGAGATAATAATGATAAGATAAATTTTTTTGGTATTTTTATGATATAGATTGAAAGTAAAGATTGCAAAATAAGATAGATCGGAAACTTGTATGATGGAGAATAGACCCGGGGGCCATAGGTTTCACTAGTGGCTTCTCTCAAGATAGCATAAGTATTATGGTGGGTGAACGAATTACTGTCGAGAAATTGATAGAAAAGCGAATAATTATGAGAATATCTAGGCATGATCATGTATATAGGCATCACGTCCGTGACAAGTAGACCGCTCCTGCCTGCATCTACTACTATTACTCCACACATCGACCGCTATCCAGCATGCATCTAGAGTATTAAGTTCATAAGAACAGAGTAATGCCTTAGGTAAGATGACATGATGTAGAGGGATAAACGTAACGCCCTCGATGCGGCTATATCTCCCACGTGTCGAAGCATGACTTAGAGGCATAACCGCATTGAAAGCAATGTCGCAAGTGAGGTAATCTTCACACATCCCATGTAATACATAAGGGAAAAGATACATAGTTGGCTTACAATCGCCACTTCACACAAATACATGAATAAGCATTACATCAACCAAATACAATCAAGGTTCGACTACGGAACCAAAATAAAAGAAGAACCCCAAATGCGACAAGGTCCCCGATCGACCCCAACTGGGCTCCACTACTGATCAACTGGAAACGGAACAACACAAAGAACGAGATCTTCATCGAGCTCCTCCTTGAGCTTGGTTGCGTCAACTGCACGGACTCTTCGGCACCTGCAAGCTGGTTTTGGAAGTATCTGTGAGCCACGGGGACTCAGCAATCTCGCACCCTCGCGATCAAGACTATTTAAGCTTATAGGAAGAGTAAAAGGTATGAGGTGGAGCTGCAGCAAGCGACTAGCATATATGGTGGCTAACATACGCAAAAGAGAGCGAGAAGAGAAGGCAAAGCACGATCGAGAAACTATGATCACGAAGTGATCCTAGAACAACCTACGTCAAGCATAACTCCAACACCGTGTTCACTTCCCGGAATCCGCCGGAAAGAGACCATCACGGTTACACACGCGGTTGATGTATTTTAGTTAAGGTCAACTTCAGGTTTTCTACAACCGGACATTAACAAATTCCCATCTGCCCATAACCGCGGGCACGGCTTTCGAAAGTTCAAATCCCTGCAGGGGTGTCCCAACTTAGCCCATGACAAGCTCTCACGGTCAACGAAGGATATTCCTTCTAGCGGGAAGACCCGATCAGACTCGGAATCCCAGTTAAAAGACATTTCGACAAAGGTAAAACAAGACCAGCAAAGCCGCCCGATGCGCCGACATCCTGATGGGAGCTGCACATATCTCGTTCTCAGGGCAACACTGGATGAGACATCCTACGAGTAAAACCAGGCCTCAAGTTTCCCCGAGGTGGCCCCGCAGTCTACTCAGTTCGGACCAACACTTAGACAAGCACTGGCCCGGGGGGGTTAAAATAAAGATGACCCTTGGGCTGGCCTAACCCAAGGGAAAAAGAGGCTAGGTGGCGAATGGTAAAACCAAGGTTGGGCCTTGCTGGAGGAGTTTTATTCAAAGCGAACTGTCATAAGGCCGCGTAAGGAATGCAAAATCCGGGAACATAACACCGATATGACGGAAACTAGGGCGGCAAGAGTGGAACAAAACACCAGGCATAAGGCCGAGCCTTCCACCCTTTTCCAAGTATATAGATGCATTACTTAAATAAGATATATTGTGATATCCCAAGAAGTAAACATGTTCCAATAAGGAACAACATCTCCATGTTCCAACAAGGAACAAACTTCAATCTTCACCTGCAACTAACAACGCTATAAGAGGGGCTGAGCAAAGCGGTAACATAGCCAAACAACGGTTTGCTAGGACAAGGTGGGTTAGAGGCTTGGTTCAACAATATAGGAGGCATGATAAGCAAGTGGTAGGTATCGCAGCATAGGGATAGCAAAAGAGCGAGCAACTAGCAAGCAAAGATAGAAGTGATTTCGAGGGTATGGTCATCTTGCCTGAAATCCCGCAAGGAAGAAGAACGAGCCCATGAAGAAGACAAACGGACGTAGTCGAACGAATCCTCACAACACGACGTTACTGGAACCAACCCGAAGAAGCAACACCGAAAATAAGCACACAACATAGTAAACAACCAACACATGAACATGGTATGATATGCGGGATGCGGTATGCGATGCATATGCATGATTTGCAAGGGAATGAAACCTGGCCTCAACTTGGAAATCCAAGTGTGCCACTGGAAAGGTGAGGTGATTTCGGTTGAAATCGATATAAAGATCACCGGAATCGGAGCACGGTTTGGAAATGGCAAGCAAAACAAATATGGCACCGGTCTGCGATAAACAGCAAGTAGCCATCTAAATGCAACAGTTAACATGCTACAGCACTCAAACATGGCAACAAAATACATGGCAGGGATCCATTCATGATGCTTAACAAAAGATGAACACTGAGCTACGGCCAATTCATCCATTAACAGGTTCAAACAAGCATGGCAAAAATGCATTTGGTAAACAGATTTCAGACTTAGTGAAATTAACACTTGTCTGGAATTTCAGATCAGGTAGCACACTTTGGAGCATGAAAACTATATGCTACAGGACCTGAACATGGCAAAGTAAAGCATGGCATGGAGCTACTCAAAGAGCTTAACAAAAGTCCCTTAGTGACCTTGAGCCAAAAGGGATCAGAAAATACATTTGCAAGCATGTGAACATGGCAAAAACATAATCAGATCTCAGACTTAGTGAAAAACTGGAGCATGCAAATCAGATATCAAGTAGGCATGTTTACGAGCTCGATGCACTCACTACAGAATGTCATGACAAAACTAAGCATACACCCATCAATAATACAACTTATGCAAGCTAGACATGGCAAGAACAATAACATAGCATGCACGGATCAACTACAACATCCTCGGCAAAATCGCTAACAAGTAGACAATCTGCCCAGTTTCACGAAATAGCAAAAGTAGAGCTCGATTGACTCAAGCTAGGGTGCTCCATAATTGCAAACAAAGACATGGATGGATAGAGCACTACAAGATTAACAAATCATCCTTACTGATCATCCTCAAAAGAGGCACGTATCACTAGGAAACAACATGAACATATGACATATTGAAATAAACAGATCAAGGACTTAGTGGAATAGCTGAGTCCCTGAAATCAGCATTAACGAATGCACCACTTTGCAAGCTTGTGCTAGTCACCACACACATCACAAAAATACATGGGTTGCACCTTTGGAAAGATGGCAAAACATATAACGAAACACATGTAGAGCTCAGGGGCATATCATGCACACAATAATTATGGCAAAAATGACAAATATCTAATTGGAGCAGCAGATCTGACAATTATCCCAAATAGCACTCTTCCAACAGCATTTCGGGCATCAAGATGAACTCAAAAGAAAATGGTGCAATGGGATGAAATGATGAGCTCTCTGAGACGAACATTTTGATATGCTACACGCCCAAAACGGAGCTACGGATGATGAATTATGACACGATGAACATGGGCATGTGAATCTGGGAATTTCGGGGACTTAGTGAAATTATACCTCCGCGAAAGTCAACGCGGGACGGCACGGATCCGGATCGGGAGGGGCCGTTTGGTTCGCTGGACCGGTGGATCTCGTCCAACCGGCCGGATCCGGTGACGGGACGGCGACCGGCGATGGAGGAGGCGGCACGGGAGCTCGCTGGCGATGGCGATGGCGATGGCGAGGTCGGTGGCGGTGCCCGGGGCCAAGGCGGCGAGGCAGGGGCGCTCCGGCGAGGCACGGGGCGGCGATCTCGGCGCGGGATGCGCTGGTGGACCGAGCGGCGGCGAACGGCGAGCTGGGTGGCCGGGGAAGCTCAGGCGGCGGAGCGGCGGGATTCCGACCGCCGGAGGTGGGCGCGGGCGGCGCGGACGGCGAACGCCGGCGAGGAGGCGGCGCGCCGGGGCAGGCGCGGGCCGGCGGCGTGCCAGATCCGGGCCCCGCGGGCTGGATCTGGGCCGCGGCGGGCCGGTGCGGCGGGGGTGCCGGCTGGGACAGGTGGCGGCCGCGGGGTGGAGGAGAGCGGCGATGAGGCTGAGGTGGCGGCGCGCGATTGGTCCAGGTGATGTGGCGGCGGGGTGGACGCGTCCGGCGGCGGAGTGGACATGTCTGGTGGCGTGAGGAGGAGGGAGACTAGGGTTTGATCTGCGCGGAATTTTCGGAGGAGAGCACATATATATAGGTAGAGGGAGCTAGGAGACTCCAAATGAGGTGCGGTTTTCGGCCACGTGATCGTGATCGAACGACCGAGATGATGGAGGAGGTTTTGGTGGGTTTTGGGCCACCTTGGAAGGGTGTTGGGCTGCAACACACACGAGGCCTTCTCGGTCCCTCGGTTCACCATTGGAGTATCAAACGAAGTCCAAATGATACGAAACTTGACAGGCGGTCTACTGGTAGTAAACCAAGGCCGCTTGGCAAGTCTCGGTCCAATCCGGAAATGTTTAACCCCCACACATGAAAAGAAGGTAGAAATGACCACCGGAGGAGATAGGAGCGCCGGAATGCAAAACGGACAACGGGGAAAATGCTCGGATGCATGAGACGAACACGTATGCAAATGAAGTGCGCATGATGACATGATATGCAAATGCATGACACACAAGCAATGAAAACACAACAACAGCGAATAACTGCACGACACCTGGCACATCGATCTCGGGGCGTTACAACACTCCACCACTACGAGAGGATCTCGTCCCGAGATCTAGAATGACACCGGAGGGAAAACTAAAGAGAAAGAGAAGAGGTAAAACTAAATTGCTTATTCGACAAACGAGTGAAAACCAAAGAACCTTGAAAAGGTTACACAAATAGAAAGAAAGAAAGCAACAGCGATGAACGAAGTTGAAAGCACTTCGTTAAGAAAGAGGAAAAGAAAGAACCGATTCGGGTAGCACTCCGGTTGAAAAGAGATGAAAGACTTGATAAAATGAAAGAGCTTGAGCAAAGGGGCACAATACTCCGGTTGAAGAGAGCAACATCACAAAGCCTCCGGAAGAAATGAAAGAATGGAATGGAATGGACGGAGGGGAACAAGATCTTGGGAGAGCATGCTTACAACAAATGCTGGAATGGATTTGTTGGATTAACAACAAAAAAAGAACAAGGTTGTAGTGGGCTTATGGAGATCATCTCAAAATTTATGAGGTGAAAATTCTGCCACTAACGAAAACAATAGATTGGATTGATATGAACTAGGAGGCGAGAAACTTATTTCACCAGGAAGATAAATGAAGGACTTGGGTCATTTATAAGCACCATAATAGCAACAATCCTTAGGGAAGGCTTTAGGTGAAATATAACCCAAGATAACTCCAATGACAAGATTGATGGATTTAAAGTATCTCATTCTTAACAACATGTGAATCATGGAACATGAACTCAAATTATCAAGAATGACGTAATACCACCTTCAATGATATGGAAGAAAGAATTGCACTCTGGATTGCAAGATGAAGAAACTTAAGCTCCTTAGAAAAGAATCATGATGAACGCTTCGAGAAGGAAATAAATCCTTGATGAACCATCATGTATAGCCTCCAAGAAGAAACTCTAATAACAAAAGAATAAAAAAGAAAGAGAAATTGAAAACACAAGGTGAATCCTTGCAATGATTTAGATGGATCTTCGTGATGATGAAAGCTTGGAACTCTGGGAAAAAGAAAAGATGAACCAATTGAAACCGAGAATTTGATGAACCTCCGGAATAATTGAATTTACTCGATGAAACAAGAATAAGAATTACATTATGCTTATCCTTCACCAATTTAAATAGATGACAAACAACGGATTTGGCATACTACTTATTCTCGTAGAAAGGATTAAGATAGATATAGCGTAAACTTGAGAAGGTCTTCGACGAACCACCGGTAGGGTTGAAACAATGAATAAATTGATATGATAACGAAGGAAGAGAAATCTTGAACGAACCACCGTAAGAATTAAAATGACCGAGGAAAAGATAAGGACAACACCCGGAAGAATTAGAAAATGAATGAAGAAGCTTGAGAGAATTTAGATACATGAGAATGAAGCGATCACGAGCTGATAAGAGAATACTTGAATGATGCACCAGTAAGATTTGGAGTATGAGAGCTGAAAGCTGGAATGGATAATTCTGATATTATGGCCTCCGGAGAATCAAACTGAAAAGACTCCTGAATTGCTCCGGATAGGTGAAAAGAAATCTCACATTCGAAAACAATTATGAGAGGATGGTCTCGAACTAGAACCACGAATCCCTGAGAGAACGGATAAGATATGGAGGTAAGGATCTTCTTTGGTCTTTAAATGATGAGAAAGACGATGAGAAACACCACCGTGAATTGTTTAGACACTCCGGAAGAATCAAAAGCGAAGATGTTGAGCCCATGATGAAAAGAATGTGGACGATCTTGGAGAAAACATAAGAGTGATGATAATACATTCTTACGTTAAACTTTGAAAAGAAATTTGAGGATAGCTTCGGGAAATAAGAAGAGTCAGGTAAGATCCTGGGAAAAGACCTGTGGGTTAGGGCCCACTCAAAATAAAACATCGTTGAATTATTTGAAAGAGAGGTTGCACCGGTTGAATTAAAAGGCTTGAACGAGATAAACATCCTCAAAATAGGATTAACGGATCTTGAATGACAAGACGATCCTTCTGAGATATCTTTGGCACTCCGGAACAATTGAATAGCGAGAGGTGAATGATTAAGAATTGCACCAGCATGAGAAAACATTGAAACGAGGAAAGGATATGATCAACAAAGCTTGACTTGAATCCACCGGAGAAGAAAAGAATGAAGAATGACGAACTTGAAGCTCCATTAGAATCTTCATGAGAATCACCGGATAAGAACATAGACGGAAAAAGATGGAGAGACTTCACAAGAATAAAAGGATACTTGATTAAGACATATGAGTCCTTGAAGAACAAGGGTGGGTGGGCGGAAAAACAAAGGTAACTTGGGACGGATGAAACAAACACCGTTGAGAAGAAATGATAATTGATCTTGCTGATGAAATGATCGGATCCACTTGAAGAGAAACACACCGGTTGAAAGGATTGACATGACAATCTGGATGATCAAGAAGGATTAGTATCCACATCGGAGTATGAGAACACCATTTAGAGAAGGTATGGAATCAACATTTGACTTCGAAGCAACTCAAATACCACAAATCAAAACAAAACAAAGGATTGGCTTGCAGAATAGGTCGGAACAAACATATGATAGAGATTTCGTCCGAAGTTTTCGTGGTGGGGACTACACGGGCTCGATCGTACAACACCATCATGTACAAGGCAGTGCACATGACATAGGAAGCGTCCCCAAGTCGGCATAGCCAAGGACTCTTTAAGACACAACGAGACCACTGTAAAACCAACCGTGAATAGGCGGACCACTAGACGTCGAACCCCAATTTCATATCATACATCTGTCAGAAAGATATCCTAAGAGCTACTTGAATTCCCACTTATAAACTCCCGAAATTTTCCAGTTATGCAATCAGGTGTTGGGGATACAGGGGAAGCATAATATCTCACCCAAACTAGCAAATCCTACATCCAGCTGTATCCATCCTTCAACACATAACCAACAAACCTTCGGAAATCATCTACCTCAACCTTCGAAAAGCATCCGTTATACAAGTTATGGCAATACTCCTGAACTCCCGCCCCAGTACTGGGTGGCGTCGAGGTTATCTCACCCACGAACTGCATAAAAGAGATTTTCGATGTCGGCGTACTAAACTCAGGTATTCCAGAACTGCAACGATAAAATTGTGACGACAACACCTCGGAGGTCAACTCCCCGGGACACTGCCACAACCCCTAAATGACAGGAGGCACCAAGAACAATGTTCTCGTCACAAATCGATCGGAACGATTCCAAGATACCCGCGTGATCCTAAATTTTTTTAGTGAAATTTGTGAAGAGAAGAGTCAAAACTCTACGTCAGGATGCCTTACCAGAGCGAAGAGGAGACTGGGGAGTAAAAAGAATTCCTAAACTCTCCGATATATAATTCCTAAATGACTCAAAACATTTTTGTAGACTCAACAAAGGCTGCTAAAAACGATCAAGCAGTGGGGGCTCCTAAGATCGGGGAAGGCTCTGATACCAACTTGTAACGCCCTCGATGCGGCTATGTCTCCCACGTGTCGAAGCACGACTTAGAGGCATAACCGCATTGAAAGCAATGTCGCAAGTGAGGTAATCTTCACACAACCCATGTAATACGTAAGGGAAAAGATACATAGTTGGCTTACAATCGCCACTTCACACAAATACATGAATAAGCATTACATCAACCAAATACAATCAAGGTTCGACTACGGAACCAAAATAAAAGAAGAACCCCAAATGTGACAAGGTCCCCGATCGACCCCAACTGGGCTCCACTATTGATCAACTGGAAATGGAACAACACAAAGAATGAGATCTTCATCGAGCTCCTCCTTGAGCTTGGTTGCGTCAACTGCACGGACTCTTCGGCACCTGCAAGCTGGTTTTGGAAGTATTTGTGAGCCACGGGGACTCAGCAATCTCGCACCCTCGCGATCAAGACAATTTAAGCTTATAGGAAGAGTAAAAGGTATGAGGTGGAGCTGCAGCAAGCGACTAGCATATATGGTGTCTACATACGCAAAAGAGAGCGAGAAGAGAAGGCAAAGCACGATCGAGAAACTATGATCACGAAGTGATCCTAGAACAACCTACATCAAGCATAACTCCAACACCGTGTTCACTTCTCGGACACCGCCGGAAAGAGACCATCACGATTACACACGCGGTTGATGTATTTTAGTTAAGGTCAACTTCAGGTTTTCTACAACCGGACATTAACAAATTCCCATCTGCCTATAACCGCGGGCACGGCTTTCGAAAGTTCAAATCCCTGCAGGGGTGTCCCAACTTATCCCATGACAGGCTCTCATGGTCAACGAAGGATATTCCTTCTAGCGGGAAGACCCGATCAGACTCAGAATCCCGGTTACAAGACATTTCGACAAAGGTAAAACAAGACCAGCAAAGCCGCCCAATGCGCCGACATCCTGATGGGAGCTGCACATATCTCGTTCTTAGGGCAACACCGGATGAGACATCCTAAGAGTAAAACCAGCCCTCAAGTTTCCCCGAGGTGGCCCCGCAGTCTACTCAGTTCGGACCAACACTTCACTACTAGGAAAAGGGCTATAGATAGGATTGATACTAATGGCGCACCATGGAAGCAGTGTGCCACTACTATATACTAATGGCGCACCGGTTGGTGATGCGCCATTAGTGTGGAAGACACTAATGGCGCACCAGAAACAGGGTGCGCCACTAGTATTAAATTATTATTTTTTCATTTTTCCATACATACTAATGGCGCATCAGGTCGAAGTGCGCCATTACTAGTTCTAAGTAGTAATGGCGCACCAAGCAAACAGTGCGCCATTACTGTAAAAAAATATTCTTTTTTTTGCAAAACTACTAATGGCGCATCATTTCACAGTGCGCCATTACTAGTTTAAACTAGTAATGGCGCACTATTACCCGGTGTGCCATTAGTATATATATATATTTATTTTTTTACTTTTTTGCAAAACTACTAATGGCGCACCACCTGCAGGTGCGCCATTAGTAACCAGGGTTACTAATGGCGCATTTGCTGGTGGTGCGCCATTAGTAACCTGGGACCCCAACAAGATATTTTGGATAGCCCCACACCTACCCACTCACTTTCCCCACTTCATTCCCTCCACCTCCTTCTCCAAGCTTTCGGCCATCTCCTCCTCCTCACCTCATTTCCACCATAGATTCATCAAAATTAAGTGGTGAAATTACCTTTTTTGATAGGTAAGTAAGGGGAAAGCTATCTTCATGATGTAGATCTACTTTTTTCTCCCTAGCTCGCTCCAACAACGTGCACATGCACTTTTTGTGGCCTAGCTAGATCTATGTATGTTTGTGGTGTTGCATGTGTTTGTGGTGTTGCATATATGTTTGTGTTTGAAGGTACTGGTATTTGAAATGCGATAGTTGCCAATATTTTGCCGGAATGTTTTGATTCATTTCCGTTTCGGCGAGAATTTTGGCACTATGCATTCTTTTTGGTCCTATTTTTAGGGAAGATCATGCCAAATTTTTTCTTGGTTCTAAAATATCGTTTTGCTCTACCCCGCAGGCGACCATGGTCCGCACGATGACTGAAGGCATCGTGAATAGGTTTTTGAGCTTCGCGAAGGCCGAGATGATTCAAAAGAACGAGACGGAGATAAGATGTCCGTGTCGAAGATGCAAGCTGAAGAGCCTTATTGCGGACCCGGATTCCGGGCAGGTGTGGGACCACCTGCTCTTGCGTGGTTTCATGGATGGCTATCAGTGGCCAGGTGATGAAGATGACTATGAAGTCGTCCATGGGGGCGGGCAAGAAATGAGGAAGGGCAACAAGACAAGTACCACCGCGGTGAGGGCGGGTGAGAAGACGAAGAATCTCCAGGACATGATCACGACGGTGATGCTGTACACAGTCATCATGTAGAAGATGTCGTACATGATGATGAGGAAGATCAAGACGAAGGGCATGATCATGAAGATGAAGATGCCGGAGCAGACGACGATGGAGGCTGGGTGCAGGACCCTCATATTCAAGAGCTGCTTCTCAAGCAGACGGATAACGCAAGAGCTGCCGCCCGAGAGAAAGCCAAGCTGGATCAACTGGAGATAGACGCGGTTACTCCATTGTATGAAGGATACAGGCCTGAGGATACCCGCCTGAAAGTAACGCTCATGGCTCTGGAGATGAAGGTAAAACACAAAATGACCGACGCATGCTTCGACAAGAACATGTCATTCTGGCACGAACGTCTTCCCAAGGGGAACAAGTGCCCGACCAGTTTCGAGGAGGCGAAGAAAATCGTGTGTCCTCTGGATTTACCGCACGTGAAATACCATGTGTGCATGAACAATTGTATCATTTATCGGGACGAGCACGCGGAGTCTACCATATGTCCGGTGTGCGGCGTCACTCGATACAAGAAGAGGAAGAAAGCTCCTCGAAAATCGATGTGGTACTTTCCGATCACTCCTCGTCTGCAGCGGTATTTCGCGGACCCTAAGGTAGCAAAGCTCCTGCGTTGGCACGCGGATAGGGAGGAGAAGAAGCGAGAAGATGACGGAAATGATCCGGAGATAAATAAAAAAGACAAGATGCTGAGTCACCCTAAGGATGCGAGCCAGTGGCAAGCGTTGAACTTCGAATACCCGGAATTTGGGAAGGATCCAAGGAACATCATGCTGGGCACGAGCACCGATGGAGTCAATCCGTTTGGCAGCCAGAGAAGCACACATAGCACCTGGCCTGTGTTTGTGTGGATGTACAACCTTCCCCCCTGGTTGTGCATGAAGAGGAAGTACATTCACATGAGTATGATAATTGAAGGGCCGAAACAACCAGGGAACGACATCAATCTGTATCTGGGGCTGCTGAAGGAGGAGCTAGACACGCTGTGGAAAACACCAGCCAATACGTGGGACGCTGCAGAGAAAGAATATTTCCCTATGAGAGCCACACTACTCACGACGGTGCACGACTATGTCGGTTACGTATATCTCGCGGGGCAGGTAGTCCACGGATTTTCTGGATGCGTAAGGTGCATGGATGACACAACGTATCGCCAGCTAGATAGAGATCCCGGGTCTTCGAAAACCGTGTTCATGGGACATCGAAGGTGGCTTCGCGACGATGACCCGTGGAGGAAATGCAAGGATCTGTTCGATGGTGAAACCGAACCCCGAAAAGGGTGCATGTGGCGGGTAGGGCGATGCTACTGCCAAATATGCTGAATGCTGCAACCGGTGCTATGCGGAGTCTGCACGACAGTGTTCTTTCTTTGGAGAAGCGGCGTCTCAGAGAGAAGGATGTGGCATACCCGGTTTTCGTGGCCAAGGTGCCAGAGGGCAAGGGCTTTGTGGATGGCGACATCGGGGGTACGATCGTCCTGCGGTTTGATGACATCTTTGCTATGTTTAACCTTCATCCGCTGCACTACACCTTCGTTCGGCTGTTTTAGCTGAGTATGGAGATGCAGATCATTAGAGACAAGACCCCGGACATCGTGATAGTCAACCCCTTCTACATGCGTGCCAAGCACTTGAGCAGCGCTGGGGACCGCCAAGTTGCGAGTTCACACCTCAAAGGCGTCATTCTGGCAAACCCAGATAAGGATAACTTCCTTGTGGCTTACTTTTCCGAGTAAGTCATCCCTTAACCGCCCCGTAACATATGATTTCTTAGATTTCGATCGTTCTTTTTTTTCTAACATTTCGTGTTCTGTGCAGTGACACACATTGCACACTCATCCTCTTAAGCCCGAAATATTCCATGGCCACGTATTTAGACCCGAACCGTAACTCCAAGATAGACTACACAAATGTCAAGAAAGTTCTTGATGATGTTCTCCCCGCCTACGCCAAATCTGGAGGCACCTTCACCAGGGCAGTTCGTAAGTACGGCAAGCACATGTTCTCACACAATACGAAGTTCTGCTGCGTCAAGCAGCCGCCTGGCGGTCAGAAGGATGCCTACTACGCCCTCCATCACATGCGGGCGATCGTAAGGGACCATCATCAACTTCTGCTACCAGATAATCTCAAAGATTGGGCCGCGAGCTTGTCGGCAGTCCAGGACGCGGACCTCAGACAAGAATTCTTTCGCATCCAGTCGGAGTTTGCGGACATCATCCATCAATATGTCCTTCATACCTCGGGGCAGTTCTTCCTCAGATATCAACCGTCCAACAGTGAGATAGATGAAATGCTATAAATGCAGGGTGACAACGACCCCGATTTCATGACCATCACGATAGACGGCGGCTTCATCCACGTTCCTGTCCGATGAGTCGAGTCGAAAGTAGTGATGTGTAGTTCTGAAACATTGATTGGCTCATGTTGTAATTATACTTTAATGAATTTGTATGTCTCTTTGGTTTGGACAGTCATTCAACTTAGATGTAATCGATGCTATTTATTAGTAGGACCATGAATCGTGCTATTAATGTCTTGCTTTTCTCTTCCGATCATTTTGTTGCATACTTACATATTGCTTATGTATTGTCTGTTGTTTGGCTTGTGCATAGAGATGCCGTCGTATGTCGTGTACAAGGGTAAGGTTCCCGGAGTCTACGACGACTGGGAGGAGTGTCGGAGACAGGTTCACCGTTTCAGTGGTAACAGTTACAAAGGGTACACCACTAGGGCGGAGGCCGAATGTAGATACGCCCGCTATCTAGAGGGAGAGAGGAGGGAGCGTTGGAGGAACCGGATGAAGACCAATTTGATCGCGATGATGCTCATCGTGATGACCACAACTCTCTTCTATGTGATGGTAGTTTAGATGATCGATATCGACTTGTAATGTGAAGGCAAACTAGATACTCGCGGTCTTGAGACTTGTAATGTTTTATCTTTGTTCGGTCTTTTGAATTCGGAGACTAATATGATGAATTGTATTCGGAGACTAATCTTCTATTGTATTCGATGAATCTGATGTTGCTGTGTGCTGCTGTCTATATTCTGTCCAATAATATATTTTGTAACCTGTGCAAAAATCAGAAAAGCAAAAAAAAATAAAACCTAATATTCATACTAATGGCGCACCACACAAGACACTAATGGCGCACTCTGATCATCACACTAATGGCGCATTAACTGCTGGTGCGCCATTAGAATGCCAAAGCACATGGGTACATATGGCCTCCTGGGAGGCATTCTAATGGCGCACTGCAGGCTATACTAATGGCGCACTACGTGGTGCGCCATTAGAACACCAGATACTAATTGCGCACCGGTGGTGCGCCATTAGAATTTAATTCTAATGGCGTGATGCCAGTGGCGCACCGGTAGTGCGCCATTAGAAGGCAAATTTGGTGCGCCACTAGCATGCCTTTTCCTAGTAGTGCTTAGACAAGCACTAGCCCGGGGGGGTTAAAATAAAGATGACCCTTGGGCTGGCCTAACCCAAGGGAAAAAGAGGCTAGGTGGAGAATGGTAAAACCAAGGTTGGGCCTTGCTGGAGGAGTTTTATTCAAAGCGAACTGTCAAGGGGTTCCCATTATACCTAACCGCGTAAGGAACGCAAAATCCGGGAACATAACACCGATATGACGGAAACTAGGGCGGCAAGAGTGGAACAAAACACCAGGCATAAGGCCGAGCCTTCCACCCTTTTCCAAGTATATAGATGCATTAATTAAATAAGATATATTGTGATATCCCAACAAGTAAACATGTTCTAACAAGGAACAACATCTCCATGTTCCAACAAGGAACAAACTTCAATCTTCACCTGCAACTAACAACGCTATAAGAGGGGCTGAGCAAAGCGGTAACATAGCCAAACAACGGTTTGCTAGGACAAGGTGGGTTAGAGGCTTGGTTCAACAATATAGGAGGCATGATAAGCAAGTGGTAGGTATCGCAGCATAGGGATAGCAAAAGAGCGAGCAACTAGCAAGCAAAGATAGAAGTGATTTCGAGGGTATGGTCATCTTGCCTGAAATCCCGCAAGGAAGAAGAACGAGCCCATGAAGAAGACAAACGGACGTAGTCGAACGAATCCTCACAACACGACGTTACCGGAACCAACCCGAAGAAGCAACACCGGAAATAAGCACACAACATAGTAAACAACCAACACATGAACATGGTATGATATGCGGGATGCGGTATGCGATGCATATGCATGATTTGCAAGGGAATGAATGAACCTGGCCTCAACTTGGAAATCCAAGTGTGCCACTGGAAAGGTGAGGTGATTTCGGTTGAAATTGATATGAACACCGGAATCGGAGACACGGTTTGGAAATGGAAAGCAAAACAAATATGGCACCAGTCTGCGATAAACAGCAAGTAGCCCTATAAATGCAACAAGTTAAACATGCTACAGCACTCAAACATGGCAACAAAATGCATGACAGGGATCCATTCATGATGCTTAACAAAAGAGGAACACTGAGCTACGGCCAAATCATCCATTAACAAGTTCAAACAAGCATGGCAAAAGTGCATTTGGTAAACAGATTTCAGACTTAGTGAAATTAACACTTGTCTAGAATTTTAGATCAGGTAGCACACTTTGGAGCATGAGAACTATAAGCTACAGGGCCTGAACATCGCAAAGTAAAGCATGGCATAGAGCTACTCAAAGAGCTTAACAAAAGTCCCTTAGTGACCTTGAGCCAAAAGGGATCAGAAAATACATTTGCAAGCATGTGAACATGGCAAAAAACATAATCAGATCTCAGACTTAGTGAAAAACTGGAGCATGCAAATCAGATATCAAGTAGGCATGTTTACGAGCTCGATGCACTCACTACAGAGTATGGCATGACAAACTAAGCATACACCCATCAATAATACAACTTATGCAAGCTAGACATGGCAAGAACAATAACATAGCATGCACGGATCAACTACAACATCCTCGGCAAAATCGCTAACAAGTAGACAATCTGCCCAGTTTCACGAAATAGCAAAAGTAGAGCTCGATTGACTCAAGCTAGGGTGCTCCATAATTGCAAACAAAGACATGGATGGATAGAGCACTACAAGATTAACAAATCATCCTTACTGATCATCCTCAAAAGAGGCACGTATCACTAGGAAACAACATGAACATATGACATATTGAAATAAACAGATCAAGGACTTAGTGGAATAGCTGAGTCCCTGAAATCAGCATTAACGAATGCACCACTTTGCAAGCTTGTGCTAGTCACCACACACATCACAAAAATACATGGGTTGCACCTTTGGAAAGATGGCAAAACATATAACAAAACACATGTAGAGCTCAGGGGCATATCATGCACACAATAATTATGGCAAAAATGACAAATATCTAATTGGAGCAGCAGATCTGACAATTATCCCAAATAGCACTCTTCCAACAGCATTTCGGGCATCAAGATGAACTCAAAAGAAAATGATGCAATGGGATGAAATGATGAGCTCTCTGAGACGAACGTTTTGATATGCTACACGCCCAAAACGGAGCTACGGATGATCAGCTGCGGGGGTGCCGGCTGGGATAGGTGGCGGCCGCGGGTTGGAGGAGAGCGACGACGGGGCTGAGGTGGCAGCGCGCGATTGGTCCGGGTGATGTGGCGGCGGGGTGGACGCGTCCGGCGGCGGAGTGGAGATGTCCGGTGGCGTGAGGAGGAGGGAGACTAGGATTTGATCTGCGCGGAATTTTCGGAGGTGAGCACATATATATAGGTAGAGGGAGCTAGGAGACTCCAAATGAGGTGCGGTTTTCGGCCACGCGATCGTGATCGAACGACCGAGATGATGGAGGAGGTTTAGGTGGGTTTTGGGCCACCTTGGAAGGGTGTTGGGCTGCAACACACATGAGGCCTTCTCGGTCCCTCGGTTCACCGTTGGAGTATCAAACGAAGTCCAAATGATACGAAACTTGACAGGCGGTCTACCGGTAGTAAACCAAGGCCGCTTGGCAAGTCTCGGTCCAATCTGGAAGTGTTTAACCCACACACATGAAAAGAAGGTAGAAATGACCACCGGAGGAGATAGGAGCGCCGGAATGCAAAACGGACAACGGGGAAAATGCTCGGATGCATGAGACAAACACGTATGCAAATGAAATGCGCGTGATGACATGATATGCAAATGCATGACACGCAAGCAATGACAACGCAACAATAGCGAATAACTGCATGACACCTAGCACATCGGTCTCGGGGCGTTACAATAAACTCAAGCAATATGATATAAACGCCATCTTTTTATCCTCGATGGCAACAATACAATACGTGTCATTTCCCTTTCTGTCACTGGGATTGAGCACCGCAAGATTGAACCCAAAGCTAAGCACTTCTCCCATTGCAAGAACAATCAATCTAGTAGGCCAAACCAAATTGATAACTCGAAGAGACTTGTAAAGATAACCAATCATGCATAATAGATTTTAGAGAAGAATCAAATATTGTTCATAGATAGACTTGATCATAAACCCACAATTCATCGGATCTCGACAAACACACCGCAAAAGAGTTACATCGAATAAATCTCCAAGAAGAACCAGGAGAACTTTGTATTGAGATCCAAAGAGAGAGAAGAAGCCATCTAGCTACTAGCTATGGACCCGAAGGTCTGAAGTAAACTACTCACACATCATCGGAGGGGCCATGGAGTTGATGTAGAGGCCCTCCATGATCAATTCCCCCTCCAGCGGAGCTCCGAAAAAGGCCCCAAGATGGGATCTCTTGGGTACAGAAGGTTGATGATAACCACAAGTATAGGGGATCGCAACAGTTTTCGAGGGTAGAGTATTCAACCCAAATTTATTGATTCAACACAAGGGGAGCCAAAGAATATTCTCAAGTATTAGCAGTTGAGTTGTCAATTCAACCACACCTAGAAACTTAATATCTGCAGCAAGGTATTTAGTATCAAAGTAATATGATAGTAGTGGCAACGGTAGCAAAAGTAATATTTTTGGTTTTATAGTGATTGTAACAGTAGCAACGGAAAAGTAAATAAGCGAAGAACAATATATGAAAAGCTTGTAGGCATTGGATCGGTGATGGAGAATTATGTCGGATGCGATCGATCATGTAACAGTCATAACCTACGGTGACACAGAACTAGCTCCAGTTCATCAATGTAATGTAGGCATGTATTCCGAATATAGACATATGTGCTTATGGAAAAGAACTTGCATGACATCTTTTGTCCTACCCTCCCGTGGCAGCGGGATCCTATTGGAAACTAAGGGATATTAAGGCCTCCTTTTAATATAGTACCGGACCAAAGCATTAACACATAGTGAATACATGAACTCCTCAAACTAAGGTCATCACCGGGAGTGGTCCCGATTATTGTCACTTCGGGGTTGCCGGATCATAACACATAGTAGGTGACTATAGACTTGCAAGATAGGATCAAGAACTCTCATATATTGATGAAAACATAATAGGTTCAGATCCGAAATCATGGCACTCAGGCCAAGCATTAAGCATAGCAAAGTCATAGCAACATCAATCTCAGAACATAGTGTATACTAGGCATCAAACCCTAATAAAACTAACTCGATTACATGATAAATCTCATCCAACCCATCACCGTCGAGCAAGCCTACGATGGAATTACTCACACACGGAGGTGAGCATCATGAAATTGGTGATGGAGGAAGGTTGATGATGATGATGGCGATGGATTCCACTCTTCGGAGCCCTGAACAGACTCCAGATCTGCCCTCCCGATAGAGTTTAGGGTTTGGTGGCAGCTCCGTATCGTAAAACGCGATGAATCCTTCTCTCTGATTTTTTTTCTCCCCGAAAGTGAATATATGGAGTCAAGGTTGAGGTCGGTGGGAGCGTCAGGGGCCCACGAGGCAAGGGGGCGCGCCCCCACCCTCATGGACAGGTGGAGGCCCCCCTGATGTGGATTCTTCTTCCAGTATTTTTTGTATATTCCAAAATAATTCTCCGTTGATTTTCAGGTCATTCCGAGAACTTTTATTTCTGCACAAAAATAACACCATGGCAATTCTACTGAAAACAACGTCAGTCTGGGTTAGTTCCATTCAAATCATGCAAGTTAGAGTCCAAAACAAGGGCAAAAGTGTTTGGAAAAGTAGATACGACGGAGACGTATCAACTCCCCCAAGCTTAAACCTTTGCTTGTCCTCAAGCAATTCAATTGATAAACTGAAAGTGATAAAGAAGAACTTTTATAAACTCTATTTGCTCTTGTTGTTGTAAATATGTAAAGCCAGCATTCAAGTTTTCAGCAAAGATTATGAACTAACCATATTCACAATAACATTTAGGTCTCATTTTTACTCATATCAATGGCATAATCAACTAGCGAGCAATAATAATAAATCTCGGATGACAACACTTTCTCAAAACAATCATGATATGATATAACAAGATGGTATCTCACTAGCCCTTTCTGTGATCGCAAAACATAAATGCAGAGCACCTTTAAAGATCAAGGACTGAATAGACATTGTAATTCATGGTAAAAGAGATCTAGTCAAGTCATACTCAATGTAAACTAACAGTAATGGATGCAAATGACAGCGGTGCTCTCCAACTGGTGCTTTTTAATAAGAGGATGATGACTCAACATAAAAGTAAATGGATAGGCCCTTCACAGAGGGAAGCAGGGATTTGTAGAGGTGCCAGAGCTCGGTTTTGAAATAGATATGAATAATATTTTGAGCGGTATACTTTCATTGTCAACATAACAACCGAGAGATCTCGATGTCTTCCATGCTACACACATTATAGGAGGTTCCCAAATAGAATGGTAAAGTTTATACTCCCCCTCCACCAACAAGCATCAATCCATGGCTTGCTCGAAACAACGAGTGCCTCCAACTAACAAGAGTCCCGGTGGAGTTATGTTTGCAGTTATTTTGATTTGATTTGTATAAAGCATGGGACTGGGCATCCCGGTGACCAACCACTTTCTCGTAAGTGAGGAGCGGAGTCCACTCCTCTTGAGAATAACCCGCCTAGCATGGAAGATACAGACAGCCCTAGTTGATACATGAGCTATTCGAGCATACAAAACAGAATGTTTATTTGAAGGTTTAGAGTTTGGCACATACAAATTTACTTGGAATGGCAGGTAGATACCGTATATAGGTAGGTATGGTGGACTCATATGGAATAACTTTGGGGTTTATGTAATTGGATGCACAAGCAGTATTCCCGCTTAGTACAGGTGAAGGCTAGAAAATACTGGGAAGCGACCAGCTAGAGAGCGACAACAGTCATGAACATGCATTAAAATTAATCAACACCGAATGCAAGCATGATTAGGATATAATGCACCATGAACATAAATATCATAGAGGCTATGTTGATTTTGTTTCAATTACATGCGTGAACATGTGCCAAGTCAAGCCACTCGAATCGTTCAAAAGAGGATACCACCCTATCATACCACATCACAACCATTTTAATAGCATGTTGGCACACAAGGTAGACCATTATAAATTCCTAGCTAATTAAGCATGTCATAAGCAACTATAATCTCTAATTGTCATTGCAAATATGTTTCTTTCATAATAGGCTGAATCAGGAACGATGAACTAATCATATTTACAAAAACAAGAGAGATCGAGTTCATACCAGCTTTTCTCATCTCAATAAGTTCATCATATAATCATCATTATTGCCTTTCACTTGCACGACCGAATAGTGTGGATAATAATAACAGTGCACGTGCATTGGACTAAGCTAGAATCTTCAAGCATTCAATTCAAGAGAGAAGACAAGGTAATATTGGCTCTTTCTTAAATCAACAATAATGCATATAAGAGCCACTTTAACATTTTCATTATGGTCTTCTCCTCTCGACCCCCAAAGAACAAGAAAAGAAATAAAACTATTTACACGGGAAAGCTCCCAACAAGCAAAAGAAGAACGAGAAATCTTCTTGGGTTTTCTTTTTAATTACTACTACTACAGCATGAAAAGTAAACTAACTAAAAGCTACAACTATTTTTTTTGTTTTTCTGAAGGTTTATCAAACACACAAGAAGAAAGCATAAGAAGGGAAATAAACTAGCATGGATGATATAGTGAAAAAGTATGAGCACCGACAACTAGCATGAGTGTGTGAATATGAATGTAATGTCGGTGAGAAATACGTACTCCCGCAAGCTTAGGCTTTTGTCCTAAGTTGCTATATGGCCACGGCTGGCCTTGCTGATATCCAAAGTTGTAGTTGGGGTCGTACTGAGATGCGGCGGCTATTGCATCGTGGGCTGCAGCGTGGGGGAGAGCTATCTCAGTCCTCCTCTCATACTCATTTGCCTCTTCCCTGGTTATGACATATCTCCCTTTTTGCTGAAAGTCAAAGAAAGTACGAGCAGGGAGAGCAACGTGATAGGTGCGTCGTCTGTCAAAGATTAGTCGGTACTGGAGAAACTGATTGTTCCTCTCAACAAACTAATGATGAACCATAGCCTCATAATCTAAATAAACAGGAGGCAACTCAATATCATACCCACATATGGGTATATCAAGAAAATTAGCTAGACGGGTTGCATAAATTCCACCAAAGAAATCTCCATTAAATCTATTATTATGCAACCTACATGCAACAATGGCTCCCAAATTATAATGTTTATCTCCTAATACAGCACTCCTGAGAACACTAAGGTCAGGGACACACATGTGAGATGCTTCATCCTTACCATTTACGCACCTACCTATGAAGAGAGCAAAATAATGTATAGCAGGAAAATGAATGCTCCCTATGGTAGCTTGTGTTATATCTCTAGATTCCCCCACAGTTATACTAGCAAGAAAATCTCTAAACTCAGATTTGCGAGGCTCACTAGTGCTGCCCCATTGTGGAAGTTTGCAAGTAGTATTAAAATCCACTAAGTCCATAGTATAAGAATTTCATAAAGATCAAGTAGGACAGTTTGAGAATTGCGTGATGATGAAAATTCAAACCTTCTCACAAAGGAATCAGTGAGATAGTGGTATTGGCAGCACTTATCTGCCTCGAAGCTCTCAAGATTGGCATTACGCACATACGCGTTAAATTCTTCCTTGATTCCTGCTTAATCCATAAATTCCTCTGACGGCCATTCACAAGCCTGCACCCGAGCTTCCCTCGGTGGTTCATCATCCGCATTGCGTATTGCGAGCCTGGGTCCTTGCTTCCTTGAAGGACCACCTTGGTAAATTTTCCTAAACATATTTCTTCCTATGAAAAATTTCTGAAATTTTTAGTAACTTCAAAATAAAAGTGAACCAAACTCAACAAAATTGATAGCAACTACTCCCACAAGTGCGTAGAGGATATATCATGCATTAAAACTACTTTTGACCATATAAATTTGACATGCAAGCTCAAGAACAGGGTCACCTAAGCAACAAAAATTTGCGAATAAAGCACTAGAATAAAAACTAATTGGACCATTGGAGGAGTCACATACCAAAGAACAATCCCCCAAAGCAGTTTTGTGAATGGAGCTTCGAGCAAGGAGATCGAAAATGGCAGCAAGATGAGCTTGACTCGGGTTTGAGATGGCTAGTGATGTTTTTGGGAGGAAGGAGTGTGTGGTAGCTGGAATAACTAGAGGGGAGCCACCATGGGCCCACGAGGCAGGGGCCGCGCCCAGGGGGGTAGGGCGCGCCCTCCACCCTCGTTGCCAGGTGCTTGCTCCCCCTGCTGTGTTCTCAGTGCCAGATATTCTCAAATATTCTAGAAAAAATCATATGTAATTTTCAGGGCATTTCGAGAACTTTTATTTTCAGGGCATTTTTTATTGCATGTGTAATTCAGAAAACAGACAGAAAAATGCTATTTTTGCTTTATTTAATATAAATAACATAAGGTAAAAAGAGGGTACAGAGATTTGTGTTATCTAAATTCATCCATCTCATGCTCATCAAAAGGAATCCACTAACAAGGTTGATCAAGTCCTGTTAACAAACTCATTCCGAATTGCATGAAACCGGAGAATTTTCGAATAACACTAGGTTACCTCAACGGGGATATGCATGTCCCCAACAATAAGAATATCATATTTCTTCTTAACAGTATGAAGAGGAAATTCAAAACCTCCAATAGTAATAGTTGAAATTTTTCCAATAGAATTGATACTGTGGACTTGAGGTTGTTTCCTCGGAAAGTGTATCGTATGCTCATGACCATTAACATGAAATTGACATTGCCTTTGGTGCAATCAATAACAGCCCCTACAGTGTTCAAAAAGGGTCTTCCAAGAATAATAGACATACTATCGTCCTCGGGAATATCAAGAATAACAAAGTCCGTTAAAATGGTAACATTTGCAACCACAACAAGCACATCCTCACAAATACCGACAGGTATAGCAGTTGATTTATCAGCAATTTGCAAAGATATTTCAGTAGGTGTCAACTTATTTAAATCAAGTCTATGATATAAAGAGAGAGGCATAACACTAACACTGGCTCCGAGATCACATAAAGCAGTTTTAACATAGTTTCTTTTAATGGCATGGTATAGTTGGTACTCCTGGATCTCCAAGTTTCTTTGGTATTCCACCCTTAAAAGTATAATTAGCAAGCATGGTGGAAATTTCAGCTTCCAGTATCTTTCTTTTATTAGTACCAATATCTTTCATGTACTTAGCATAAGGATTCATTTTAAGCATATCAGTCAAACGCATACGCAAGAAGATAGGTCTAATCATTTCAGCAAAGCGCTCAAAATCCTCATCATCCTTTTTCTTGGATGGTTTAGGAGGAAAAGGCATGGGTTTTTGAACCCATGGTTCTCTTTCTTTACCATGCTTCCTAGCAACAAAGTCTCTCTTATCATAATGTTGATTCTTTGATTGTGGGTTATCAAGATCAACAACAGGTTCAATCTCTACTTCATTGTCATTAGTAGGTTGAGCATCAACATGAACATCACTATTAACATTATCACTAGGTTCATGCTCAATACCAGATTGTGTTTCAGCATCAGAAATAGAGATATCATTGAGATTCTCACGTGTGTCAATAACAGGTTCACTAGAAGCATGCAAAGTCGTATCATTTTTATTTTTCTTCCTTTTAGAAGGACTAGGTGCATCTATAGTAGTTCTCTGAGAATCTTGCTCAATTCTCTTAGGATGGCCTTCAGGATACAAAGGTTCCCGAGTCATTTTACCACCTCTAGTCACAACTCTAACAACATTATTATTTTTACTATTCAATTCATTGAGCAAATCATTCTGAGCTTTAAGTACTTGTTCTACTTGAGTGGTAACCATAGCAGCATGTTTACTAATAAGTTTAAGTTCATCTTTAACATTAGCCATATAATCACTCAAGTGTTCAATCATGTAAGCATTATGTTTCAATTATCTACCAACATAAGCATTAAAATCTTCTTGCTTAACCATAAAGTTATCAAATTCATCGAAACATTGGCTATCAAACTTAGTAGGAGGGATTTCAGCTTTATCATATCTATAGAGAGAATTTACCTTTACTACCTGTGTCGGGTTATCAAGACCATGTGTTTCTTCAACAGGCTATAAATTAAGACCATGTATTTCTTCAACAGGAGGTAAATTCTTAACATCCTTAGCTTTAATACCTTTTTCTTTCATAGATTTCTTTGCCTCTTGCATATCTTCAGGACTGAGAAATAGAATACCCCTTTTCTTCGGAGTTGGCTCGGGAGTTGGTTCAAGAATTGGATCAGGGATTGGGTCAGGAAGTGTCCAATTATTTTCATTAGTCAACATATTATTCAATAGAATTTCAGCTTCATCAACAGTTCTTTCCCTGAAAACACAACCAGCACAACTATGCAGGTGGTCACTGGAAGCATCGGCTAGTCCATTATAAAAGATATCAAGTATCTCATTTTTCTCGAGAGGATGATCAGGCAAAGCATATAGTAATTGGAGAAGCCTCCCCCAAGCTTGTGGGAGACTCTCTTCTTCAATTTGCACAAAATTATATATTTCCCTTAAGGCAGCTTATTTCTTATGAGCGGGGAAATATTTAGCAAAGAAGTAATAAATCATATCCTGGGGACTACGCACACAACCAGGATCAAGAGAATTAAACCATATCTTAGCATCACCCTTTAGTGAGAACGGAAATAATTTAAGGATATAATAATAGCGAGTTTTCTCATCATTAGTGAACAGGATAGCTATATCATTTAATTTAGTAAGATGTGCCACAACAGTTTCAGATTCATAGCCATAGAAAGGATCAGATTCAACCAAAGTAATTAACTCAGGATCAACAGAGAAATCATAATCCTTATCAGTAACAAAGATAGGTGAAGTAGCATAAGCAGGGTCATATTTCATTCTAGTTTTCAAAGACTTCTGTTTAAGCTTAACTAATAATTTCTTAAGATCACTTCTATCTTTGCAAGCAAGAAAGTCTCTAGTAGTTTCTTCATCCATAACATAACCCTCACGAACAACAGGCAATTCATATTTAGGGGGAGAATCTTCATCATCACTTTCATCAATATTATCAGTTTCAATAATTTCATTCCCTCTAGCCCTAGCAAGTTGTTCATCAAGAAATTCACCAAGTGGCACAGTAGTATCAAGCATAGAAGTAGTTTTAACAAAAGTATCATGCATAGCAGAAGTGGCATCATCAATAACATGCAACATATCAGAATTAATAGTAGAAGCATGTATAGGTGTCGCAAGCTTACTCAAAACAAAAGGTGAATCAAGTGCAGAGCTAGATGGCAGTTCCTTACCCCCCATCATAGTTGAGGGATACATCTTGGTTCTTTGATCTTTCAAGTTCTTCATAATGACAAGAAGATATAAATCCCAAGTGACTCAAAGAATAGAGCTATGCTCCCCGGCAACGGCGCCAGAAAATAGTCTTGATAACCCACAAGTATAGGGGATCACAACAGTTTTAGAGGGTAGAGTATTCACCCCAAATTTATTGATTCGACACAAGGGGAGCCAAATAATATTATCAAGTATTAGCAGATGAGTTTTCAATTCAACCACACCTGGAAACTTAATATCTGCAGCAAGGTATTTAGTAGCAAAGTAATATGATAGTAGTGGTAACAGTAGCAAAAGTAATTTTTTTGGTTTTATAGTGATTGTAATAGTAGCAACGGAAAAGTAAATAAGCGAAGAACAATATATGAAAAGCTCGTAGGCATTGGATCGGTGATAGAGCATTATGTCGGATGCGATCGATTATGTAACAGTCATAACCTAGGCTAACACAGAACTAGCTCCAGTTCATCAATGTAATGTAGGCATGTATTCCGAATATAGTCATATGTGCTTATGGAAAAGAACTTGCATGACATCTTTTGTCCTACCCTCCCGTGGCAGCGGGGTCCTATTGGAAACTAAGGGATATTAAGGCCTCCTTTTAATAGAGTAACGGACCAAAGCATTAACACATAGTGAATACATGAACTCCTCAAACTACGGTCATCACCGGGAGTTGTCCCGATTATTGTCACTTCGGGGTTGCCGGATCATAACACATAGTAGGTGACTATAGACTTGCAAGATAGGATCAAGAACTCTTATATATTGATGAAAACATAATAGGTTCAGATCGGAAATCATGGCACTCGGGCCCTAGTGACAAGCATTAAGCATAGCAAAGTCATAGCAACATCAATCTCAGAACATAGTGGATACTAGGGATCAAACCCTAACAAAACTAACTCGATTACATGATAAATCTCATCCAACCCATCATCGTCAGCAAGCCTACGATGGAATTACTCACACACGGCGGTGAGCATCATGAAATTGGTGATGGAGGAAGGTTGATGATGACAATGGCGACGGATTCCCCCCTCCGGAGCCCCGAACGGACTCCAGATCAGCCCTCCCGAGACAGTTTAGGGCTTGGCGGTGGCTCCGTATCGTAAAACTTGATGAATCCTTCTCTCTGATTTTTTTCTCCCTGAAAGTGAATATATGGAGTCAAGGTTGAGGTCGGTGGAGCGTCAGGGGGCCCACGAGGCAGGGGGGCGCGCCCCCCACCCTCGTGGACAGGTGGAGGCCCCCTTGACGTGGATTCTTCTTCCAGTATTTTTTATATATTGCAAAATAATTCTCCGTTGATTTTCAGGTCATTTCGAGAACTTTTATTTCTGCACAAAAATAACACCACGGCAATTCTGCTGAAAAGAACGTCAGTCCGGGTTGGTTCCATTCAAATCATGCAAGTTAGAGACCAAAACAAGGGAAAAAGTGTTTGGAAAAGTAGATACGACGGAGACGTATCAGTTCCAGCGGTGGAAATAGGGTTTCGTGGTGCTTCTGGATGTTTTCGGGGTATGTGAACGTATATAGGAGGAAGAAGTAGGTCGCTCGAGCCACGAGGGGCCCACGAGGGGGAGGGCGTGATACGTCTCCAACGTATCTATAATTTATGAAGTATTCATGCTATTATATTATCAACCTTGGATGTTTTATATGCATTTATATGCTATTTTATATGATTTTTGGGACTAACCTATTAACCTAGAGCCCAGTGCCAGTTTTTGTTTTTTTCCTTGTTTTTGAGTTTTACAGAAAAGGAATATCAAACGGAGTCCAATTGACATGCCAATTTTTGACGATTTTTTATGGACCAAAAGAAGAACCCGGAGTAAAAGAGTTGGGCCAGAAGAGTCCCGGGGCGTCCACGAGGGTGGGGGCGCCCCCCCCCCCCAGGCACGTGGGCCTGCCTCGTGGACGACTCGGGCACCTCCTTGACGTGAGACCGATGCAAAAAATTCCTATAAATACAGAAACCTCCGAAAATTAACCTAGATCGGGAGTTCCGCCGCCAGAAGCCTCCGTAGCCACCGAAAACCAATCTAGGCCCTCTCCGGCACCCTGCCGGAGGGGGCCATCATCACCGGAGGGCATGGAGGAGGATCCTGGAGGGGCCATCATCGTCATGAAGGCCAAGGACCAGAGGGAGAACCTCTCCCCATCCAGGGGGAGGCCATGGAAGAGAAAGCACAAGGGGGAGAAGCTCTCCTCCTCTCTCTTTGTGGCACCGGAGTGCCATCGAGAGGGGAATCATCGCCGCGGTGATCGTCTTCATCAACATCACCATCCTCATCTCTTTTACGCGGTCCACTCTCCCGCACCCCGCTGTAATCCCTACTTGAACATGGTGCTTTATGCCACATATTATGATCCAGTGATGTGTTGCCATCCTATGATGTTTTGAGTAGATATCCTTTGTCTTTGGGTTGATTGATGATCTAGCTTGGTATGAGTTGTATGTTTTACTTTGGTGCTATCCTATGGTGCCCTCCATGTCGCGCAAGCGTGAGGGATTCCTGCTGTAGGGTGTTGCAATACGTTCATGATTCGCTTATAGTGGGTTGGTGAGTGACTGAAACACAAACCCGAGTAAGGGGGTTGTTGCGTATGGGAATAAAGAGGACTTGATGCTTTAATGCTATGGTTGGGTTTTACCTTAATGATCTTTAGTAGTTGCGGATGCTTGCTAGAGTTCCAATCATAAGTGCATATGATCCAAGTAGAGAAAGTATGTTAGCTTATGTCTCTCCCTCATATGAAACTTCAATAGTGATTACCGGTCTTGTTAACAATTGCCAAGGAAAATTCCGCACACCGATCAACCATTATTCCACACTCGCTATTTATAATATTTAGTAATATATTCTAACTTTACGATAACAGCACCTACTTTCATATTTTAGCTCTCCGATATCATACAAAGTTATCCACTTCATACCCACAACGTAGTTTTATTTCTCGTTTCTAGTTGGAAGCAAACATTTGGTGTATGTAGAGTCATATCAGTGGCAGATAGGTCTTGAGAGAATATTGATCTTACCTTTAGCTCCTTGTGGGTTCGACAACCCATACTTATCACTTCCACCTTTGGAAATTGCTACAATGATTCCCTGCACTTGGGGATTATCAGGGCGCGCCCAGGGGGTAGGCGCGCCCCCTGCCTCGTGGACGCCTCGTTGGTTGCTTGACGTCCACTCCAAGTCCTCTGGATCACGTTTGTTCCAAAAATCACGCTCCCGAAGGTTTCATTCTGTTTGGACTCCGTTTGATATTCCTTTTCTGCAAAACACTGGAATAGGCAAAAAAATAGCAATTTGCACTGGGCCTTGGGTTAATAGGTTAGTCCCAAACATAATATAAAAGTGTAAAATAAAGCCCATTAACATCCAAAACAGATAATATAATAGCATGGAATGATAAAAAATTATAGATACGTTGGAGACGTATCACCGCCGCGCGACTCGTGTGTCGTGCGAGCAGGCATGAGTTGACGGGACGCGTCCACCGTGCAAGAAAACGGGGAGGCGTGCGTGCAGGTGTGTGAATTGACGAAGGCGTGCTCGTTGAGCAGTGTCATCGGGAGGCATGCGAGTAGCTGTGTGAAACTTTGGTAGGCATGCTAGTAGTCCGGTGCGCAGGCTCACCGGGAGGTGAGCCATCGGTTTGACCGCCGCCCGCCTCTCTCCCACAACTCCCACTACTCCATATTAACGGTGCGCCCGAGCGGCCGCACCCCCCATCCTTGCTATGCACACACAATCCTCTCTCTCCACTTGCATCCTCGACGCCGCTCTCAAAATTGGAACCATGTGCAATGACTTTCATTTTGCCTGTTGCGTCAATCACACACGGTTCGCTCTAGCAAATCATCGCCCCAAAATTCTTTGTGGGACAGCAAACCCTCACCACGCAATTCAAAAAATAAAAAAGAAAACCCTCACCATCCTCATGTCACAAAAACCCTCACCTCGCCCACCACCCCGTCGGCCCCTCCGGTACGTTCCCCATTCACACCTGCACAAGCTCCTCCGCGTCTATGCCATGGCACCGCCTATCGCAGCGGCAAACACTTAGCTCGTCGCCTGCTGCCGCCAGGCTGCCGGCAAAGCCCAGCGCAGTTCACCACTTCTGCTTGCTGCCGCCTATCACCGTCGACTTTCTTGACGCTGCTCGCGGTCGACCCAGCTCCGCTCGGTTGGGGAATCTGTCGTACTGAGGGTTCTTTCTCATGGATGACAAGGTAACTAATTTAATGAGATATTATCTCATCTCTTATCCCAATTCATCTGCCTCCTTTAATCACCCGGCGGAAATCGCCATGTATTCATTTTTATTCGAGCTGATTTGATGGTTTTCTTTCATTCATATTGAGGGAGTCCTGGATTAGGGGGTCTCTGGACAGCCGGACTATATCCTTTGGCCGGATTGTTCGACTATGAAGATGCAGGATTGATGACTTCGTCCCGTGTCTGGATGGGACTCTCCTTGGCATGGAAGGCAAGCTAGGAAATATGGATATGTAGATCTCCTCCTTTGTAACCGACCTTGTGTAACCCTAGACCCCTCCGGTGTCTATATAAACCGGAAGGTTTAGTCCGTAGGACAAGATACAATCATACCATAGGCTAGCTTCTAGGGTTTAGCCTCTATGATCTCGTGGTAGATCAACTCTTGTAATACTCATATCATCAAGAACAATCAAGCAGGACGTAGGGTATTACCTCCATCAAGAGGGCCCGAACCTGGGTAAACATCGTGTCCCCCGCCTCCTGTTACCATCCGCCTTACACACACAGTTCGGGACCCCCTACCCGAGATCCGCCGGTTTTGACACCGACATTGGTGCTTTCATTGAGAGTTCCACTGTGTCGTCATCATAAGGGGGGATGGCTCGTCTCGTTGTCAAGGACAACATCACTTCTGGGGGAGCCCTGGTTGTAGGCCAAACTCTCCGACTAGGCGGCTTCGTCATAACCGCCTGCTCGGCCGCTGCGTCGACGATGACTTCTCGGGTCATCGAAAATAGCCCCCACATCGGCTCAAAATTCACCGAGTAGATGGATCCAATGGAGCTCTCCACTTTCAACGATCTCTTGGCTCGCATCGCCACTCTAGGAGTCGCTACGGACTACGATCGGATCGGGCTTAAACCCGAACAAAGGGAGATTAACTCTCCGCTGGTCACCCATCAAATAGCGGTGGTGGAAGAGCAATGCGGCGGTTCTCCCTCTATCCCAAGGACGAACTATGTCCGGATTCCCGAGCTCTCCGAGCCGGATACCCGCTCACCATCGCCCTAACCATGAACCTAGAATCAGGTCGCATACCGAACCCGCGGAGCAACATCCCGGAGCCCGAACTTCCAAGATCGGAACCTCCCCTACCCCGGGATCTCAGATTGAGTCAAGGTCTGGACTTAAATCCACCCACCCACCCAGATACAAACGATCTTTCCCACATTAGGCAAGCGCCCCAAGAGACAGTACATCACTATTGGGCCAAATTCCTCCTTGTGATGAAAAAGGTCAAGGACTGTCGCGAGGAAGACGCAATTTCGTTCTTTTGCAACAATTGCACGGACAAGGGAATCCTCAACGCCATAAGTTGCTGTGACATTGCACACTTCGCCAACTTGGCGGCCATAGTACAGAAATATTGTGTGATGGAAAGCGCTTGGAAAACCCAAACACAATTTTGGGATAATCCGGCTCTGACAAAACCCCCCGTCCGAACTAAAAGGGTGCACTCTCATAAGTCGCCTGACTCAATTATAAAGAAGCAAAATCCCACTACAGGGCGTGGAACCGTATTGGAGGGATGGCTTAACAGGCCCTGCAAAATTCATAGTACAGCGGATACCATACCAACACACAGCCTTAGAGCATGTTGGGTACTCCAGCAGGTGGCCAAGAGCGGTGAGGATCTCCTCATCCAAAATACCTCAGAACACCTTCCCGTGGATAACAATATGGTATTGATGGTCTTCGAGACCTTTGCCTCAAATAATAGGCGTAAGCCAACACTCCGCAGCCTTGCCGAAGTCTGCCACGTGGCAGCAATAAATCCATGGAGCGACACGGCTATCACTTTCAATGCCAGTGACGAACCTAAATTCCGAACAGCCCGAGCACCAGCCGCTTTGGTCCTCAATCCAATTGTGGACGGCTTTCGGCTCACCAAAGTACTCATGGACGGTGGCAGCGGATTAAACCTCATTTATGAGGAGACTCTTCAAAAAATGGAAATAGACAGCAACTATATTGAGCAAAGCAGCACGACCTTATGACGAATCATCCCTAGTCGGGAGGCACGTTGCGCTGGGAAAATCACACTAGATGTGGTATTCGGCACTCCAGAGAATTACAGGTCCGAAGAAATCACATTCCAAGTGGCCCTGTTTAGTAGCGGATACCACGCCCTTCTAGGGCGGGAGGCGTTCACGATTTTTCAAGCCATACCCCATTACGGGTACATGAAGCTCAAAATGCCCAGACCCAATGGAATCATCACTCTAGCTAGTGATCCGGACATAGCACTCCGCGCCGAGAACAAAATAGCCGCACTGGCCCTCGAGGCATTATCTGAAGCCCTTGTGGCGGACGAATTAACCGCGCTGCACTACACAGTGGACAGGGACGACGTGATACTAGGAAAAAGATCCAAGTCCACCACCTTTAAACCAGCGGATGAAATAGTCAAATTCCAAGTCCACCCAACGGACCCCACAAAAACAGCATCCATTGGGGCACAGCTAAACCCCACCGTAGACGCCGCACTACAGGAGTTCCTGCGCGAGAATTGGGACATATTCGCCTGGCATCCTTCAGACATGCCAGGAATCCCACGCAGGTTGGCCGAGCATAGCCTTAACATTCTAAAAGGATTCAAGCCGGTCAAGCAGACTCTCCGGCGTTTCTCCGAACCTAAGCGACAAGCCATGGGAGAGGAGCTAGCTAAATTACTGGAGGCCGGATTCATTAGAGAGATAAAGCATCCGGACTGGCTAGCAAACCTCGTGATGGTGCCAAAGAAGGACAAATCCTGGCGCCTATGCGTCGACTTCAAGGACCTTAATAAGGCTTGCCAAAGGATCCCTTCCCCCTCCCTCGCATCGATCAAATTATCGACGCTACCATAGGACACGACACATTTTGCTTCCTCGACGCATACTCCGGTTACCACAAAATTAAGATGGCGGAGTCCGACCAAGCCGCGGCAGCATTTATCACTCCATACGGCCCCTTCTGTTTTAACACAATGCCCTTCGGGCTCAAAAACGCCGGCGCAATGTATCAGCGCATGATTCAGACATGTCTGGAAAAGTAGATCGGTAAAGTAGTGGAGGCATACGTCGACGATGTGGTCGTTAAAACCAGACATGTCGACTCCTTAATAGACGACTTGAGGCTCACGTTCGACAATCTCCGAACATATGACATTAAGCTCAATCCGGAAAAATGCGTTTTCGGCGTACCCGCCGGAAACACTACAAAAAAAGACACATCCGTGACATTTTGGGCCGAACGAAATTTTTTTCTGTCATACATATGACACTTCTATGACGATAATTATGACAAAACCCAGTATCATCATAGATGTGGTGGGCTCCTACTTCTATGACAAAAAATCATGATAGAAAATGGGATTTTCGTCCTGGGCGGGCTGGAGACGCAGCTGCATGACATTCTTTGGGCCATCCATGACAGAAAAAACCGTGGTAGAAATGAGGGGGAGGAAAATTTCGGGGAGTTCCCGGTTACGGTGGGAGGTCAGGGGCCGAGCGATGCACGTTTCTCTCGTACACGTATGCGCGTGTGTGCGAGGCGTTGGCTCTAACTGAACCCGAGTGAGGCATTGGGCTCTAACTGAACCCGAGCGATTGCACTGCAGGCTACGCGTTACTGAACCCGAGCAATCGATCGATGGCTGTTAACTGAACCCGATCGAGCGATTCCTTAGCTACTGCTGCTAACTGAAGCCGATCGATGTTATGAACAGTGAGCGTTGCGGGGGGGGGGGTTGGATGAATAGTGAGCGGTGGCGTTGCCTTTGGATGAACAGGACCCCGTGGTGTGGTGAAGGGCTGGATGAACAGTAGACGGTGGAGGGGTGCCCGTGGAGGGGTGGATGAACAGGACCCCGTGGTGTGGAGGGCAGGATGAACAGTAGACGGTGGAGGGGTGCCCGTGGAGGGATGGTTGAACATGACCCCGTGGTGTGGAGGTGAAAGTGCAACTATCCCTAGGTGGTTTTGGTAATTCATAACAACATATAGCTCATTGAGCTAATACTATTCCAAGATAATTATTTCAGGAAAGCTCAATGATTGGCATGGCATGGATGTGAAAGTGGAACCCTCAAAATGCTAAGGACAATGGATTGGCTCAAGCTCAAAAGCTCAAGACTCTTCATTTTATATTTTAGTGATCCAAGATCACATTGAGTCCATAGGAAAAGCCAATACTATTAAGGAGGGATGAGGTGTTGCTTAATGAGCCTCTTGCTTCATGTGCTTAGTGATATGCTCCAAAAACCCTCAACTACTTTCCCATATCCACATATGACCTAAACTCTATGCCAAACTCGGTCCTACCGATTCTTCCTATCCGGCGCCACCGAGTTTCACTTGTCATTAGCCACAGCCAAACCCTAGCAATTCGGTTCTACCGATAAGCATCTCGGTCCCACCGAGATGGGGTTGCAAACTCTCTGTTTCCCTTTCGTAACTTTTCGGTCCCACCGAAAGAGCGAATCGGTCCCACCGAGATTGCAATGTAAACTCAGTGTTTCCCCTTTGTAACTTTTCGGTCTCACCGAAAGAGCAAATCGGTCCCACCGAGTTTGCCTGACCAACTCTCTTGTTAGCTAATTACCAAATTTGGTCTCACCGAGTTTGTGTAATCGGTCTCACCGAGATTACGTTATGCCCAAACCCTAACCAAATCGGTCCTACCGAGTTGCATGTCAGTCCCACCAAAATTCCTAACGGTCACTAGGTTTACTATTTCGGTCAGACCGAGTTTTCTGATTCGGTCCCACCGAGATTGGAAAACTGTGTAACGGTTGGATTTTGTGTGGAGGCTATATATACCCCTCCACCTCTTTCTCATTCAGTGAGAGAGCCATCAGAACACACACATCATTCCAACTCATATGTTCTGAGAGAGAACCACCTACTCATGTGTTGAGACCAAGACATTCCATTCCTACCATATGAATCTTGATCTCTAGCCTTCCCAAGTTGCTTTCCACTCAAATCTTCTTTCCACCAAATCCAAATCCTATGAGAGAGAGTTGAGTGTTGGGGAGACTATCATGTAGCATGCAAAGTATGTCTAGAGGGTGACAGCCAAAACTTGTCAGAGCAGCAAGTGCAGTTGAGTGAGGGCACTAGCCCCTCAAGTTCCTCAGATGATGGCAGCAGGAAGAAGAAAACGTCTGATTCTGAAGATGAGGACTATGTGGCAGAGGAAGAGGCCACTTCCAAGAGAGTTGAGCCAGCTCAAGGCTCAAAGCCAGGCCTGAAAGTCAAGAGGCCAGCAGGCAGGCAGCCCATGTCAAAGGCTAGAGCCTCAACTGAGAAGCCTGCACCTGCTCCCATTGAGCCCATTGTTGCTGAGGGCAAAAAGAGGAAAGAGAGGGTGAAGAAGACTGTGGCTAGAGTCCTTGGCAAGGCCTCCATCATGGTAGAAGAGGAGGAGGAAGAAGAGGCAGCTGCACCAGCGCCCAAGGCAGCCAAACTTATGGGAGATGCCATAAGGTCAGGAACAGCTGCATCCAAGCCCAAGGAAGCACCCAAGGCTGCATCTAAGCCTAAGACAGCACCAAAGAGAAACACAAGGAGTATACCTGCTGCAGAGAAGAACAAGGCCCCAGTGCCTGAGACTGTTGCTGAGGATGAGGAAGAGAGTGTCCTTCAGAAGCTCAAGCCCAAGATCCTAGACCACAACGATGCTCATCCTGTGGCTGAGGATATGAAGCTTAGGAGAGACTCAGGGCTCAGGAAATGGAGAGAAGCAGATCCGTATGCTTCTAGGAGAAGGACTGCCGTGGCCTACAGATTTCACACCAAGGAGCAGCAAGATTTCTACGAGACTGTTTTGCTTGACAAGAAGCCAATCGTTTGTGACATGAGATGGGTCGACTGGACCTACATGAAGGAACATGAAGAGTACTACCCCGGAGTGTATGACAGCTTTAGTGCGTGTGGATTTGCAGACTTTGTTGGGAAGAAGCTCACAAAGTGGAATGAGGAGCTAATCATGCAATTCTACTCCACAGCACACTTCTACCCGGATGGAAGGATCACATGGATGTCAGAGGGTACAAGGTACCAATCCACTGTTGAGGAATGGGCGAAGTTGATCAATGCCCCAGAGGAACAAGAAGATGACTTGGACATTTACGCCAAGAAGAAGATGGATCATAACTCAATGTCCAACATGTACAAGGAGATTCCGAATGAAGCACTTGACACGTTCAAGTTTGGATCAGTGCATTATCTACTCTCAGGATTGCCTACGATCAACTGGATCCTTAGGCACACCCTTCTGCCCAAGTCTGGAGATCACAAGATGATCAGAGGTCACGCGATCAATTTGCTTCATGTTTTTGACGTGCCTCAAAAATTCAAAGTTATGAGCCTCATAGTGGAAACGATCAAAAGGACTGCGGCAGATCAGAAGAGGAGCTGTGGATATGCCCCTCAGATTCAGGAGCTCATCAACTCCAAGATGGGCACGGGCGTATATTTGTTGGATAAGGAACACCTGCCCATCCGTCCAGATTTCGAGGACAATGAAGTTGTTATGACTGAGAACGAGCCATCGTCTGCCCAAGCATTTGCAAAGAAGAAGAAGGCAAAGAAGGAAAAAGCTGCCAGGATGCCTACTCAAGCGGAGGCATCTGATTACTTCTTGAAGACCAAACAAGAGCAGCTCGGTTACTTGATTGCATCCACGCTGAGAATTGAGCAAAGTCTGGCCAACCTCACTAAGAATCAGCACAGCCTAGAGAGGATCATGGAACAGAAGTTCTATGACTTGGATGTCAAGGTAACAGAAGTTCAGTCTGCAGTGGAGCAGCTCCAGGAGGACATGAATGAGAGGAGAGGCAGGACCACGACTCATGCTTTTTCTAGAGTGCCACGAGGCCCGAGGTCGTCTGCCGTGCCAGTTGCTGACACCAGAGCCACCACCTTAGCACCAGCTACAGCCTCAGCTCCAGCATCTACTTCAGCTCCAACTCCAGCGACTACTTCAACATCTACAGAAGCATTCGTCCTTGGAGTGATCCGGACTCCACCACCACCTGAAGATCAAGCCTGAGCGTCGATATAGTGCTATGCATTTTCTAGGAACTTTTTGGTAACTTGTTGCCAAAGGGGGAGAAGATGTATAGATCATAGGCTTCGAGAGAGAGAGTGTTGCTTTTCTCTCTTGCTTTATTTGGTGGTTTTTCGAACTTTGTTTGCTTGTGTGTGAGATACTACGTCCTTATGTTTGTGAGACATCGATGATCATGTGTTTGATCATAAGCTACACTTAATGTTTGCTTAATGCTTGCTTAAATATTATCATTCTATCTATCGTTTGTGATCATTCACTATTCTTGGTGATGAGTGCATGTATTCCAATCTTATCATTTTGAGCGCTCCACCAAGATGTATGTGACATGGAAGAGTAACCCATGACTCTAACTCTTTGTGCATTTGCAGTCCAAAGCAAATTTTAAATATGCACAAATTTAGGGGGAGCTCTTACTTATCACATACTTCTCAAAGCGACGATATATTTCATGCTTATTATCATTTGTCGAAGCTTTGATCTATATGTTGTCATCAATTACCAAAAAGGGGGAGATTGAAAGTGCAACTATCCCTAGGTGGTTTTGGTAATTCATAACAACATATAGCTCATTGAGCTAATACTATTCCAAGATAATTATTTCAGGAAAGCTCAATGATTGGCATGGCATGGATGTGAAAGTGGAACCCTCAAAATGCTAAGGACAATGGATTGGCTCAAGCTCAAAAGCTCAAGACTCTTCATTTTATATTTTAGTGATCCAAGATCACATTGAGTCCATAGGAAAAGCCAATACTATTAAGGAGGGATGAGGTGTTGCTTAATGCGCCTCTTGCTTCATGTGCTTAGTGATATGCTCCAAAAACCCTCAACTACTTTCCCATATCCACATATGACCTGAACTCTATGCCAAACTCGGTCCTACCGATTCTTCCTATCCGGCGCCACCGAGTTTCACTTGTCATTAGCCACTGCCAAACCCTAGCAATTCGGTTCTACCGATAAGGATCTCGGTCCCACCGAGATGGGGTTGCAAACTCTCTGTTTCCCTTTCGTAACTTTTCGGTCCCACCGAAAGAGCGAATCGGTCCCACCGAGATTGCAATGTAAACTCAGTGTTTCCCCTTTGTAACTTTTCGGTCTCACCGAGTTCCACTCGGTCTCACCGAAAGAGCAAATCGGTCCCACCGAGTTTGCCTGACCAACTCTCTGGTTAGCTAATTACCAAATTTGGTCTCACCGAGTTTGTGTAATCGGTCTCACCGAGATTACGTTATGCCCAAACCCTAACCAAATCGGTCCTACCGAGTTGCATGTCAGTCCCACCAAAATTCCTAACGGTCACTAGGTTTACTATTTCGGTCAGACCGAGTTTTCTGATTCGGTCCCACCGAGATTGGAAAACTGTGTAATGGTTGGATTTTGTGTGGAGGCTATATATACCCCTCCACCTCTTTCTCATTCAGTGGGAGAGCCATCAGAACACACACATCATTCCAACTCATATGTTCTGAGAGAGAACCACCTACTCATGTGTTGAGACCAAGACATTCCATTCCTACCATATGAATCTTGATCTCTAGCCTTCCCAAGTTGCTTTCCACTCAAATCTTCTTTCCACCAAATCCAAATCCTATGAGAGAGAGTTGAGTGTTGGGGAGACTATCATTTGAAGCACAAGAGCAAGGAGTTCATTACCTACACACCATTTGTTACTTCTTGGAGAGTGGTGTCTCCTAGATTGGCTAGGTTTCACTTGGGAGCCTCCGACAAGATTGTGGAGTTGAACCAAGGAGTTTGTAAGGGCAAGGAGATCGCCTACTTCGTGAAGATCTACCGCTAGTGAGGCAAGTCCTTCGTGGGCGATGGCCATGGTGGGATAGACAAGGTTGCTTCTTCGTGGACCCTTTGTGGGTGGTTGCTTCTTCGTGGACCCTTCGTGGGTGGAGCCCTTCGTGGACTCGCGCAACCGTTGCCCTTGGGTGGAGCCCTGTGTGGACTCGCGCAACCGTTACCCTTCGTGGGTTGAAGTCTCCATCAACGTGGATGTAGGATAGCACCACCTATCCAAACCACGGGAAAAACATCCGTGTCTCCAATAGCGTTTGAACTCTCCAAACCCTTCCCTTTATATTCTTGCAAGTTGCATGCTTTACTTTCCGCTGCCTATATACTCTTTGCATGCTTGCTTGAATTGTGTGATGATTTCTTGACTTGTCCTAAAATAGCTAAAATCTGCCAAGAACTAAAATTGGGAAAAGGTTAAGTTTTTATTTGGTCAAGTAGTCTAATCACCCCCCCCCCTCTAGACATACTTTCGATCCTACAGGAGGGATGGATGAACAGTAGACAGTGGAGGGGTGGTTGAACAGTAGCCGGTGGAGTAGCGCGCGGTGGAGGTTGGATGAACAGGAGACCGTGGAGGCTGGAGGAGGTCAACAGTGCATGAACGGTAGCTCGTGGAGGCTGGAGGGGGTCGATGGTGGAGATGAACAGTATCCCGTGGAGTCCCGTTTTGCGGTATGCCACACCCCTCCCGATGAACAGGACCCCCGTTTCGACCGTAGCGCTCCAACACAAGTCCGTTTCCTCCGTTTTGCGGTACGCCACACCCCTCCTGATCAACAGGACCCCTGTTTCGACCGTAGGAGGTCCGTTTCCTCCGTTTTGCGGTACGCCACACCCCTCCCAATCAACAGGACCCCCGTTTCGACCATAGGAGGTCCGTTTCCTCCGTTGTGCGGTACGCCATGCCTCGTTTCCATCGCCTCTTCCGTCCAAGACCTCCTGACGAACACGAACACGCATTCCGTTCCGACCCAGCCGCGTTGCCTCCCGATGAACATGACGCATTCCGTTGCCTCCCCATGAACACGACGACGACGCTGTTTCTCTGTTCCGACCCAGCCATGTACACGAGCCCTCGCCGTACATATGCGTGAGTAGGCGTTTGAGACCCCGCCCGTATGTACACATACGTGGCCTTATTTTCTTTCTTGCACCCTAGCCGCCTCTACTACGACACGTGCGCGCCTCTACATCCACCAGTATATATGTACGTACACGTTCGCGACCAGAATGACAACGCCACGTACGCTTCGACTAGGTGGGTCCCGACTGTCAGGCACTTCCTTGCCTGCGAAGATGTAGCTGGTGGGTCCCAGCAGTCAGGGGGGCGAATCGTTTTTTTTGCCGGACGCACTTCCTTGCGTGCGAAGGTGTGGCTGGTGGGTCCCAGCAGTCAGGGGGAAACATTTTTTTCATGAAATACGATGGCCCGTCCGTTGGGTCCCTACTGTCAGGTGGAGGAATCATTATTTTCCGCATAATAAGGAGGCACTTCCTTGCTGCCGCCGTGGACCCAGCTGTCAGCCTCTCCACGTACAGTCCACGTCCGATGGAAGTCGTTCCTTGACCACGTTGACCACGCCGCGCCGAGAGCACCAGGGCAGTGGACGACGGCGAGGCCTAGGAAGGGGACGACACGGAGGCAGGGAAGACTCGGCGGTTGTTTCCCACACGGAGGGGAGTACGACTATACGAGGATTTACTGGTTCATCTGTCATCGCCGGAGAATAACAGCAGGTGTGGGTGAGTAGAGGGATGGCTAGGACAGCGATGGGAGTACGGTCGGGCGGTGAGGCCTGCGCGGCAGCACCGCCGGCCGCGAGGAGGAGGGAGCAGGCAGTCCCGCCGGCGCTTGTTTGAGCTGCTGGAGCAGGAAGAGCAGAGATTGAAGAAGCACGACGGCCGTTGGATGGACATCCAACAGTCAGTGCTTGTGCGTCAACCTTTTTTTTAGGAAAGCCTAAAATCTGTGGAAAACAGCATACAACCCATCTGCTATTATTTCTAATAATTTACAGCCCATTTGCTAATTCTTAAGGGTTTTTTTGGAGCCCATATTCTTTTTGTTAGCATTGCAGCCCATATTGTGGCAACGGTTAAAAAATTATACGAAATTTTGCATATTTCGGTGCGGTCCGAACTGTTTTTAATCCCGAAATTTCGACTCACATTCAAACTGATTTTAAAAATAAATGTATATCAATATAAAATCCAACAAATTCTCCACGCATAAAAATTAATGTAATTTAAAATCTTGAAATGAAATTTAAAAATTAAATGTATAACAACCCATTTCTCATTACTGATGGGCCATTTTCTCGGCCAGCCGAATGAATGCTCTCCTCGTCTTGAAAGATTTGCAGCCCAACAGGCCTGACAAAGCGACTTACTTGGCAAATCACAAAAAAACTAGGCTGTGGCCGTGGACCCAGCTGTCAGCCTCTCCACGTACAGTACTCTTCCGATGGAAGTCGTTCCTTGACCACGTTGACCACGCCGCGCGGAGAGCACCACGGCGGTGGACGACGGCGAGGCCTAGGAAGGGGACGACGCGGCAGTGGAAGTCCGCGCGGAGAGGACTACGAGGGTTCACTGGTTCGGCTGCGGTGTGAGGCTACCGTCGCTGTTGGGCCTGGCCAGTGGTGGGAATAGTAGGGGCGGTGAGGCCTCTGCGGTAGCACAGCCGGCCAGGGGAGGCAGGAGCATGCGGCACGACCAGCGCTGCTTTGGGTGGCTGGAGCAAGAAGACCGGAGGTTGAAGAAGCACTACGGCCATTGGATGGACATCGTACGGTCACTGGAGCTAGAATCGTTCATATTGACTAAGTTGACAAAGCCCTTCGTCCCCGTCAACTTAGTAGGCCCACAAGTCAGCCTCCCAGCAAGGTGGGTCCCAGCTAGCCGGGGGAGTATTCATTTTTTTGTGTGTAATAAGGAGGCACTTCCGGTGGGTCCGAGCTGACAGCGGGGGGAATGTTTTTTTCGTGAAATACGGTGGCCCGTCCGGTGGGTCCCAGCAGTCAGGGGGAAATGATTTTCTCGCAAAATACTGGTGGCCCGTCCGGTGGGTCCCTGCTGTCAGGTGGAAGAATAATTATTTTCCGTGTAATAAGGAGGCACTTCCTTGCGGCTGCCGTGGACCTAGCTGTCAGCCTCTGCACGTTGACCACGTTGACCACACTGCGTCGAGAGCACCAGGGCGGTGGACGACGGCGAGGACTAGGAAGGGGATGACTCGGAGCCGGGGAAGACGCAGCAGTGGATGCCCACGCGAAGAGGAGTACGAGGGTTCACTGGTTCGGCTGTGGTGTGAGGCTGTTGTCGCCGCAGATTAACAGGGGGTGTGGGTGAGTAGAGGGATGGCCTGGCCAGCGGTGGGAGTAGTAGGGGGCAGTGAGGCATCCGCGGCATCACAGCCGGCCACGAGAGGCAGGAGCACGCGACACGATCGGCGCTGGTTTGGGCGGCTGGAGCAAGAAGACCAGAGGTTGAAGAAGCACTACGGCCGTTGGATGAACATCGTACGGTAACAGGAGCTAGAATCGTTCATATTGACTAAGTTGACAAAGCCCTCCGTCCCCGTCAACTTGGTAGGCCCACAAGTCAGCCTCCCACTATGCTGGGTTCCAGCTGGCAGGGGGAATATTCATTTTTTGTGCGTAATAAGGAGGCACTTCCTTGCATGCGAAGATAGCTGGTGGGTCTGACATGTCAGCGAGGGGCACTTTATTTCGCGAAATACAGAGGCCCTTCCGGTGGGTCCCAGATGTCAGGTGGAGGAATCATTATTTTGCGTGTAATAAGGAGGCATTTCCTTGTGTGCGGCCGTGGACCCAGCTGTCAGCCTCTCCGCGCACAGTCTACTTCCGATGGTGTCGTTCATTGACCATGTTGACCACGCCACGCCGAGCGCATCCAAGGTGGTGGACGACGGCGAGGCCCCGGACAGCAACGAGCCGGAGATGGGAAGACGCGGGAGTAGAGTCGCAAACGGAGAGGTGTACCAGGGTTAACTGGTTCTAGTGGGGTGTGGTTCGGCAGTTGGTGGAGAAGAACAGGAGGTGTGGAGGGGTCGGTGTGGAGGGGTGGAGGGATGTTGTGCTCAACAGTGGAGTAGGGCTTCATAGCGAAGCGTGCTAAGCAGAGCTGCTAGCAGCAGGAGGCGGGAGGTGGTCCCGGCGGCGCTGGAGGAAGAAGGCGAGAGATTGAAGATGGATGCCTGTCATTGGATGTAAATCCAACGGCTAACATGTCAGAATCATTTGTTGACTAAATTGACAACGACTTGCATTGGCTTCGACCTATTGGCCCACATTTCAGCCTCCAAAAATGTGGCACGTATTCAACCCATTTTTTCAGAATTTACAGTCTTTTTTTTGCGCGGTAGAATTTACAGTCAATTTGATCTTTTTTTTGAATTACAGCCATTAGCTGGGCTGGGTGACCAAATAATGTAGCGTCCATGCGGCCCGTTTATTTTATTTCCTGAAAAATTATAGGCCATTTGCACTTCGTCGAAATACACGATTTTGCTGGGCTGATTATAATTATAATGTTGGGTTGGGCTAGCAATGTTATCAAAAAATAAGAAGGGGTTGAGCATTTTGTTATAAATATATTTAAATAATAAGTTATATTATTACATTCATCCTTAAATCTTACCAAGCTTTTGTACACAATCACTAGGATTTTCGTGCCAAAACAATCCAGGATTTTATTTGTTAAGAAATTATTTTTATAAGTTAATAAGATGTGGGATATTGTTTTCTTACATATGTAAGTATCTGTTAAATATATGATGACAATAAAAATAATATATAATAACATATGAAATATTTTTTTAGAAAAAACAGGGAGCATCTCCCCGGTTCCATTGCTGAGAATGAAACCACAACATATTCTGATACAGCAGCTCAAAGAGCAGTTCGAAAGCAAAGGTAGAAAAGCTACAAACTAGGGGGGTGGATGAACAAGTTCTCTGAATAACACAAATCACCTGAGCGGTGCCAAAGGCAGAGCGGATAGAGCACTCAAATGACACAAGGAGGGTCCAGCGAAGCCTTCATGGTCTTCAGCCGAGGGGCCGTGTCAGCCTGCGGCGACCAGTAAGCAAGCGGAGAGACCGAGCTGGAAGGCGTAGCATGGTGGATGTCCCTCTTTTTCGGCGCCAGGTGCCCATCATCTTCATCAGAGATCTTGAGACGAGCCCACGGGTCCAGCCCCAGAGCAGGTCGAGCCTTGTTCAGCCACAAGTGATCGCCAATGGTTTCTGGAGGGATCTTGTTAGGGTTTCCACGAAGCTCATCAACTTGTCCTTGTCCGATCCAGAGGAGAGAATCGCCCAATTCCTCACCATGTTCCTGATCAACCTCAAGACCTGCGGAATGGAAATCCAGGAGGTGTTACTAAAAATCATAGCATTTCTATATTTCCAGAGGCACCAAAGGACAGCTGAGCTAACAATGTTTAAAACTGAGCACTTTTTGGTAGCAATCCAGAATCTGGCGATAGATTCGAAGGATGAGCCAATCTGACTAGAGAAATATTCCTCAATGTGGGCCCAGAGATGTTTAGCAACTATACATTCAAAAAATAGGTGAGAACAAGACTCTTGTTCCAAGCAGTAAACACAATCAAGGGGTTTGATGATGTTTCTCTTCCTAAGGTTATCCCTAGTCGTCAATTTGTTTTTGGAGAGAAGCCAGAGAAATACATGAATTTTAGGGGGAACTCTCAATTTCCAGACAGCAGGGATAAACACGGGTTGAACCCCTCTAAAGTTGATAACATGATAGAGGGAGCTGGAGGAATACTTCCCCTTATTGTCCAGTTGCCAAATCAGGGCATCCGGCTCGGCAGTAAAGGTACTACTTTTGTTAAAGAGAGTTTTAGGCATTGACCGTCCCAAACTTCATTGACACTTTTGTTAAGCTCATTGCGGACAGAGTAAATAGGCCAAAATTGGACTGGTAGGGGGGATGTGCCAAACCAACTATCTTCCCAGAACCTGGTTCTGCTCCCATCCCCTATGTTCCATCTGTAGCCAAATTTCACAGCATGCATAATAGATTTTAATCCTTTCCAGAATCTAGAGGTCTTATGGTTGGAGGAAGGGACAAAAATATTAGGTTTATTTCCTAGGTATTTATGGGTAATAAGAAGCTTCCAGGGTTTCAGATCTTCCTCATAGAATCTTTTAATCCAAGACCCTAGAAGACAGATGTTAATTTCTTGGAGGTTAGGTATGCCTAGGCCTCCAAAATCTTTTTTCATAGAGACTATGGCCCAATTAGCAAGGTGGGGCTTCCTATTTCCCTCAAAAACATTCCACAAGCAATGAGACATCTGAGAATTGAGGAGGTTCACTGCCCATTGAGGCAACTTGAAGAAGGAGAGGAGATACACTGGAATGCTAGCCAAACAAGCATGTATGAGGATCAATCTACCTCTGTAAGAGAGAAGTTTGCCCCTCCACCCAGCAATCCTTTTAATGATTTTATCCAGAAGGGGTTGGATATCCTCTCTCCTCAGTTTATCATAGTGGAGAGGGATACCTAGGTACTTAATGGGAAAGTTACCTTTATTACAGACTAGAATAGAGAGGAAGTCAGCTAACTCCTGATCATCCATGTTGATAGTGATGAGTTCACTTTTAGAGTAGTTGATTCTCATGCCTGAGACTTGTTCAAACTAGGTTAAAACAATTTTCAGATTGCTAGCATGTGTGGAGTCATTGTCTAAGAAAAGGATGGTATCATCTGCATATTGAAGGCAGATGATGCCACCAGGGCAGACCTCAGGACAGAGCCCTGCAATGGCGTGGGCAGGAGTCCAGTCAAGCATTCCCATCTCGCAGCACGGCATGGATCTCCTGAATTCACTTCTCCTTTCGCCCATCGAACGAACGCAATCGGCGGCTCACTGGGGTGGGGCATCCTGTGCTTCTCCGAGAAATCTCCTTCGAAGTAGATCCGCAGGGCTAGATTCAGCAGCTCCCGATCCACACGATCCTTGCACATCCGAGCATACCTGCGCGAGTGAGAGAACGGATTCGGTCCCTCCTCGGCTTCCTCCTTCGCAGCTTCCTCCTCTGCTTCCCTCCATTCACGCGTCCACTGGGTCCAGGAGAGAGCGTCGTCGCGGATCCGCATCGCCCGCTCCCTCCATCTCCTCCCTCGAGTCTCCCGCAGCACTGCCGGCGCGACGGAGTCGAGCGGCTGGAGCATCCGAGCTTTGTAGACATGTGGGAGATGCATCTTGTACATATGCCTGTCTTCCAGCCATTCCCCCGTGGATATGGCCGGCGACTCCATGGGGCGCGCGAGCGGACTTGCTGAGGGGGGCAGGCGTGCTCGGAGTCAGGAGGCGGGGGGTCGCGGCGAGATCTATTTGCCAATTACTCCCTCCTTTTCGGTTTATAGGTCTCAATTCAAAAATCTCTCCAACCAAGGTAGATGATGAATGGTGGAATACTTTTTGTAGTTTGCAAAAGCACCTAATTAATGCACTTGTTTTCCTCAAAAAATTATGTTAATCAATGCATAAATTGCAATGCATGCATGCATAAAGTACATGCATTGGTCAATTTTCTCTTAATACTTGCATGCAATGATTTAATGCACCTTGGAATCTGAACATGTGATGGAAAACAACCAAATTGAGCCTTATAAAATTGAAAAACTAAATTTTTGAGATAAGCCCTAGAAACCGAAAAGGAGGGAGTATGTGAACTAAACAGTCAACATATAAAATAATTTAAATATATATAATATAGTTAGAAGGGAAACATAAGTTGGACCTGGCGTTCCTATTCTTATATAGAAAAATAGAACATACCTCTGCGTTTTCTTCAAAAAAATACATAAATTGGGCTGCCAAAAATAAAACCTCGGATGGGAGGTCCATATGCCGGTCGATACATGACGGCCCTAAGAAAATACAAACAGGCCTATGGACCTCCCATCCGAGGTCGTGGGATGCGCATGTCAAAAATGAAAGCCTAGATGGGGCAGCCCAAAACCACGTCCAACACTTGCCAAAACTGCATCCCTCGTTTTCTCTGTGTTTCGCACACTCGACATTGTGTGGGCATTTTGACTGTGCATCATATGAAGATGTGCTATGCATGAATGTTGATCAGCATGATGTTAACTGGCTCGTAGTTCCATTTTCGACCATGAATAAAACTTCCAACATGATGTTAACCCTGTTTGAAAAGGCCGTGTTAATATAAATGCTCTGCCTCTGAAAGTTGCAGTTTCTTATCTGAAACTGAACTTGCAGTTTCTAATCTAAAACTGAAACTTGTAGTTTCTTCTCTGAGAATCACATTGTCTGCACTTTTATACTCCTATGAAACTACATTTTTATGTGCTAAAAATAGATCTCTAGAATTCATAAAATACTTCATATGCTCAATAATGCAAATCTGAAATTCAAAAGACATTCATATCTGAAAGTACTCTCAAAATACACAACACAAAACACAATTCACAACCTGCAAATACTGACAACCCTAAGCTCCTCCTGACAATTCACAACCTGCCCGACTATTGGGCTGGGGGGCAGCCCCCTCCTATCCCTCGGTAGGAGACAACTGCCCCGTGAGACGATGTGAACGGCGAGGGAGACGATGGCGGGGAAGCGTCGTCGGGTCAACTGCTTTTCTCCTCTTGCAGTTGGGTTCGGTCGATGAAGACTCCACCGGCTCGCTCTGGCAGGACACCCTCACAAACGGCACCCTGTAGATGCTCGATCCTTCAATCTCTGGTGGATGCTCCATCTGGGATCGATACTCCCACCACCGCTCCCTCACGATCGGATTCGGTGAATCTGTTTGCTCCATGGCCCAGAGGAGCAGCTTTATGTACTCCAGCGCGACTCCCTCCGGGAGTATCGCCGCCTTTTCGCTCTGTTGCAGATATTTGGCCATGGATGTCACCATCGCCGCTAGTTGGTCCTTGTTGTCAAACCAAGACTGTATCTCCAACATCCTAGCTAGCTTCACAGGGTCGCCATCTGCGATCCTCACGTATTGTTTGTACTCCTCCATCGATCTACTTCTCCACAGCACCTTCACTCTCCGGCGGTGGTTTTTGAATGGAAGAGGAGAGGAGCAGTGCTGGTTTTGGATTAGAACGGGAGAGGAGCGACGCTGGTTTTGGACTGGAACATGAGAGGAGGGGCGGTGGTTTTGAAATGGAAGAGGAGAGGAGCGGCGCTGCATTTAAATTGGAACAGGAGAGGAGCGGCGGTGGTTTAAGAGGAGAAGAGCGGAAGAGCGGCGCTGGTCTTGGAAGTATTTTTTTGTTGTTTCGCGTATTTTGGGTCAAAGTTTGACCACGTACTGTATTTGACAAGCAAAATGTGAATGCATGTCACCAAAAATTGTACCATTTGGTTCGTATCTGAATGTACTTTCAAATTATACTCCCTCCATTTTTTATACAAGGCCACAAACTCATATTACAGGTACCAAGGTAAAAATCAATGCTATGTTTAAGTCAATGTTGCAAGCTAGCTTGTCACCTTGATTGTCGTGTTAATTAATGTGGTTTTTCTCTCCCAAGCACAACAAGCCAACCCTCTTACTCCTCATTGGTTGATTAATGTTGGGAATGCAAGCTAACCTTCTCACTCCCGCATGCACACAAGGGATATTAATGTCCTCGGGTGCTAGTATGAGGCAAACGCCATCAATTTTGCCTCGATTAATGTTAGTGGCCTTGTATAGTTGCAAATTATAATTTTGATAGTGGCCTTGTATACAACGTATAACATATATTTTATGTGTGAAAATCATGGTCAATTATGACCCAGAATAAAAGGGAGACTAGTTAATGTGGGGTCGCTTTCTTAATTAAAGGGTAAATTGTTTTTTATTTTGATCCAGTCAGAGCGCGCCGGCCCTCTCGTCCAATCCTAAATCGCTGCCGCACGCTCCTCTCCCTCTTCTCCATTGCAAAACCACCTCCTCTCCTCTCCATCATCTCCATTCCAAAACCACCGTCTCGCCTCTCCCTCTTCTCTATTGCAAGACCACCGTGTCTCCTCCGTTTTCTAGATGCTTGGCTCCATGGCGCGGGCACAATCCATGGATACAAAATTTGTATACTGTATACTATTTAAAAGTTGAGGGCGGGGCTTTTCCTGCGCGGTAGGCGGCAGGGCAGTTCCGCCTAGTCGGTTCGACAGAGACGTGAGAAGACGAGGGAGTAGGCTGCTGCAAACGTAGGGCTGTGTGATTTGACAGCGAGTTACTGCTGGACAGGTGGGGCCCCGTGATTTGACTTGCCATTATCATTTTAACTGTGGCGCTACGACCAGCGTGAGTCTCCCAGATTCCTGACCACCTCCATACAGGTGCCTCTCCCAATGCTCCACCATGTAGTAGAGGCTGGCTCTTGCATGAGAGCCCACTTCTTCACTTTTTCCTTGCCTCTCTTTCCTCCACATATGCAAAAATGCCATGTAAAGCGCACTATTGTACTTACTTTTACTTGCTCCTACAGGTGCTTAAGCTTGCCACATAGGCATAAAGTCTAAGGTGGCAAGTTAATCAAGAAGAGAGAGACTAGTTTGGTGACCCAAGGAAGAAACGGTGCTAAGTGCGTGTACCTAGGTGAAAAGACAATTTTGAGTCTATAGCTAATTAAATGAAGCAAACTTAGCAACACCATTTCATTGGAAGAGGTCACTCCTTGGCAAATGCAATAAATACACGTGCTTACTAGCACCGTTTCTTCCTTGAGTACGAAGAAAGAGATAGAGAGGAGTAACAAAAAATACACCTATAGCCAACCTTGTTGTAGTATGAGTGACTAAGTGATGACTATGTATGACATGCCAACATCAGATAGCCTAACGCACTGTGTTAAATCTCCAAGGGCGCGACCACACGAGCGACGCGACGGTCGTGGTAGGCGCGACCATGATACGGGCTGCTGCAACCCTTGGATCTGAGATCAAACGGTCGCATGCTAAGTTGCTGAAAATTTGCAGAATAACCCTCCAGGATAGGATATTCACCCATAGGTCTAGAATCACACCATGCAACCGTTCGATCTCAGATCCAAGGGCTCTCGGAAGTCCGTAACATGGGAGAATGGAAAGCCACTACCCTGCCGTTCGCACGCTGGCAGTTCGCTCCTACTCGTCCCCGCACGTCCTTCAATACTACAGGGGTTCGCTCCTAGTCGTCCCGTCCATTCACATTACAGCAGTTCCACTAAACCTAACCCTCCTCCCAAATCCATGGCGTCCCAAATCTCCATGATCGGTGGTGAGTACAAGGTTAGAACCATCACCGGCGATGAGTTCGACATCATCTACACCCGTTCTTTCGCGATGGTGAAAGGATGCCTTTCTCGCTTCAGACGCATGTTCAAAAACTCAGATGATGAGTGGGTCGCTGGGCTAGATGTTGAGTACACCACAGTCCTGGGACGAGAGAAGGATCTAAAGGACGAAGAGAGGAAGAAGCTCGCCGTGATCCAGGTTTGCGTGCATGACTTATGCTTGGTCTACCACATATGCCATGCTGACGTTGAGTGCCAGGATTTTAAGGACTTCCTCGGGAGCAACCTAGTCAAATTCGTTACTGTAGACTTTGGTAACGACAAAGAAATCCTGGGTCGGATAGGCCTCGTTGTAGGCAGCCCCTTCGACCTCCAGAAGAATCGGCTGGTGCCCTCTTGTCAGCCTTCAATGCTAACCCTGGCAGGAGCCATGGTTCATCCTTCGTACGGTAAACTGGTGAAACCTCCATACACGTTTCATCGTCATGCATGGCAGCGGAATGTACTAGATATAGACCACATCCAGTACGCTGCAATGGATGGCTACCTTTGCTTCAATATCTACAAGGGTTGGATGAAGAGCAACAGCCAAGTGTGCGGTTCAAGCAAAGAAGTATCGGCCAAGAGGAAGAGGGACAAGGACGAAGTCGAGGACGTGGATGAGGACTCCGAGTAAGGTGATAGTGTCGTTGCTCATGGTGGTTCCAATGCAGTGTCTACCAGAACAGTTGCAAAGTTTAATTTCAGGTGTGCTTAATTTAATTTGAGGGGTGTGTTGTGCTGAGCCCCCAGCAGAAGTATGTTATGTTTCTTCTCGTTACTCTAACTCTTCAGTACGTACATACTAGTATTTCTTACATTTCATCTTTTAGTTGGTATAGTACTACCACTCGTTTCTTCATATTATATACGTACAATATATATGGCCAACATCATATAGCCAGCAGTTTAGTTGTCAAAGAATTTTAGGGTGCTTAGTTTTGTCAAAGAATTCCAGGATGCTTAGAGGGTGCTTGGATCCAAGGGACTTATTTTAGTCTGAATAAAAATAGTCTCTTTAAGAGGCTAAAGTTCCAAGCACCCCTGACTAAAGAGGGGCTAAAACTAGTCTTGAGACTGAATTGTTTTAGTCAGGGGTACCCCTACTAAAATGTGGATTAGTCCTCTCTCTACTCATTTAACTTCTCTCCTTTAACACAGGCGAGTTCTGGATTGGAGGGTTTGGAGGATAATAAATGCTCATTAACTTGATTTTAGCCTTTTTAGTATTTGGATCCAAGCATGGGTGAGGCTAGCATGTTTTAGTCCCACTACTTTTAGTCATGGGACTAAAACGTATCCAAGCACCCTCTTAGTTTTATTTGAGGGGTGGGTTGTGCTGGACACCATTATTGTGACTAGCCTTTTTAATAGTACTATATGCATAATTTGGCGACGAGCGCTCTCTATATGTACCACCTTTTTTTTAATTTCAAGTTTTTCTCCATGGCGCAATCCATCGATACTACTGTTGTACAAAAGTATACATTTCTTAAAAGGCTAGAGGGCGGGGCAGTCTAGCTTGTTCGGTTTCACGAGAGGCGAGGGCCTTTGTGATTTGATGGCTCATTACTGCTGGAAGGCGGGGCCTTGTGATTTGACTGCTCGTATAAATGCACCGACGACCTGATCGAGGAGGAGCAAAGAACTGTGCGGTATACTCAAGTTTTCCACAGGAGTAGTACTGCGACGGAGGAGCACGAAACACGGCTGCCCAGTGCCATATGGCGATAAAAAATGATCTAATTTGCTAGTCATCTCATTGTTAGCATTATTCTATTCATTCCCTCAACAAAACATTGTTCTATTCATGCCTCGCAGAGAATGTGACACGTGCGGCGAAACACCCGAAGCAAAAGATGAAACACGGGAGCAACAGAAGAAGGAAGATTATCACCCCAAATGATCTAATTCGCCGCGGAGTCGTAACTGCTTCTTCATCGCCTGCACGACCTCCATCTCCCTGTGCGTCTCCTTTGCCATCTTCATTATTGTGTCCATGACGCGGCATTTCTCGACGCGAGCCTTCATCATCTGTTCCACGACCATATTATGTACCTTGACAGCAGCCGGGTGCTCGATGCGGAGCTTCGCCAACTCTTCCTTCTGTTCCATGGCGAGGGCCTGCAGCATCTTCATCGAGGAACTACTATTCTCATGCAGCTTCTTCCAGCCGGCGTTCTTCTCCTTCAACAGGTTGATCTCGTGGAAGAGCTTCGCATTGTCCTCCCGAAGTCGCAGGATTTCGCCGGTCGCCTTCTTCTCTGAGGCAATGCTCTTCTTCAGTAGCATCACCAAGCCGGTGGTCAACTCCCCCTGCTGATTGAGCTTAGTGGGCATGTCGTCGAGGCTCTCCTTCAGCAACTCCATCAAGCCTTGGATGAACTCCTTCTGCTTATTGAGCTGATCGGGCATGCCGCCGAGGGATAACGACTCCAGCTCCGCCGGCTCGGCATGTTCGCCTCCGCGGCTAGGGTGCTCCTGGGAGCCATCGCCTGCTCATGAGAGATCTTTCGAGGTCTCTGCATGGCGGCGAGCCCTCTCTTTTTCCGCAGCCTTGGTTGCCGCTCCCTTGTTACGAGTAGTTCTCGACCTAGAGCTCTGCTCACTGGCCATGGCAACGACGGACGAAGAAGAAGCACTTATGAGGAGGAAAGGTAGAGTGATTTTCGGTTAGGTAGTTCCCCTTTTTATAACCTAAGTACTAGCACTAGTACTAATACCTGCATAGTGGGAACATGTTCAGGTTTGGTACCTACTACTAGTAGGTGTGAGCAGGCTTTCGAATGTGATGGGAACAAGGTAAAGATTAATTGATGGTTTTGGTTTCGAGGCCCGAAACGGCTCCCGATGAGTTTAGCGGAACATAAATTTCAAGTTCTACACTGCTCAAATGCGTAAATATTGAGTAGTATGTTACTGTAAAAATTGGCACAAAATACGAAGGAGACCAATGGAAGTACTACTAGCAACCCACGATTTAACTACTCGCATGCGCGCAGTGGAGTAATAATTCTTTCTTCCGCCCTCACATCCACTCAATTTGCATGCGCTGTATTAATCGACCATCAATGAAGTGAATGACTTTACACGCGTCAAATTATCACATGGGGTGGATCTTGGTACAAAATTGTGTCCGCCCGTGTACCCGCGTGTGCGTGCGAGGAATGAGTGCGTGCATGGCGTGCATGCACATCTTCGCTTCGTGCATGTACCGCCAGTATGGCTCAAGGAGGACGAGTACATTCTTCTGGAACCAGCAGCACGTCACTGTGATCAATCCACGCAAGGAGGTCGCGACAATGCCTACACATGTGCCACGTGGCTTCATGAACTGTAAGAGAGACACTGTGTGGCGTGCCATTGGTATTCTAGTTTACGTGTTTTGCACAAACTCGAAATACTAGTAAGGTACACGTGCATTGCACGCATCAGATTTTGCAACCAAATTATGAATAAATACCACACTAGAGCATGTAAGCTCTGAGTCATATATGCCTGATGTAGCCCTTCGTTTAATTCTTATAGTTCATCTCATTCAAAATCAATTAGTTTTTTATAAAAAAGCTAAGAACGCGGGAATAGGAAAAACAAGGGATTATAGTGGAATGTCGTCTTGAATCCTACAGGATTGTACGAGTGTTTGATTGTGCATAGAAAAAATGCAGAATTCTTTCAAAGAGGTTTGAGTGGATGGGATGATTCCTATGAAATCTAGTGCAAATGACTCATATGGAAAAATTCCTATGGTTTACAATCCTACGAATCAAACAACCAAGATAGGAAAAATTCCTAATGATTAGAATCCTCCAAAATTCCTTTGAGAATCCTTTGAATCAAAGAAGCCCTTAATATATTTTATGATTCATGGAATTGTGCGTTGTAAAGCATAAAGTAAAAACAAATAATGGCAATTCAACTAGAAAAAAATTTGGGCAGTTATGATACAGAAGAATCTAGAACAAAAGAGAACCACTGTTGTTTTAAGGTTTGTGCATTATGCTTAAGTTCAACCATGGAGTCTGCTAGATTGTACATGTGGCAAAATCCGGTGGGTGGGATAGAAGATGGTGCGAGGGGCCGAGTGGAGGGAGACTATGAAGGAATGCACAAGTGGAGATCGATATTTAGAGAGAGGGGGAAAACACGTGCGCTGATGCACGCAGTGGCGGAGCCATGAAAAATAAATGAGCTAGGGGGGCAAGCATTGCTAATCCTTTACGAGGAGTGTCAATTCATGAACTTAAACCATTTTTAGCAGCAATTGTCTAATGATCACATTCATATTAGCCTTGATATATAGTGATGTTAGGGGGGAGGGGGGCAGGGCCCATACTTCCCTTGTCTTCGCCATTGTGCACGCGTCTTAGAGATGAAGAGGAAGGCATGGATGATGAGAGGGGGACGTTGGATACATAATTAATGTGGGTGTATTAGCTATATATGTTAATCCTATATAGAGAGATATAGATTGATCGATGTGGACGTGGGAAAGAGGGAGAGACCTCACTGGATATATCGATTGATCGATTTGTGTGGAAAACTATGAACGACCTAGCTATATACACACATACATAGAGGAACATCGATCGTTGCGCATGCAAGCGTGAGAGATAAAGAATGCCCGATATGATGGAGAGGGGGATGTGTGTTGGTGTGTGCCTTCATGGGAGACCGACCTAAAGAAAAAGATTGCATGCGTGCGATGGATAATTCCGACTGGTAGTGTGTGTGCATGCATGCATGAGAGAAAGTTAGTGGTACAATTATAAAGAGAAGACTACTGTGTGGGTGTAAAAGAATAGCTGAATAGGGGAGGTCACAATCAATGTAAAGTTGAATTCAAATATTTGAATAAGAGATCCTGATGTTTGAAACCCATGCATGCATGAATATAACGGAGATCTGCGCGGTGTGGTTTGGAAATGAGCATGTTGTAATGTATACACATTGAACAAGGTCAGACTGATTTGAATTTGAGATACCGATGGCACACATCATTTGGCCACGTCGCATCCGTGCATGGACATACTATTCTAATTAGAGATGATGGGTGGCTTTTGCATCACATATATGTACCCCTATATATATTATTTATATTTTTAAATTGTGTGCGGGTAACTTTAACTTTAAAAGATGGCCGTTGGATGAGGAGAATCCGATGGTCCAAAGATGGCAAATTTGAGCACTACTGGCCGTTGGATATCATCTAGATTCCACCAGATTTCGCCACATGTATAATCTAGAAGACTCCATGCTTGAACTTAAGCATAATGCACAAACATCAAAACACAAGCACTTCTTATTTGTTCTAGAATCTTTCGTATCAGAATTGCCCAAATGTTTTTCTACATGATTTGCCATTATTTGTTTTTACTTTATGTCTTACGATGCACAATTCCATGAATCTTAAAATAGATTAGCTTTCTTATAAAAACTAGATGATTTTGAATGAAATGAACTATAAGAATTAACATCTACATCATGCATATATGACTCAAAGCTTGCATGCTATAATGTGGTATTTATTCATAATTTGGTTGCCAAATCTCATGCGTGCAATGCACGTGTACCTTACTCTAGTCTAAATGGTGTTTGTGTGTGTGTTGTGCGTGTTGAGGTGCAAATTGTCTTTTTTGGGGTACACGTTAAGCTTGTTCTTCCGGAATTTCAAGTCGCGCCTTGTTATGCAGAAAATTCAAGCTAGCGTCTCTGTCTATCGTGCTGCGAAACTCCCGCCTCTTCAACCCGCGCCTTGTTAGCCCGAAATACTTAAGATATATCTTTGTCTCATTGTGCTCCGACAACTCCCTCCATGTCAACCCGCGCCTTGCTATTCTGAAATTACAACGCTCGCGAAAACTCCCACCTCCTGTGAAATCCAGACACGCGAAATGCCCGTGGTACCCCTGAACCGAAAGAACCGCCTCAAATCGGTGGGGGTACTTTCGTAACTTACCCCACATTTCGGACAAGCACGTCTCTAAGCCATGGTTCCCCACTGCCATCCCATCCGCCCACCCATTCGTACACCGAGGCCGCGAAAACCCGCGACGAAACCCCACACCCTGCTCCATCCGCCACCCAGCCAGAGCCTCTTCCTCGACGACGTCATCCACAGCAACACCTCGACGTCCCTCATCCACCGTACCGGATGAGGATCCGTCATCGATCTCATCGTCCCGCCAGTTCAGCCACCCCGTCCTCCACCTCCAAGGAGCTGCCCCGACGTTCCCCTCATCTTTCGCGCCACCTCCATTCCCACACCGCCGTCTTCACCTGCACCACCGAAAGAGCATCATCATCACCGTTTCCTCGGATCAAGCTGCGGCCTAATCAGCGCCACCAAAGAGGTTGTACACTAATCGCCTCATTTTCTTCTTGATTCGATCTCATGGTGCTGCCGGCGCTCGGTCCCAAGCCGACACGGCGCGGCTCCATCCACGACGGCGTCGCCGGCCACTTCCTCCACGGCGTCGCTCCCTCGGCGGCGACGTCCACATCAGTAGGACCACCCGCTGCTTTAGCTCTCGCTCACGCTGCTGCTCTGCTCTTGCTCCCGGTCCCCTACCTGTTCTGCTCTTGCTATTGCTCTTGCTCGCGCTGCTGCTCTCGCTCTTTCTCTTGCTTGCGATGCTGCTCCGATTTAGCTACACTTCAGTCGACTGAATCAACTTTTGGGTCAGTCGATTTTCAGGTGGTGGGGGGGCTCGCCGGGGTGAAGGCAGAACCAGCCGCAGCGGGGAGGGGGGCTCACCGGAGAGATACCCCACTATCTATCTTAGGGTTCTGGATGGGGGCGGTGGTCGCCGGCGGTGGCGGGGCGTTGGCGGGGTGGTGGCGTGGGGATCGCCGGAGAAAAAGCTCGGCACGGGGTGGCCTAGAGGGATGGCCGGGGCGGCGGCGGACTGGCGGTGGGGAGTGTTTTCGGGGCGGACGGGGCGGCGCACCGCCGGCCGCGGGTGGCGGGGGGCTGCTGTTTGGCTGGCTCAGGGGGGTGGAGGTTGAAGATGAACCGTAGGCCCTTGATTTCGTATCCAACGGCTGCAAAATCGACTGACCAGAGATGAAAAAGTCAGTCGACCGACGTGTAGCCTCACCTTGCTAGTGCGTTCAGTTTCGACAGCAAAATTCAGTTTCGACAGTTAAGTTCAGTTTCGACAGTTAAGTTCAGTTTTGACAGTTAAGTTCAGAGATGAGCGGCTGATGTATTTTACATCTAGCACTTTGTGGTTATGTATTTTATGTCATGTATTGGAGATGCTATTAGAATTCCACTCAGGTTAACATTGTTCGTTGTCTTTCTTGTCCTGCTTCAGCCTCAGCGTCGTACAACTCACCGGAGCTGTTCCAACGACGAAACCCTCCATCACAGCGGAGCAGTACCTCGGGCTCCATCTCCAGAAGCCTAAGATCTTCTTCCCCTCCTCCGACAGCCAAGTCAGCCGAAGCATCCTCACCGGCCAACCCAATCACGCTGAGATCGACATGGCTTCGCCAAAGAGGTTCTACACTTGTTGCATCTCTTTTTTACTCTGCATGTTATATATATTGTCCACTGACCACTTGTAGTAACGGGAAATACGATTATTTTATCCTACTATATGACAAGCAGTGAGGTACCAGGCAACTTAGCTATCCGTGATGGACTCTCTTGAACGCCATCATTATTTATCTCTGCGCGTTTCAGTTGTGCATTTGTCGATGGGCCTGGGAGTTGAGCTAGTATGGCAGTGGCCTGGGTCCAAAGTAATAGAAGTAGCACAAAAACATGTTTTTAGTGTAGGATTTTCCTTGCTCAAGCCTGCCTACTAGAATCGCCAGTGCTTGAAAGGAAAAGTGAATGAAAAACATCGGAATTGGAAAGTTTCCTATGGTACTACTTTTCATGAATTTGGTGCAAAGGAATGGAGCAAAGGAAAACTGTAGGATTTGTTCCTTTAGTGTCTCGTTGAAAGAAAAACCGTAGGAATTCTAATTTCCACTTCTCCTCCTTTTCATATTCCTATTCATCAAGCACAAGACTAAGAGATAGTAGCATAATAGCATTATAACCGTACATTTTCTTGTGGTTTGACTTAATCTCACCATGCTTTTTTGCATCATGTGATCTTCCAATTGTTGTGAATCAAACACCCAGATTGGCAGAAATCCTGTGTTTTTAAATTCTCTGTTTTGCACGTGCATTCCTATCCTATTCCTGTCTATTTCCTATCCCTGCATTGTTAGAATCCTCAAATTCAAACAAGCCCTTACTCAATTACTTCCGTTACAGATATGTGTCAAAGAAAACCTTGTGTGGTTTGTCCTGCTCCTGCGGCGCTGTGTTCCACCCCAGCTCAGCTGCTCCAACGACAGAAGGGTTCACCACATCAGGGATCCGATCTCCAGTCTGTCTTTCGCCACCTCAGATCTTCTTCCCTACCGCCAGCAGCCATGGCAACTGCATTACCATCATCAACTGAGCAGATGACCTTGAGGACTACACGGGTCCGCAAGAGAGGTCGCACTCTTCCGTGTCTGCTTACGTTATGTGTCGCTTAATATGATGACATGCTACATTATCATCATGTTCACCTATTAGACTCCGAGTCAGTTCCAAACTAATGCTGAAACTTGAGTTTTTAAATGGTTGTGGGGTACATATTGGGGCAGCAATCAGTAATATCTGTCTACTATCTGGTTAATCTCCGGTGTCTACTATGAGTTTCATGTTGGGTGCAAACAAACATCAAAGGAGCCATTATCTGTATTTTTTAACTAAAGCTATCATCTGCCTGCTATCATTGGTTTTGGGTCTATCCACAGTTTGCTACCATCACTCTGGATTTGTGGATGCACTCCTTACATAATCTCACTATGTTTTATTCCTATGCATGCTAGTTATTGTACACAATGGAACTGATCATGTAGAGCAAAAGAGACGAGCCTTGCGTGGCAATAAAATTTCATGCAGATGTCGTTCCATGGTGGGCGCAAAGGCAGCCCCCCTCCACCCATTTCGGATTGTAATCAAGAGGAAGATAACTATTATGAGGGGGATTCAGAAGGAGAAGACCACTCCTATTTAACCCATGAGGTCTTCGCTCTAACTTGGCATGCTGATGTTGGTAATATCATGCATATGGTGCCTTGCATTGCTTACTGTACACACTAAAGATGTCATCTGCTTAGTTTAGACATGTTTTGTGTCAATGCCATCTGTTTAGTTTCTTTATCGTATATGTGAATCATGCAATACCATCTTGTCTAGCCAGGCATCATATATGTGAATTTTGCAATGCCACCCTGGTTAGCCAGTCATCTTATATGTGAATTATATCATGCCATCATTTTTTTATTACGTGTTAAATTTGTCAACAATTTTAGTACATTCAATTACTCTTCTTGTGCATCAGCCATTTGGCACGGTCATGGAAAAATCTGGAGTGGAAACAAGGTCTTCAGAGCAGACAATGCTATCTGACAAAGCGCATGTCTTGCTGGTTACCGATAGCTCCTTAGAGGAGGATTCAGAGACAGATGACCAGTCATATCCCCCCCCCCGAGGTGCATGCCCTAACTTGGCAGGGTTATGTTGCTCATACCGTGCGTATGGTATCTTGCATTGCTATGTCATTTGCTTAGTTTAGACATGCTTTGTGTGAATGCCGCCTGTTTAGTGTCTAATTACCATATATGTGAATTATGCAATGCCATCTTGTTGCAAGACATTATATATGTGACTTATGCAATGTTATCTTGTTGCAAGGCATTATGTATGTGAATTATGCAATGCCATGCTGTTTAGGCAAGCGTCATATATGTGAATTATATCATGCCGTCCTTTTTTTGTATTTCTCATTGCTTTTGTCGACAATGTTTGTATATTCAACTGTTCTTCCTGTGCATCAGCCATTTGAATTGGTGATGGAGAAATCTGGAGTGAAAACAAGGTCTTCAGAGCAGACAATGCTACCTGCTGAAGCAGATATCTTGCTGGTTACAAATAGCTCTTCAGAGGAGGATTTAGAGGCAGATGACCAGTCCTATTACCCCCCTGAGGTGTATGCTCAAACTTGGCAGGGTTATATTACTCATATAATGCATATGTTGTATTGCAATGCTTAGTTTTTACATCATATACACAATATTGAATGCCATCTCCTTAGTTGACACATCATATATGTGATTGCCCTCTGCTCACTTCCTTAGTATATAAATCATATATTTGAATTATGTCATGCTATGATGTTTACATAGACAGCATGTATCTGAATTATGGCATGCCAACCCATTTTCTAAAGACATAATATAGTTATATCATCTCATCCTGTTTACATAGTCATCATATTTAAATTATGTCATTCTATCCGTGAATTATATCATGCCATCATGTTTCCATCAACGGCATGTTTGTGATTTATAGCATGCCAACCACTTTAATAGACACATCATATAGTTATATCATGTCATCCTGTTTACATAGTCATCATATTTTGAAGTATGTCATTCTATCCTGTTTAGTTAGCCATCACACATTTGAAATTGTGTCATGCTATCCTGTTTAATTAGCCATCATATATGTGAAATTATGTCCTACTATTCTGTTTGGTTAGACCACATAAATGTGAGTTATTTCATGCCCTGTTTTCTTCCCTACTATCCATTGCACCTGTCTATCTTACAATGTCTGTACATTCAATTACTTTTCTTGTTTATCAGCCATTTCAATTGGAGGGAGTGATGGCAGTATCTGTGGGAGTAAAAACACGGTCTTCAGAAAAGATCATGCTACATGTCGATGCAGGTAGAACCACGGTTGTACTTGCCCAAGAACCAGCCCCACCACACATAACCCACACTCATGCAGATTGTACCCCTACCCAGTTGGACAGAGAACCAGCTACACCCCTTCTAACCCCAACCCCAGCAGATAGACACCCAGTTCCCGTTGACACAGCACCATCTCCACCATAGACCACCCAAACACAAGCAGTTAGTAAGGCAACTGTAGTGCCCAAATCACGAGGACCACCACTCCGAACCCGAAGTCAATGCTTAAAGCAGAAGAAGAATTGTTCTCAGGTCAGGTTCCGTAGCTATGGTTCATACTACTTTGCTCTTGCATCACTGTATTTATTGATACCAACTAATTTCAAATTTGAAGGATGCAATTGAAACTCCAATGGCGCAACAGTTATGTTTTAAACCTGTTTCTTCAACGTGTTTGGCTGTTTGCTGTTGTAACTTGCTCTATGTTGATTTCAGTTTCAATTGAATAAACAGTTATGTTCTCATGCCATGAACATTACAAGTGTTGTTATTGCTGTGTAGTTTCCCACACTTATATTCTGTCTATGCTACTTTGTCTTAAATAGATATGATTCGAACTGTATCTATCTTGATTTGGCAACATAAACTAGAATGATATAGACCATACAGTGACCATACTACATAGATATATGTTTGTTTCATGCTGTTATCCTGTCCACCTTACTACTGAACTGGTAAACCTGAGATGTGTTTGTTTGTTTCTCTTTTAGAACGCGGATAAAATATTGGAGAAGAGTACCCTGTTATGCAATGGTAAAGGAAGTAATGCAGATAAGGTTCAAGATAGTGAGACATCCCTGTTGGTCTCCAAGAAAGCTGATAAAAACTATATTGAAGACACTGAGACAACCCCAAAGTCCTGTCTTGATGTAGTGTTCGAGTTACTGGCTACCACTGCTGGCATCAGCTCTTCGAACTCGTTGCCTGAATCAGTTCGGCTTCTTGAGTCTCAACTTCAAGTTGAAAGACATCGATCAGATGTTATGCGACAGGAAGCCGAAGGACTGAGGAAGTCCCTGCAGAATTCAGATGCATACTTTCTGGTGCAACAGCAAGCGCTGGAGGACTTAAGCGCCAAACAAGAGAAAGTTAATAAGCTTGCTAAGCATCTTGCCAGCATTATGGGTACCCAGGATATTGTTTCTTGAGCTCTTCTGAAGTGGTTTCAGTTCTGGACTTGTTTTGCTGCTGATGAAGCTATGTACCTAGGGTAGGGGCACGGACCCGTCCAAAGAGCCCTACCCAAGGACATCCCTAGAAGAAGTCACCTATCAATCGACTTGAAGGTATTCCACTCGACAGGTTCAAGACACTCGACCAAGAAGCTACCACTCGACCGTGAAGCTAATCACTCGACTGCCAGGAGAACCTACAGTCACTCCGTAGGCAACGGTCAGCTTGTTAGTAGTCTTCATGACCTTTATAGCACTTTATTAGAGGCGTTACCAGTAACGCCCAATCTTAAATGTACCTTAAACCCTGCATTACTGAGGGCAGGAGGGGGCCGGCGAACTCTATATAAGCCACCCCCCTCCTCAGTATGAAGGGTTCGCACCCCTGTAATCCATACACGCATAATCCAGTCGACCGCCTTCGGGCTCCGAGACGTAGGGCTATTACTTCCTCCGAGAAGGGCCTGAACTCGTAATCCTCGCGTGTAACAACTTCCCAATAGCTAGGATCTAGCCTCTCCATACTCACCCCCCTACACCACTGTCAGAGTTAGAACCACGACAGTTGGCGCCCACCGTGGGGCGGGAATCTTAGCGCTTAGTTGGAGAAGTTGCGATCTTTTCCGATCCCTTTTGATCATGGTTTTTTGCGGAGTTTTGGTGGAGGGCCGCGAGATCCGTCTCGGCGCGCTCACCTTCATCGCCGATGACTCCGCCTGGCTTCAGGAGGCACCACTCGACATCGACGCGCTCCCCGTCCGCGGCGCGACGCACTTCCGCGCATGCATTCGCGGCATCCTCCTACGGCAGCCTTCGACCCAGTATCGGTCGACCCCTGCATCGTCTCCCCGCCCTGTCTCCCACCAGCGCAAGCGCTCCGGTCGGTCGAGACTTCAGCGGTGGGTGAGGCACGCCGTGGCCCGCCAGTCGGCAGCCCCACAAGTTGCGGCAATCGAGCCCGTCGAGTCCCTCTACGGCCTGTTCGACCTGTCGACTGGCTCCGTGGAGACCGCATCCGAGTGCGACAGCAGCGACCCAGCGGCTGAGGTCCTGGCGGTCGATGGGACACACAGTCCCCCCGGTTTCCCTCGCGCTGACGGAGCTACGGGCGGGGGCGACCCGTCGCGTTCCCACGATGAGTATCTGCCCGAACCTCTCACGTCGTTACAGCGGGAGGAGCTTCGCCGCCGGAACATGGACGCACTCCATACTCCTATTATCGGAGAAACCCCCGAGGCCCGGGCCTTGGAGGACGTGCGCCTTGCTAACTTGGCCGAGCGCACTCGACTGGAGAATCTCCAGCGAATACTCGACGAGCAAGCACGTCGGCGGGCTCCCGAGTCCAGTCGACGTCCGCTAGCACCCGAGTCCAGTCGGCACCGGCCCTTCTCACCGCCTCAGGTATATCGAACCCCAGTTCAAAATTTGGCCGCCGCAGCTCGTATAGCAGAATCAATTCAGCCGTCCCAGTCAGAGGCACGCAGGGGCTTGTTGCAGATCAGAGCATTGCTCCGAGCGGCAAGAAACCAGAATTCCGCCGTTTCTCAGTCACGAGATAGGATCCACAGTCGATCCGTTGCAGCAGACACAGTTCAGTCGGCCCACAGCTCGAGATCGCCCCCGAGGCGTGAGGGACGTGATGACCGGCATGATCAGTACCGGAAGAATGAGCAATATGATCGTCGATTCGATCGAGATGATCGACGTCGAGTGCCAACCCCTCCCCCGAGGAGCGGGTCATATGCGCCTCGACGGCAAGATGACAGACGCCCTCACAGCGTTGGGCAGAGGATTCCAGTCGACCCCAGAGACCCAGGCTTTGATGCGAGGTCTATCCTCGTTCAAGGTTTGGTCGACAGGAACAGGGCTCATCGAGAGGGCCACAACAGAGCTACGCCCGCCAGCAGCAGCAGAGTACGTGTTTCAGGGCCAGAATGTTTCAGTCGAGCCATCAGGGCCGCAGTGATTCCTCCCAATTTCAGGCTGGCAACTGGAGTCAGCAAGTTCACCGGCGAGTCCAAGCCTGACACTTGGCTCGAAGATTACCGAGTGGCTGTACAGATTGGCGTTGGCAATGATGAAGTGGCCATGAAGCATTTGCCTCTTATGTTGGAGGGCTCAGCCAGAGCGTGGTTGAATCAGTTGGCACCTAGCAGCATTTACACCTGGGAGGACCTCTCCCGAGTGTTTGTCACGACCTTTGAAGGCACATGCAAATGACCTACGGGCCTCACAGAGTTACGGTCTTGCGTGCAGAAGCCGAAAGAAACACTGAGGGATTACATCCAGAGGTGGATCACGCTGCACCACACGGTTGAGAACGTGCCAGATCATCAAGCAGTTTGCGCTTTCAAAGAGGGCGTTAAATACAGAGAGTTGAATCTGAAGTTCGGTCGAACTAGAGAGATGTCTCTGAATTGGATGATGGAGATCGCCACCAAGTACGCTAATGGTGAAGACGAAGATCGACTCCGAAGCGGCAAGCTCAAAGCAGTCGCCCAGGAAACTGGAGGAAACTCCACTCGGAAACAGAAGCGGAAGGCCGAGCCAGCTGCTCCCGGAGAGGCCCTGGCCGTTGCCCAGGGAAACTTCAAGGGGAAACCCAAGGGCACCTGGAAGCCCAAGAAGGTCAAAGATCAAGACGAGAATAATGTTTTGGACTTACCGTGTCACATCCACACCAAGAAAGACGAAGAGGGTAATTTTATTTACCCAAAGCATACCACTCGACAGTGTCGGCTCCTGATCCAGCAGTTCCAGGGCAAGCAGCCCAAAGATAAGGAAAAAGAGCCCGACAGGATTGAAGACAAAGAAGACAGTGACGATGGATATCCCCAGATCAATTCCACCCTGATGATTTTTGCTGATGTTGAGAGCAAGAGTCGACTGAAAGTCATTAACCGTGAGGTGAACATGGTTGCCCCGGCAACACCCAATTATCTGAAGTGGTCACAGATTGCCATCACATTCGACCAGTCGGATCACCCGACGCACATTGCCACCCCTGGGAGGCAATCTTTGGTGGTCGACCCAGTTGTCGAAGGCACTCGACTGACCAAAGTATTGATGGACGGCGGTAGTGGCCTGAACATACTGTACTCTGAGACATTGAAAGGGATGGGCATTCCGATGTCCAGACTTAGTACCAGCAACATGAGCTTCCATGGAGTCATTCCTGGGAAGAAAGCCGAGTCGCTCGGCCAGATTGCTCTCAATGTAGTTTTTGGTGATTCGAAGAATTACCGCAAGGAAAGGTTGACATTCGAAGTTGTGGACTTCGAGAGTGCCTATCATGCCATTTTGGGTAGGCCAGCTTACGCACGCTTCATGGCCTGACCATGTTACGTGTATCTCAAACTAAAGATGCCTGGCCCCAAAGGCGTGATCACTGTTACAGGCAATCGGAAGAAGGCGGAAGAATGCTTTCAGAAGGGCTCAAAAATTGCAGACGCTCAGATGGCAGTAGTCGAGCTGAAAGAGTACCAAAAGACTGCCGATCCGAGTGAATTGCTGCGAGCCAAGAAGCCCGCCTCAGAATCGGCTTTTCAGTCGGCTGGCGAAACAAAGACAGTCCACGTTCACCCGACCGACCCCGACGCTGCTCCGACTCACATCTCGACGACGCTCGACTCCAAATAGGAAGAAGCGCTCATCCAGCTCCTCCGTGAGAACTGTGATATCTTCGCATGGAAACCCTCCGACATGCCTGGAGTTCCCAGAGGGCTGGCTGAGCACCGTCTACGAGTCGACCCAAAATTCAAGCCCGTGAAGGAACATCTTCGACGGTCCGCCGTCCAGAAGAAGCAAGCCATTGGCGAGGAAGTGGCTCGGCTCTTAGCAGCAGAGTTCATCCGAGAAATTTACCACTCCGAGTGGCTCGCCAATGTTGTCATGGTCCCCAAAAAGGACAAGTCGCTTCGCATGTGCATTGACTTCAAGCATATCAATCGGGCCTGCCCGAAAGATCATTTTCCCCTCCCTCGCATCGACCAAATAGTCGACTCGACTGCGGGATGCGAGAGACTATCTTTCCTAGACGCCTATTCCAGGTACCATCAGATCCGTCTATATGGGCCCGACGAGATCAAAACAGCTTTCATCACTCCATTCGGGTGCTTCTGTTACGTCACCATGCCGTTCGGCCTCAAGAACGCCGGAGCCACGTTCATGAGAATGATTCAGAAGTGTTTACTCACTCAAATCAGTCGGAATGTGGAGGCATACATGGACGATATCGTGGTCAAGTCCCGAAAAGGTTCCGACCTGCGGGCTGACCTTGCTGAAACCTTTGCTAATCTCAGAAGGTATGATATCAAGCTCAATCCATCAAAATGCACATTCGGAGTTCCAGGTGGAAAGTTACTCGGTTTTCTCGTTTCCGAACGAGGGATCGATGCCAATCCTGAGAAAATTGGCGCCATACTCCGGATGAAGCGTCCTGTACGCGTGCACGATGTCCAAAAGCTTACAGGCTGCTTGGCCGCTTTAAGTCGATTCATTTCTCGTCTCGGTGAAAAGGCGTTGCCTCTTTACCGACTGATGAAGAAGTCTGACAAATTCGAGTGGACTCCAGAAGCTGATGCAGCATTCACAGATCTCAAAGCTCTGCTCTCCACCCAGCCGGTGCTTGCTGCCCCAATCAACAAAGAACCTTTGCTGCTTTACATTGCAACCACAGGACAAGTTGTCAGCACAGTACTTACGGTCGAGCGGGAAGAGGAAGGAAAGGCCTTCAGAGTTCAGCGCCCAGTCTATTACGTATCTGAAGTTTTGACCCCTTCAAAACAAAGATACCCCCATTACCAGAAGCTTGTATATGGGATTTACATGACCACAAAAAAGGTTGCACATTACTTCTCTGACCACTCCATTACAGTCGTCAGTGACGCCCCACTGTCGGAGATTCTGCATAACAGAGATGCAACTGGTTGAGTGGCCAAATGGGCGATTGAACTCCTTCCCTTAGATATCAAGTTCGAGGCAAAAAGGCTATCAAGTCCCAAGCAATCGCAGATTTCATCGCCGAGTGGATTGAACAGCAACTTCCGACTCAAGTTCACTCGGAGCACTGGACCATGTTCTTCGATGGATCTAAGATGCTTAGTGGTTCCGGCGCAGGAGTAGTCTTAGTCTCCCCCCAAGGAGATAAACTCAGATATGTTCTCCAGATTCACTTTGATTCCTCCAATAATGAAGCAGAGTATGAAGCACTTCTGTATGGGTTGCGCATGGCCATTTCACTCGGCGTCCGTCACCTCATGGTCTATGGCGATTCGGATTTAGTGGTTAATCAAGTGATGAAGGAGTGGGACGTCAGAAGTCCGGCTATGACCGGTTACTGCAACGCAGTAAGAAAGCTAGAAAAGAAATTTGAGGGGTTGGAGCTTCATCACATTCCCCGACTGAAAAATCAGGCGGCTGATGATCTGGCAAAGATAGGCTCCAAGAGGGAAGCCATTCCCAGCAACGTGTTCCTGGAACACATCGACTCGCCGTCAGTCCAAGAAGATCCCTTCACAGAAGAAACCCCGCAGCCGAAAAGTGCCACAGATCCGACTGAAGTCAAAGTTCCTGCCGTGGTCGACCTAATCATGGAAGTCTTGGCGATCACTCCCGACTGGACGATACCATACATCGCGTATATCCTAGGAAAAGAACTCCTGGAGGACGAAGAAGAGGCTCGACAGATCGTCCGTCGATCCAAGGCCTTCACAGTCATAAAAGGACGGTTGTACAGAGAAAGCGCGACTGGGATTGGTCAGAAGTGCATAACACCGGAAGAAGGTCAGATGATCCTTGATGAGATCCACTCGGGGACTTGTGGTCACCATGCATTCTCTCGGACCATTGTGGCCAAAGCATACCGAGCGGGATTTTACTGGCCAAGAGCAAATGAGATGGCAAAGGAGATAGTTGACAAGTGTGAGGGGTGTCAGTTCTACTCCAACATGTCCCACAAACCCGCATCAGCCCTGAAGACCATTCCACTCGTCTGGCCCTTCGCTGTCTGGGGATTGGACATGGTCGGACCTCTGAGAACAGGCAGGAGCGGTTTCACCCATGTGCTTGTGGCAGTCGACAAGTTTACCAAATGGATTGAAGCTAAACCCATCAAGAACCTCGATGCTGGCACTGCTATTAGTTTTGTTAGAGGACTAACATTCAGATATGGAGTCCCTCACAGCATCATCACTGACAATGGGTCAAACTTCGATTCAGACCAGTTCAGAGCCTTTTGCGCCTCCCAAGGCACTCGAGTCGACTATGCATCAGTCGCCCATCCCCAGTCAAATGGACAAGCTGAAAGAGCAAATGGTCTGATCCTCAAGGGACTAAAACCTTGGCTAATGCATGATCTCAAGCACGCGGCAGGTGCCTGGGTCGACGAGCTTCCGTCAATTCTGTTGGGATTAAGGACCACCCCTAACCGGTCGACTGGAAGAACCCCGTTCTTTCTTGTTTATGGAGTTGAAGCCGTTCTGCCAAGTGATCTCCTTCACAACGCTCCCCGAGTCGAGATTTACACTGAAGATGAAGCAGAACAGGCTCTGCAAGATGCAGTAGACCTCCTGGAAGAAGAAAGAGAGATGGCCATGATCAGGTCGACCATTTATCAGCAAGACTTGCGTCGATTCCATGCCCGGCATGTGAAGAGTCGAGCCTTCCAAGAAGGAGATTTGGTCCTCCGAGTGGATCAACAGAAACCACACAAGCTTGCTCCTACTTGGGAAGGCCCCTTCATCATCACCAGAGTCCTCAACAACGGAGCATATCACCTCTACAATGTCGATCGCCAGATCGACGAGCCGCGAGCTTGGAACGCAGAGCTGCTCCGCCACTTTTACACTTAAGTTCCTTCCTATAAAGATGTAATAAGAGAAACTTCCGCAGTTCATTTTTATCAAAGACAAGAGTGTTCCAATGATTGCTGTCACTTTTGTTTACATACGAAAACCCCCAGTGGGTGACTTAGCTGCGAATCCGTTTCGCCTAAGTTCAAAAAAAAATCCTACCGAGTGGAGAGCAAAACTGCCACTCGGGGGCTTAGCTGCGGTCCAGCACTCGCCTAAGTTCTCCTACGAAGAGACTTAGCTGCAGTCAGCACTCGCCTAAGTTTGAAAAAATCCTACCGAGTGGAGAGCAAACCTCCCACTCGGGGGCTTAGCTGCAGTCCAGCACTCACCTAAGTTCTCCTACGAAGAGACTTAGCTGCAGTCAACACTCGCCTAAGTTTGAAAAAATCCTACCGAGTGGAGAGCAAACCTCCCACTCGGGGGCTTAGCTGCAGTCCAGCACTCGCCTAAGTTCTCCTACGAAGAGACTTAGCTGTAGTCAGCACTCGCCTAAGTTTGAAAAATCCTACCGAGTGGAGAGCAAACCTCCCACTCGGGGGCTTAGCTGCAGTCCAGCACTCGCCTAAGTTCTCCTACGAAGAGACTTAACTACAGTCAGCACTCGCCTAAGTTTGAAAAATCCTACCGAGTGGAGAGCAAACCTCCCCCTCGGGGGCTTAGCTGCAGTCCAGCACTCGCCTAAGTTCTCCTACGAAGAGACTTAGCTGCAGTCAGCACTCGCCTAAGTTTGAAAAAATCCTACCGAGTGGAGAGCAAACCTCCCACTCGGGGGCTTAGCTGCAGTCCAGCACTCGCCTAAGTTCTCCTACGAAGAGACTTAGCTGCAGTTAGCACTCGCCCAAGTTTGAAAAATCCTACCGAGTGGAGAGCAAACCTCCCACTCGGGGGCTTAGCTGCAGTCCAGCACTTGCCTAAGTTCTCCTACGAAGAGACTTAGCTGCAGTCAGTACTCGCCTAAGTTTGAAAAATCCTACCGAGTGGAGAGAAAACCTCCCACTCGGGGGCTTAGCTGCAGTCCAGCACTCGCCTAAGTTCTCCTACGAAGAGACTTAGCTGCAGTCAGCACTCGCCTAAGTTTGAAAAATCCCACCGAGTGGAGAGCAAACCTCCCACTCGGGGGCTTAGCCGCAGTCAGCACTCGCCTAAGTTCTCCTACGAAGAGACTTAGCCGCAGTCAGCACTCGCCTAAGTTTCACTCGACAGATCATCCACAAAGAGATTCAATGACAAATCAAGTTCAAATAAAGCCTAAAAGGTCCCAGAGACCTCAGATCAAAGTACTCGAGCCCCCGGCTCGGCAGAGTTTAACTGTTACACTTCCACTCGGCATTCCGAGGCAAATTTAAAGCAGAGTTTAACGGATTACAAAATACACTCGGCATTCCGAGGCAAGTTTTTTCATTCCTCAGGAGGAGGAGGACTGGCAGGGGCGACAAACTCATCCAAGTCGATCCCGTCTGCGATGCGGGTAGCAGCAGCAATAAATGTCTCCATGAAGTCCTGGAAGTTGTGCTTTCTCGTGTTGGCGACTTGGATGGCGGCCAGCTTCTCCTCCCGCACTTCCTTGCAATGGACGCGGACCAGAGACAGGGCCACGTCAGCACCACACCGAGCTGAAGACTTCTTCCACTCCTGCACTCGGTCAGGGATTCCGTTGAGTCGAGTCATCAGTGACTCGAGATCATTCTGGAGCGTGGACTCTGGCCAAAGCGTCGGGTCGATCCGCGTCATGGCGACCTTCAGTTGAGCCAAGTAATCCACGACGCCGTCAATACGGGATTCCAGTCGGAGCAGGTTCATGGCAGCTTCGTCTTTCACCGGAGAGTTGATCGGATCTAAACCTGTTTCGATCCGCCCGGTCTCTTCTTCGAAGTTCTGGCAAAGTTCTGCATACACGACCCAAGGATAAGTCAAATTCCGTAAAACTGAGTCGACACAAAAAACCAGTCGGAACTGAGTGTGCACCTTCGAGCTTGATGTACAACTTCTTGGCAAAGCTCCTCAAGTAGCCCTCCAGGTCGTCCCTCCTGCAAGCGATGCCTTCCATCTTCTCGCTCAGGGTGAGGTGCTCCTTCTTCCAACGCGAACACTCCTTATTGGCTTCCTTCAGAGCGGTCTTCAACTTGGTATTCTCTCCTTCTAATTGGTCGACCGAAGCCAGCTTCTGTGCGGCCAGAGTGGTCTTGTCATCAGCCTCCTTGCGGGAAGCAACCAAGTCCTGATCCTTCTTCGCCAGAGCTTCTTTCAGTTTTTCTGCAAAAAATGATGATTGAGTCGGAGAAAGCGAAAAGATACTCAAGACTGAAAATTAACCAGTCGACAAAGGCGTCTTACCTGCGGCGCCGTCTCTGACCTTCTGCAGCTCTGTCCTGGCCAGCTCCAGATCAAGGTTCATTTGAATTTGCTGCTTCTCCAAGTCAGCCAAGCGGGTTCCAAAATCACAAGATTTCTGAAGTCAAAGGGGAGGAGTTACAATTTCAGTAAAAAAAGCAACAAAGGCAATAAATAATAAGACTACGGTCGACTGCCAACAGTCCACCATAGTCTCGGGGACTACACCCAGTGGGTGCACTTAGCGTGCCCCCACTGGTTCCTATCCCACCCGACCGACCCCTGAAGTCGAGTCCAAGACAAGTTGCTTCCGAGCAGCTAAGAGACAATAATGGAGTTTCTAAGACTACAGCCGAAGCAAAAACATTCGACAGTAGCCTCGGGGACTACACCCAGTGGGTGCACTCAGCGTGCCCCCACAGTAAAAAAGGAGAGAGAAAAAGACGTCGACTGCCCGCAGTCGACAGGATACTGTTCCATTCGACATGGCCCGATCAAGACAGAGCGAAGAAACTCAACTACGACTCAATTTAAAGACTACAGTCGACTGCCAGCAGTCGACCGTAGTCTCGGGGACTACACCCAGTGGGTGCACTTAGCGTTCCCCCACTCGTCCAAGAATCGGCAAACACACCCAGTGGGTGTACAAACTGAAAGATCTTCGGAAAAGAGATTCTTCAAAGGACATATCAAAACAGATCAAGTGTTGAAGTCGACTGACCTGGACATTGCTCTGAAGAGCCGAGCTTGCGTCATAAGCCGCCTGGCAAGCCTCCCGAGCCACTTTTACCTGTTCCATCATGACTCCAGCCTGGCGTACAGCCTCCTTCGCAGCAGCCGCTTGGTCCTCAGGGACGGGGTACGCAGCAAAAAGCAAAGACGGATCTGCAGTCGACGCTGAAGGCCGCACACTCGTCAGAGGAACAGCGAAAGTCACGGAAGCCCGAGTGGGTTCGCCATCATCCCGAACTACGGCCTCAGGTGCCGGAGTGGATTGCGGAGTCTTGCCAGCCAACGCCTTCTTCTTCCTCTTCACCTTCAGTGGTGCGTTGTCGTCGTCCGGGAGGTCAATAACATGAGGAGGAGCTACAAGGAAAACATTCAATCGACCAGAGTCGCAATAAAGTTTCAGTCGACTCGTAAGCAGGACGTCAGTGATCGTACCAGGGTTGGAGGTGACAGCGTCCTCCATCTCTTGGTCGTCGTTCCTGGCGGAGACCTCAGAAGTTGCACCACTGCAAATCTCGAAAGTTAGTCAGTTGGCCCAGTGAATCGACCAAGGATCCGTCCACAATCGACAAAGGAAAGCAAGTGTTATTGTTACCCGGAAATGGTGGGAACGGCTATCTTCATCTTGGGCAAGGCCTTGGGCGGCTTGGATGGCGTCGTTCGTGGGTGCTTGGGAGCCTTCCCGGTCGGCGGAGGAGAAGAAGTCTGAGGGCGTTTCGACGACTGCCCAACAGGAGCAGTCGCCTTGCCACGCTCCTGCGCTGGATCGTGGGCGAGCTTGGACCGCCCCTCCGGGCGAGAGGGTTTAGCCTCCTCCTCCTCTTCGCTAGAGAAGATGTCGTCGCCTTCCTCTCCCTCGCCGTCGGACTCCCACTCGACCTGGTCGTCCCCGCTCTCGCCTCCGCTCCCCTCACCTTCCTCAGTCGACCCCTGTGCCCCGTTGGGCGTCGAGTACATCTCAGTGGTAGCCTGGAAGACAATAGACAGGGCGAAAGTCAATCGACTTACCCAAAGAAGACTAATACAGAAGGCCAGATATCCAGCACAAAGACATACCTGATCCACTTCATATGAGTTGTCGAGTGGAATTACCCTTCTGGCTCCTCGGGGGTTGTCTTTGTTCCCCGTGATGCTTGACAGCCACCCCTCCAGCATCTCGTCGGTGACCTCCTCCGGGTGGATCCGAGTGGTGTCGTCAAGACCAGAATATAGCCACATCGGGTGGTCTCGCGCCCGGAGCGGTTGGATGCGCCTCTGGAGAAAGACCTCTAACAGATCCATCCCAGTCACCCCCTCACGGACAAGCTCAACCACTCGACCCGCCAATACCTTGACTTGGGCACTTTCCTCCGGCGTGACTTTCAGAGAGACAGGCTTCTCGGCTCGGTCGAGGGAAAAAGGAGGAAGACCAGTCGACTGTCCGGGGGTCGCCTGGTCCTGGCAGTAGAACCAGGTCGACTACTAGCCGCGGACCGACTCCGGGAAGGTGATAGAGGGGAAACAGCTCTTCCCCCTCGTCTGGATCGCCAGGCCCCCGCACAGCTGGATCACTTGCGTCTTCTCATCACTCCACTTGGCCTTTTTAACCGACTAAGAGCGGCAAGTAAAAATATGCTTGAAAAGCCCCCAATGCGGACGGCAACCCAGAAAAGCCTCGCACATGGCAATAAACGCGGCAAGATAGACTATGGAGTTGGGGGTAAAGTGATGGAGCTGCGCTCCGAAGAAATTCAAGAAGCTCCGGAAGAACGGATGGGGAGGCAGAGAAAACCCTCGGTCGATGTGGGTGGCGAGGAGCACGCACTCACCGTCGCGGGGTTGCGGTTCGATATCCCTCCCCGGGAGACGCGCAGACTCGTGGGGAATGGCTCCTCCCTTGACCATGTCGTCGAGATCTTCCTGCCGAAGCACCGATGGCATCCAGTCGCCCTGAATCCAACCCTTGGGTAGGGTGGTCCGGGAGGAAGATCCACCTCGTGAAGACTTCTTTCCTTTCCCCGCCGCCGCCACCTTCTTCGCGCGCTCCAAAGCAGTGGTCTTGCCCTTCACCATCGTCGCCGGCGAGGTCTCATACGGGCTAACGGCACTAGGGTACGGCCGAGGGTCGCGGGAGGGCTGGCGAAAGGAGAAAGGAAGAAGGAAGAAGAAGAGAAGTGCACGGCTTGGAAGCCCCGAGCCGGCAACTTATAAGGGGCCGCTCCCGAGTGGCTGACTGGTAGGCCCAAGCAGTCCAGTCAAATCCTGCAACAGACGCGCGCGCAGTACGTGGCGAAAAAGGCGACGCAAGGATTGAGGGGTTTCCGCTTTATCACTTCCGATTACTGCGGCTGCTCCCGTCCCGCGCGCTTCCCAAAATCCAAATCCCGTGAGATTCGCAGGCCGCAGAACCACTTGCCAAAAACAAAGTATCCCGCTCGCACCAACACTCGGCATGTCGCAAGCAAAGATATTCACTCGACGAAGGGCCTGGAATGGATCAAGGCGACTGAAAGAAGTTGATGACGTCATCCGTGACAACTGACCCTAAACGAGACACTCATACAGCCCCGAAGAACCAGTCGGAAAGGATCCCCAACTCTTTCCCCACTCTAACCTCGATCCATTCGGGGGCTAATGATGAAGCTATGTACCTAGGGTAGGGGCACGGACCCGTCCAAAGAGCCCTACCCAAGGACATCCCTAGAAGAAGTCACCTATCAATCGAATTGAAGGTATTCCACTCGACAGGTTCAAGACACTCGACCAAGAAGCTACCACTCGACCGTGAAGCTAATCACTCGACTGCCAGGAGACCTACAGTCACTCCGTAGGCAAACGGTCAGCTGTTAAGTAGTCTTCATGACCTTTATGGCACTTTATTAGAGGCGTTACCAGTAACGCCTAATCTTAAATATACCTTAAACCCTGCATTACTGAGGGCAGGAGGGGGCCGGCGAACTCTATATAAGCCACCCCCCTCCTCAGTAGGAAGGGTTCGCACCCCTGTAATCCATACACGCATAATCCAGTCGACCGCCTCTGGGCTCCGAGACGTAGGGCTATTACTTCCTCCGAGAAGGGCCTGAACTCGTAATCCTCGCGTGTAACAACTTCCCAATAGCTAGGATCTAGCCTCTCCATACTCACCCCCCTACATCACTGTCAGAGTTAGAACCACGACAGCTGCGGCATTTATATGCTGCTATGTTCCCTATATTTGCACTGGTGGCGAACTTTGATGCCCAGTGGATGTAATATGTGTAATAGCCGTGATAGCCTAGTGTAAGTTGCTTGCTTATTTATTTCCTTGATTCTTGTTTATTTGTTTGCTTGTAGTCAGTGCAGTTCTTTTTCTGCGGTTTGCTAGTGGCTGCAATAACCTATTTTTTAAAACTAGGCCACAATAACCATGGGCTAATATTTACTGTACTGACACCGGGCCTCCTACGGGCCATAGAAACTGTGGGCCTTCTACAGGCCGTATAAATAGTGGGCCTTCTACGGGCCGTAGAAGCAGTGGGCCTTCTACGGGTCGTAGAAACAATGGGCCTTCTACCGGCCGTATCATCAATGGGCCATCTACGGGCCGTATCATCGATTGGCCAAACATGGGCCAAGCAGAACGCATTCTGGCCATAAACGGGCTAGAGTTGGAATCATCCGTTCATGGGCCGACCATAACGTGCCATCGTTAATAGGCCGTATTTGATGACGCTATGAAAACGGCCCAACGTACTAATGGACCACAAACGGGCCGACTGTAACCACGGGCTGAATTTGGCCCACAAGCAGAAATTGACAGTAACGGGCCGTAAGTAATCGAATGCTGGAAATGAGCCCAAGAATAAATGGGCTCTGAAGAAGGCCGGAAGATAACATGGGCTGGAAACGGCACAATGGTATAACGGGCCGTTAATGGGTATAAAGTGATACACTGTTCATCACGGGCCAGTTTCACCACGGGCCGTTAACGGGTGTAAAGTGATACACTGTTAATTACGGGCCAGTTTCACCACGGGCCATTAATAGGCCAAGAGTTACATAGGGCCTCATATGGGCCGAAAGACGTCATGGGCCATACATGGGCCAGAAGTGATAACAGGCTGGAATCATATTGGATGGCCCAGATGACGCTACTGGGCCTAATTCGGATAGGGCGTAACGGGCCTTGGGTTAGCGGGCTGTAAATGGGCTATATTCGAACATGTCGTTAACAGGCTTTCCATGGTCCGACCCGCCAGCTTTTGACCAGGTCAAACGGGCCGGCCTTTACATAGGAATGGGCCTCTGTTGGGCTGTGCCACATGTCGACGTATCATAGGCGCCTATCTGACCCACTGACGAGCTAACACGTGTTTCGTCCGGCCAATAAGAATTTTACACGTGGAAATTTCCCATTGGTCGGGGCTGTTAACGGGTTATCGGATCCAAAACCCGACCTGATAGCTTAACGGTGTTCCATTACGGTGGATGCCACGTGTCGGTCACCCTTGACGAAAGCACTTCTGTGACGCGTGATTTATCGCCATGGAAGTGGACACTTTCGTGATGATAATTTTGGTAATGTCATGGAACACTTGTACGACAGCACAGGTATGACTATCTTGATTCTGTCATAAATTTGTCATGGATGTACATGCATGACAAAAAAAGCGACCTACTGTGACAAACACGTATCATCACAGAAGTGTATTTTTTTGTAGTGAAAGCTCCTGGGCTTTATCGTCTCCAGCAGAGGAATCGAAGCAAATCCGGCCAAAATCCGGGCTCTGTCGTAGTTGGCCATCCCTACTGACCTCAAGCAAATCCAGAAGTTAACTGGATGTGTGGCGGCTTTAAGCCGCTTTATCTCCCGATTAGGAGAAAAGGCACTCCCCCTTTATCGCCTTCTTCGGCGCACCGAACACTTCGAGTGGACGGACGCAGCCACGGCCGGACTGGAAGAAATAAAAGCCATCTCGGCCACCAACCCAATCTTAGCCGCGCCAAATGTTGGCGAACCAATGCTATTATATATAGCGGCAACTCACCAAGTTGTAAGCGCAGTGCTCGTCGTCGAACGAGAGATGGACATACATAAATTCCCACTTAAAAAGCCGGTATATTATGTATCCATCATCCTCATTCCATGCAAATCACGGTACCCACATTATCAAAAGATAGCATACACGGTATTCATGGCGTCCCGGAAATTACGACACTACTTTCAAGAGTGTTCAATTACGGTGGCCTCCCGTTCGACATAATATATAAACCACGGCGAGCCATTAAGTCGCAAGTACTAGCCGACTTCGTAGCCGAATGGACAGAAGCCGAACTACCTAAAGAATACGGCGCATACTCCAATTGGATCATGCACTTCGGCGGCTCTAAAATGCTGGCTGGTCTGGGGGCTGGCGTCGTCCTGATGTCCCCCACCGGAGATACAGTGCAATACGTACTCCAAATACTATATACAGACTCCAACAACACAGTCGAATACGAGGCCCTGTTACACGATCTCCGGATGGCAGTTTCCATGGGCATTTAACGCCTGGAGGTGTGTGGGGACTCGAACCTCACAATATCCCAAATAAATGGAGACTTCGATGCCAAGGATCCGAAAATGGCGGCATATCACAATGACGACCTCAAAATGTCAGCTTGGTTCGAGGGGCTTGAATTCCACCATGTGGCTCGGAAAAACAACCAGGCGGCGGACATCCTCGCCCGTATCGGCGCTAAACGCGACCCTGTCCCACCTAACATCTACCTGGAAAAACTGTTTAAACCATCCATGGTATGGGAAGGGGACACCGGCAACAATAGTCCGGACCCGGCCACAACCCCAGATACTGAACACTCGGACACAATCGGAGGCTCTGCCATCAAAATAACACCTTCAGCCCACGTAATAATGGTCGTCATTGCCCCGTGGACAGAACCATTCCTGGCCTACCTAACCAGGCAAGAACTACCCAAGGACCAAAATAAAGCACGTTGCATAGTGCGGCGACCTAAAGCCTATAAGGTCCACGAGGGAGAGCTTTATAAGAAAAGCACTACCGAAGTCCTTCAAAGGTGCATCTCCGAAGAGGAAGGGTGGAAGCTTTTGGTAGAAATCCATGCCGGACTCGGCGGCCATCACGCCGCAGCCCGGGCCCTTGTAAGCAAGGCCTTCCGCACAGGTTTCTATTGGCTGACGGCCCGGGCAGATGCGCAGCACCTGGTCCAGCATTCCGTCGGTTGCCAGCTCTTTGCAAACCAAAGCCATATGCCGCCTACCGCTCTCCAAACAATCCCCATTACTTGGCCCTTTGTGGTCTGGGGGCTTGATATGGTTGGACCCCTTAAAGGGGGAACCTATAAGAAGAAATACTTACTGGTCATGGTGGATAAATTCACCAAATGGATAGAAGCCAAACCTGTCAAAACGGCTAAATCCGGACCAGTGATAGACTTCATATCTGGGGTCGTACACCGTTATGGCGTCCCCCACAGCATCATCACTGACAACGGCACGAACTTTATAGCCGACAAAGTGAAACTTTGGTGCAGCAACATGGGCATCAAGCTCGATTATGCTTCTGTCTATCACCCGCAAATTAACGGTCAAGTCGAGCGAGCGAATGGTCTTATCATGAGCGGCATTAAACACAGATTAGTGCGGTCCTTAAAGGAATCAAACACGCACTGGGTAGAGGAGCTCGACTTCGTACTATGGGGGCTGCGGACCACGCCGAATCGCACTACCGGATACACATCGTTTTTTATGGTGTACGGTGCTGAGGCGGTTCTTCCCTGTGACATAATTCATGACTCACCTCGAGTGCGCATGTACGAAGAAAAAGAGGCCGAGCTCGATCGGCAGGACAGTTTGGACGCCCTGGAGGAGGAGCGCGACGTGGCAAAAGCCCGTTCCGCATTCTATCAACAACAGACTCGAAGGTATCAAAGCAGTGAAGTACGGGCCAAAACCTATAATGTTGGCGAACTAGTTCTACGCCTGCCGGAGAAGAAAAATAACAAGCTCAAGCCCAAATGGGAAGGTCCCTTCATTATTGACCAGGTTCTGACTGGCGGAGCGTACCGTCTGCGGGATGCATCGGATAATCGACTCGAGCCAAACCCATGGAACGCAGCCAGACTCCGAAGATTCCATGCCTAGCACCGGATTTATGTTCGTATCCTCACCTCCGTCCATTTTTTGCATATCTGTCTTTTCTCTCTTTCTCTCTTTTTTTATTCTCTTCAAGGCCCTAAAGGGCTAAACTTGTGTCTTGGTTACACAATCTTGACGCGCTAGCCGCGCTCATTATACCTGGGGGCTTCTTATACATAAGCTTAATCTAATTATTTTTTAAGCTTTATGCCCCGCACATGTGTTATTCTTCCGCATGTACCTTTTTTCGCCATTATATGCATCGATATGACTTAAGTTTTGGCCAAGCTGGGTTGCCTGGCTCTTGTATTTATGACCTACGTTCCTGTTAATTCGGCTAGGGCATAAGGGGAGCACCTCTGCGATTGTTACTGTCGGGTCAGCCGGATGTGTACCTCAGACTGGGTGAAGCCGAAAGCTAGCGTTCTTAAGAGAATATTCGGTCGGTGAATAAAAGATGACTCTTATCTAAATTTGACACATGCCCCAGAGGTTTATAGCCTGCGTCTCTTCTCGCAGTCCAGACATGCACATTAGGGCATGCATACCTAGGGAAAGGAACCCTTAACGGAACTATTCTCCCTGGAAGATGTTTCTTACTACCCATGTAATAGAACATAGCTAGTTTGGTACTTGTCTGTTCAAGCACTTATGACCCCTACGCCTGGTTTCCATGCATACCCCGGTTTTTACATAACCGAGCGGGTATTCGGATACACTCCGTACTATCGGGTCCAGAGGTCGAAGCGAAAAGGTCCGCCATGACAAATGATTTACAATCCGGCTAGGGACATTACATATGTCACTTGAAGTACACGGTCACTAAGACTGATTAAATTCTTCTTCTATACCATCCAACAGGCTGTCTAGCCTACAATCCTGTTGGGAATACTTTGCGGCTAATTCTACTTGATCATACACTAAACTGATGGGGATCTCTTTCCCATCGGGCCCCGCAGGTCCGACCTCGGCCATGTGGTTTGGGTCTGCTTTGGTATATCGTGTCTTCACCATAGCCCAGGCTTCCCTTGCATCTTGTCGGCAGGCTGATATCTTCCATAATCGGAAGCGTCGTCGCGCTCCCTTGAGCTTCTCTATAAGCTCCCCCATGCCTCTTGGCGGGGACGCGAATGGCCACAAGGCTTGGGCAATACCCTGCATCACCTGCCGAACTTGCTCGTGCAGTTTTGAGAGCTCTGGTAGAAGATCACCCGAAGACCCGTGCATCTCTTTCGCAGGACGACCCGTCAGCATACCTGCAGACATAACTCTGTTAGCCGGCTTCTTCGCCGAACTCCTTTAAAAGTTTGTTCAAGCACTTACTAAAAATGCCGTGCCGAAGCCGCTTATTCTCCTTCACGGAGTCCGCAAGCTGGCTCGGACATCTTTCATTTCCATGCCCAACCGGATATTGGCGTCTTGGAGATTATTTTTCTCCTGCCGGACTCGCGTAAGCACGTGCTCGCCAGCATTTCGCTGTCGATCATCACGTGCCGCATTCACCGCCACAGCCTCTGGATTCACTCCGGGGCCACCTGCAACATCTATTGTTAGATTTGCATACATGCCGCATACTACCTGGTACCCGTATTCTTTGCAATGGAAACAAGTGTTACCAGAGGGATCCTTCTCGGACTCCTTCAACGCGGCAACAGCGGCCCCTAGCTGGGCCTTGCACTCTTCCAGCTCTTGAGACGATTGGGAATTCTTCTCTGTAAGAACCTGCACAAACAATGATCCTTAAATCAGTTGCGTCAACTGTTTCAAGTCTCAGGGGCTACTGATACATATAATTGTCATATTTGCTTACCCATATATCCCTTACATACTGGTCCATGGCTCTGGCTAGACCATTTTGAGCAGCACGGATGTACGCATCTCCGGAATTGAAGGCATCAAACGCCTCTGGTGAGAAACAAGCGTCACGGAGTACGGCCCGGCGACGCCTGTGATTCATGGCGCTCTCCACTTCCGAATTTGTAGCGGATAGTCTGTCAGCATCCTCTGTAGGAGGAACATCCAGCGTCTGCCCCGCATTAGCTTCCGCCTCTATGTCCGGCCCTGGAGCCCGACTGGTCGAGGCGTGATCGGTAGCCTCTCCGGATATAGTCCGGCGAGCGTTTTTTCTGCTAGGAAACACGGACGTCATTATATTTCAAGAAAGATGACAACCATGGAGTGAGGTTTTGTGTCATACCTCTGTGTCGGCGTCTCCGTCCTGACCGCCTTCCTTTTTGGCCTACCCGGCTTCGGTGCCTCTTGTTGGCGACTTGCTGCGGGTTCGGCACGGCGTCCCGAAGGCCTTCCCTATAAAACACCATATGTGTACAGTAGGTGAAGTGCATAAAAGGGGATCCTTTTGGGAGTTGGGACTTTGGTTTTTCTTGCGTGCGACGCAGGGAGTAGTCTAGGATAGTCGGCCGTTATGGGCACCATGGTGTCCTCGCAGCTCAATTGATAGAATTGCCTGTCCATCAGCTCCACGAATATGTCCGGATCCTCTTCGAGTCCGGGATCGAGGGCCCGGCCAGGGTCCTCCGGTTGTGGAGTTGGGCTGTTGACCTCCCTTACAGCTTTTTGCAGTTCCTGCCGTGAAATGGCAAGGTGAGTACCTACGACGAAGAATGCGGGAAGGTTGGGAGTAAAGAGGTACAACTCACCCAGCTTGGAGGGTTGTACATGGGGAATCCATCCCCTGGCTTAATACAGATGAACTCCTCTTCCTCTCCCTTGAACAACTCAGACAGAATTTTTGCTAAAGCAGCAGCGGAGTCTGGTCCCTTGCGCCCACAACGAGTGGCATCATCTTCCCCGTTAAAACAGCACAGGGGGTGCCCTCGATATTGAAGTGGCTGCACCCCCCGCATTATGCATATTGACATAACCTTGATTATTTTCAATCCTGATTGAGCCAACGCTTTAATCCGGTTCATCAGGTAAAGGACTTCTCCATTGTCTTCCTCCTGGGGGCTCTATGGGCGCCAACTTCGGTGTTTCTTCAGAGGAGCATTGTTGAAATCAGGAGGACCCTGCCAAACAGGGTCTGGAAGGGGGACGTCCTCCATGTAAAACCACTCTGAAGGCCAGTCTTCGGACGTCTTCTTCGGAGTACTGGATAGGTATCCGGTCTTGGCGATGCGCCATATTTCGGCTCGTCCCACTTGATAAAGTGACCCCTTCTGTGTGCGGGGCACAAGGCAGAATAGCCTTTTCCACAGCTCGAAATGAGCCTCGCAGCCCAGAAACAGCTCACAAAGGGCAACATAACCGGCGATGTGTAATATGGACACGGGGGTGAAATTATGCAACTGGAGGCCGTAAAACTCCAGGAGCCCGCGGAGGAACGGATGAATTGGAAATCCGAGTCCCCTTAGTAAGTAAGGGACGAGGCATACCCGCTCCCCCTTGGAGGGATTGGGGAAGCTCTCCGCTTGCTTCCCGGCATTATAAGTGGCGAGCCCAGCTCGGACGGGGACCATATACACTGGAGGGAGAAATCCCTGGGTCTACAACTCTACTAATCGGCCGTGCGGGACGGAACACTTCTCCCAATCACCGGGCTTAGGGCTATGGGAGCGAGAGGAGGAGCTGCGGTGGCCGGCCATGATGGAATGGATTTTTCCGAGCGTGCTTCGATGGATTATCGTCATGGGAGGATGGTGTGGATTGGATCTAAGAATCCCCATCCCTTTAATAGACGATTTATTTATCTGGCTAGGGGGGCGAATATAAAAACGCCCTGGCTCCTCGCATTCGCTCGACGCGTGGAAGATGGCCCTTATTGGGCGCAGAAGCCAAGAGTTCCAACATTTATGGGAGCCGAACACTACTTAGCAGATGTTCAGGATTTGGAGAAGAACCCGCCTTGCAATGCCGAAGACAATACTGCGCGTCGGACTCATTGTCATTGAAGCCTGGTTCAGGGGCTATTGAGGGAGTCCTGGATTAGGGGGTCTCCGGATAGCCAGACTATATCCTTTGGTCGGACTGTTGGACTATGAAGATGCAGGATTGAAGACTTCGTCCCGTGTCCGGATGGGACTCTCCTTGGCGTGGAAGGCAAGCTAGGCAATACAGATATGTAGATCTCCTCCTTTGTAACCGACCTTGTGTAACCCTAGCCCCCTCCGGTGTCTACATAAACCAGAGGGTTTAGTCCGTAGGACAAGATACAATCATACCATAGGCTAGCTTCTAGGGTTTAGCCTCTATGATCTCGTGGTAGATCAACTCTTGTAATACTCATATCATCAAGAACAATCAAGCAGGACGTAGGGTATTACCTCCATCAAGAGGGCCCGAACCTGGGTAAACATCGTGCCCCCCGCCTCCTGTTACCATCCACCTTAGACGCATAGTTCGGGACCCCCTACCCGAGATCCGCCGGTTTTGACACTGACACATATAATGTACAGTGCACTGACACTTTAGGACCTTGCGACCTCCGCCAAAGATTCCATCTCACCGTACCAGATAACTTGAGGACGCATGCGGTATGTTCAATCTCACCCTAAATCGGTTGGCAGGCCTACTTTCCTGAACATATTCTAAATATTGCTACATTTGGATAAAAGGTGCCACATGCACCATATACGTCAAAGGGGATTTCCCCCTCTTCTTTCTATATTAGGCAAATTAATGATGTATTGTTCTTTTGATTACTCTCATATTTCCATGACATCATGTTTACCCTATGTGTTTAATTATAGATTTTTGTCTTTCGATTTCAACTGATGTACAGTTCTTTCAATTTGGGCCCATATTTGCATGTTATCATATTTTCTTTAAAAATCCTACCATTTTCTGCAGAACATCCCTTGATATGCAACATATTATGTAGTGCACAATTTTTCCCGTTACATAGATGAAGGCTCCACGGATGTCATACTGCACACAAACCATGGATTTACAATCATTGCTACTATAAGACTTGATGAACGTGGTGACTCCTATTTTGGCACTGGCTTTTGGAAAGAAATTGCAAATTTTTATGTACTGAAAGCTGGCACTAAAATTGCACTGCACATAAAAGGGCCTAGTCATGAGATATATGCTAACTTCCCCGACAAAATCATTTGTCCAGACTTTGTTCGAAGTAAGTTTTCTTTTCAACTATCTGCATGTTGACTTACCCAGCAATGTCAAATGAATTGTGTAGTATTTAATCAACCAATTGTTATTCCCTTTTCTTACTATATTCCTACCTAATAACTTCTAGTTACCAATACACTTTTCTATTGCCCTATTTTAACTAAATATTTCTTGTACTCCCATTTCTATCAAAAGCGCCACTGACAAGGAGACTCCGGAGGTGGAGAACAGGGCTACCAACAAGCGGAGGCGGGGCGAGCTAGAACCGCAAGCGACTCCAGTAGGCCTAGACTTCATCAGCAGCCTCCCCGATGATATGTTGAGAGTCATCATCTCCCTCCTCCCAATCAAATATGGGGCGCGGACAACTGTCCTTTCTCGGTGGTGGCGCCCCCTATGGAACTCCAGCCCTCTCGACCACATCGACACCCACGAGCTCTGCCATGGCTATCGCAAAAGCTCTGATGTGTTCTCCAAGATCGTCGTCAGTCACCTTGGCCCAACCAAAGGCCTTAGAATGGGAAAGTTCCGTTCCAACAGCAAGGATCGAGCCAAGCTTGACGACTGGTTCCGATCCACCACCCTAGATCAGCTCGAGGAGCTCACTTTTGATGATGGGCATATGCGGTCGCTACCAACGTCCGCACTTCGCCTCGCGCCCACGCTGCGCGTCGCCAAGTTCAGGAACTGCCATCCCCCTTAATGACGCGCCTGCTCTTATTCTACCACGACTGAAGCACCTCGAGCTCGTTGCCGTCTGCCTCTCAAACGGTGACATGGAGCGCCTGCTCCATGGTTTTAGTGCACTCGAGTACCTTCGTCTTCAGGTGATCAATGGGTTGAGTACCTTCCACATCACCTCCATGACTCTCCGGACTATTTATGTGTGTTGCTGGTGCGGCATGAAGACATCACAAGATGTGTACCACGGTATGGTCATTGAGGACACACACCTGCACTTGAGAGATTACTTGTAGTTGATCAAGAAGGTCCAACAAGAATCAATGTCATTTCTGTGCCGAAATTGACAGTGGTGGGCTACTCGTCTCACAAATACTCCAAACTTGTTATTGGATCCACACCTGTTCACGTACAACAGCCGCCTTCTACCTCTCCTTCTACAAATTAACATCATTTCTAATTTTGAGATGTTTGTTTGTCTGTCATTCAGAAAATGATTCCGACAAGCTTGACCCCGAAACTGCGCACAGTAAAGGTCTTGGCACTAGAATCTATCGGCCCCAACCTAGAGCAAGCTGTCAGTTTCCTGATATGCTTTCCATGCCTGGAGAAGCTACATATCGAGGTGATGTTCCTTTCCTATTAAATGTTAACCATAAGGGAGTTCAAGTTTTCTTCGGGAACTTTTCATCCACTCCAACCCCTTGTGAAGAAGGCTAAATTTTTCTAGAATGTAATCAAATGCACATGTTAATCATGTCAGATCGAAGATGGCATGTTAGTGCATTTTACAAATCCTACAAACGAAATAGGCCTGTAGTAATGTTCAAAAATGCATGTAGGCACTAACATGTTTTCTTCTTTTGCAAATAAGATTAGGCCCAGTGGTGGATAATGTGATACAATATAACAATCACGTCGAATGCCTAGATCTGCATCTCTCATAAATTACTTTGAACTCCTATCGAGGGACCTTACCGGAGATTATATTCGCCAGGTTCTTTGTTCTCAGAGCAAGGGTGCTCAAGGAAATGAGGTTTGCCCTACATTTATTTCGCAAAAATGATTGGTTTATTGATCAGCACCGGCGCCTGTGGCAGAATGGAGTAGGCTCCAAAAATGCTGAATTTCATTTTGGAACTTCAGATGGCAGAGTAATCGGCAGTCATCATGTTAGCCCCATACACGACTTCTCACTGGTTGACCCCTTTGCAAAAATACTAAGAAGCGGTGATATTAGTTTGAACCTCTCTGATATCCATGTTTAGCGGATCAGTGCGAGCGTTTGCAGCTGATGAGCTGAATTTCATTTCTAATATCAGTTTGAACCTTGTAATCTTCAAATTTGAGCCATATAACTCTGGAATTTGAACCTTGAACATTTTGAGCTTTTGTGGTGCAATCGTTGAAATGGCATCGTATGAGACTATTGGGGAACGCAGTAATTTCAAAAAAATTCCTACACACACGCAAGATCAGGTGATGCATAGCAACAAGAGGGAAGAATGTTGTCTACGTACCCTCGTAGACCATAAGCGGAAGCGTTATGACAACGCGGTAGATGTAGTCATACATCTTCACGATCAACCGATCCTAGCACCGAAGGTATGACACCTCCAAGATCTGCACACGTTCAGCTCGGTGACGTCCCATGAACTCGATCCAGTAGAGCTTCGAGGGAGAGCTTCGTCGGCACGATGGCGTGATGACGGTGATGATGATGCTACCGGAACAGGGCTTCACCTAAGCACTGCTATGATATGACCGAGGTGGATTATGGTGGAGGGGGGCACCGCACACGGCTGGAAACAATCAACTTGTGTGCTCTAGGGTGCCCCCTGCCCCTGTATATAAAGGAGCAAGGGGGGAGGCCGGCCGGCCTTGGGGCGCGCCAAGGAGAGGGGGAGTCCTCCTCCTAGTAGGAGTAGGACTCCCCTTTTCCTATTCCAACTAGGAAGGGGGAGGGGGAAGGAAGGAGAGGGAGAGAGGGAGGAAATAGGGGGCGCCACCTCCCTCCTTGTCCAATTCGGACTCCCAAGGGGGGGCGCCAGCCCTAGGCCCTCTCCTCTCTCTCCCACAAGGCCCATGTTGGCCCATTAGTTCCCACGGGGGTTCCGATAACCCCCCGGCACTCCGATAAATATCCGGTGACCCGCGGACTCATCCGGTGTTCGAATATAGTCGTCCAATGTATCAATCTTTATGTCTCGGCCATTTCAAGAATCCTCGTCATGTCCGTGATCACATTCAGGACTCCGAAGTATCTTCGGTACATCAAAACACATAAACTCATAATACCAATCGTCACCAAATGTTAAGCATGCGGACACTATGGATTCGAGAACTATGTAGACATGATCGAGACACGTCTCCGGTCAATAACCAATAGCGGAACCTGGATGCTCATATTGGCTCCTACATATTCTACGAAGATCTTTATCGGTCAAACCGCATAACAACATACATTGTTCCCTTTGTCATCGGTATGTTACTTGCCCGAGATTCGATCGTTGGTATCTATATACCTAGTTCAATCCCATTACCAGCAAGTCTCTTTACTCGTTCCATAATGTATCATCCCACAACTAACTCATTAATCACATTGCTTGCAAGTCTCATAGTGATGTACATTACCGAGAGGGCCCAGAGATACCTCTCCAATAGACGGAGTGACAAATCCTAATCTCTATCTATGCCAACTCAACAAACACCATTAGAGACACCTGTAGAACATCTTTATAATCACCCAGTTACGTTGTGACGTTTGATAGCACACAAGGTGTTCCTCCGGTATTCGGGAGTTGCATAATCTCATAGTCAGAGGAACATGAATAAGTCATGAAGAAAGCAGTAGCAATAAAACTAAGCGATCATTATGCTAAGCTAACGGATGGGTCTTGTCCATCACATCATTCTCTAATGATGTGATCCTGTTCATCAAATGACAACACATGTCCATGGCTTGGAAACTTAACCATCTTTGATTAACGAGCTAGTCAAGTAGAGGCATACTAGGGACACTATGTTTGTCTATGTATTCACACATGTACTAAGTTTCTGATTAATACAATTCTAGCATGAATAATAAACATTTATCATGATATAAGGAAATATAAATAACAACTTTATTATTGCCTCTAGGGCATATTTCCTTCAGTCTCCCACTTGCACTAGTGTCAATAATCTAGTTCACATCGTCATGTGATTTAACACCAATAGTTCACATCTCCATGTGACTAACACCCAAAGGGTTTACTAGAGTCAATAATCTAGTTCACATCGCTATGTGATTAACACCCAAAGAGTGATCATGTTTTGCTTGTGAGAGAAATTTAGTCAACGAGTCTGCCACATTCAGAGCCGTATGTATTTTGCAAATTTTCTATGTCTACAATGCTTTGCACGGAGCTACTCTAGCTAATTGCTCCCACTTTCAATATGTATCTAGATCGAGACTTAGAGTCATCCAGATCGGTGTCAAAGCTTGCATCGACGTAACTCTTTACGATGAACTCTTTGTCACCTCCATAACCGAGAAACATTTCCTTATTCCACTAAGGATATCTTTGACCGTTGTCCAGTGATCCACTCCTGGATCACTATTGTACCCTCTTTCCAAACTTATGGTGAGATACATAATAGGTTTGGTACACAGCATAGCATACTTTATAAAACCTATGACTGAGGCATAGGGAATGACTTTTCATTCTCTTTCTATTTTCTGTCGTGGTCGGGTTTTGAGTCTTTACTCAACTTCACACCTTGCGACACAGGTAAGAACTCCTTCTTTGATTGTTCCATTTTGAACTACTTCAAAATCTTGTCAAGGTATGTACTCATTGAAAATATATCAAGTGTCTTGATCTATCTCTATAGATCTTGATGCTCAATATGTAAGTAGCTTCACCGAGGTCTTTCTTTGAAAAACTCCTTTCAAACACTCCTTTATGCTTTCTAGAAAATTCTACATTGTTTCCAATCAACAATATGTCATTCACATATACTTATCAGAAATGTTGTAGTGCTCCCACTCACTTTCTTGTAAATACAAGTTTCACCGCAAGTCTGTATAAAACCATATGCTTTGATCACTTTATCAAAGCATGTATTCCAACTCCGAGATGCTTACACCAGTCCATAGATGGATCGATGGAGCTTGCTCACTTTGTTAGCACCTTTAGGATCGACAAAACCTTCTAGTTGCATCATATACAACTCTTCTTTAAGAAATCCATTAAGGAATGCAATTTTGACATCCATTTGCCAGATTTCATAAAATGCGGCAACTGCTAACATGATTCGGACAGACTTTTAAGCATCGATACGAGTGAGAAAATCTCATCATAGTCAACACCTTGATCTTGTCGAAAACATTTTGCGACAATTCAAGCTTTGTAGATAGTAACACTACTATCAGCGTCCGTCTTCCTCTTGAAGATCCATTTATTCTCAATGACTCATCGATCATCGGGCAAGTCAATCAAAGTCCATACTTTGTTCTCATACATGGATCCCATCTCAGATTTCATGGCCTCAAGCCATTTTGCGGAATCTGGGCTCATCATCGCTTCCTCATAGTTCGTAGGTTCGTCATGGTCTAGTAACATGACTTCCAGAACAGGATTCGTATCACTCTGCTGCAGACCATACTCTGGTTGACCTACGAGGTTCGGTAGTAACTTGATCTAAAGTTTCATGATCATCATCATTAGCTTCCTCACTAATTGGTGTAGGAATCACTGGAACTGATTTCTGTGATGAACTACTTTCCAATTCGGGAGAAGGTACAGTTACCTCATGAAGTTCTACTTTCCTCCCACTCACTTCTTTCGAGAGAAACTCCTTCTCTAGAAAGGATCCAGTCTTAGCAACAAAATATCTTGCCTTCGGATCTGTGATAGAAGGTGTACCCAACAGTTTCTTTTGGGTATCATATGAAGACGCACTACTCCGATTTGGGTTCGAGCTTATTAGTTTGAAACTTTTCCACATAAGCGTCGCAACCTCAAACTTTAAGAAACGATAGCTTTGGTTTCTTGCCAAACCATAGTTCATACGGTGTCATCTCAACGGATTTAGATGGTGCCCTATTTAACGTGAATGCAGTTATCTCTAATGCATAACTCCAAAATGATAGTGGTAAATCGGTAAGAGACATCATAGATCGCACCATATCCAATAAAGTACGACTACAACATTCGGACACACCATTATGCTGTGGTGTTTCAGGTGGCGTGAGTTGCGAAACTATTCCACATTGTTTCAAATGAAGACCAAACTCGTAACTCAAATATTCGCCTCCGCGATCAGATCGTATAAACTTTATTTTCTTGTTACGATGATTTTCCACTTCACTCTGAAATTCTTTGAACTTTTCAAATGTTTCAGACTTATGTTTCATTAAGTAGATATACCCATATCTGCTCAATGTGAAGGTCAGAAAATAACGATACCCGCCGCGGGCCTCAACACTTATCGGATCGCATACATCAGTATGTATTATTTCCAATAAGTCAGTTGCTCACTCCATTGTTCCGGAGAATGGAGTCTTAGTCATCTTGCCCATGAGGTATGGTTCACAAGCATCAAGTGATTCATAATCAAGTGATTCCAAAAGTCCATCAGCATGGAGTTTCTTCAAGCGCTTTACACCAATATGACCTAAACGGCAGTGCCAAAAATAGGTTGCACTATCATTATTAACTTTGCATATTTTGGCTTCAATATTATGAATATGTGTATCACTACGATCAAGATTCAATAAACTATTCACCTTGGGTGTATGACCACAGAAGGTTTTATTCATGTAAACAGAATAACAATTATTCTTTGACTTAAATGAATAACCCTATTGCAATAAACATGATCCAATCATATTATGCTCAACGCAAACACCAAATAACATTTATTTTAGGTTCAACACTAATCCCGAAGGTAAAGGGAGTGTGCGATGGTGATCCTATCAACCTTGGAATCATTTCCAACACACATCGTCACCTCGTCCTCAACTAGTCTTTATTTATTTTACAACTCTCGTTTCGAGTTACTACTCTTAGCAACTGAACTAGTATCAAATACCAAGGGGTTTGCTATAAACACTAGTAAAGTACACATTAATAACATGTATATCAAATATACCTTTGTTCACTTTGCCATCCTTCTTAATCGCCAAGTATCTAGGGCAGTTCCCCTTCCAGTGACCATTTCCTTTGCAGTAGAAGCACTCAGTTTCAGGCTTGGGTCTAGCTTTGGGCTTCTTTATGGGAGTGGCAACTTGCTTGCCATTCTTCTTGAAGTTCCCTTTCTTTCCCTTGCCCTTTTATTTGAAACTAGTAGTCTTGTCAACCATCAACACTTGATGCTTTTCTTGATTTCTACCTCTGCCGATTTCAGCATCGCAAAGAGCTCAGGGAATCGTTTTTGGCATCCCTTGCAAATTATACTTCATCACAAAGTTCTATTAACTTGGTAATAGTGACTAGAGAAATTTATCAATTACTATCTTATCTGGAAGATTAACTCCCACTTGATTCAAGCAATTGTAGTACCCAGACAACCTGAGCACATGCTCACTGGTTGAGCTATTCTCCTCCATCTTGTAGGCAAGGTACTGTCAGAGGTCTCATACCTCTCGACACGGGCATGGGTATGAACTATCAATTTCAACTCTTAGAACATCTTATATGTTCTGTGACATTTCAAAACATTTTTGAAGTCCCGGTTCTAAGCCGTAAAGCATGGTGCACTAAACTATCAAGTAGTCATCATACCAAGCTTTGCCAAACGTTCATAACGTCTGCATCTGCTCTTGCAATAGGTCCGTCACCTAGCGGTGCATCAAGGACATAATTCTTTTGTGCAGCAATTAATGAGGATAATCCTCAGATCATGGACCCAGTCCGCATCATTGCTACTATCATCTTTCAACTTATTTTTCTCAAGGAACATATCAAAAATAAACGGGGAGCTACATCGCAAGCTATTGATCTACAACATAGATATGCAAAAACTATCAGGACTAAGTTCATGATAAATTAAGTTCAATTAATCATATTACTTAAGAACTCCCACTTAGATAGACATCCCTCTAATCATCTAAGTGATCACGTGATCCATATCAACTAAACCATGTCCGATCATCACGTGAGATGGAGTAGTTTTCAATGGAGAACATCACTATGTTGATCATATCTACTATATGATTCATGCTCGACCTTTCGGTCTCAGTGTTCCGAGGCCATATCTGCATATGCTAGGCTCGTCAAGTTTAACCCGAGTATTCTGCATGTGCAAAACTGGCTTGCGCCCGTTATATGTGAACGTAGAGCTTATCACACCCGATCATCACGTGGTGTCTCGGCATGACGAACTGTAGCAACGGTGCATCCTCAGGGAGAACACTTATACCTTGAAATTTAGTGAGAGATCATCTTATAATTCTACCACCGTACTAAGCAAAATAAGATGCATAAAAGTTAAACATCATATGCAATCAAAATATGTGACATGACATGGCCATTATCATCTTGTGCCTTTGATCTCCATCTCCAAAGTACTGTCATGATCTCCATCGTCACCGGCATGACACCATGATCTCCATCATCTTGATCTTTATCAATGTGTCGTCACATGGTTGTCTCGCCAACTATTGCTATCGCATAGCGATAAAGTAAAGCAATTATATGGCGCTTGCATCTTATGCAATAAAGAGGTAACCATAAGGCTCCTGCCAGTTGCCGATAACTTTAACAAAACATGATCATCTCATACAACAATTTATATCTCATCATGTCTTGACCATATCACATCACAACATGCCCTCCAAAAACAAGTTAGACGTCCTCTACTTTGTTGTTGCAAGTTTTACGTGGCTGCTACGGGCTTCTAGCAAGAATCGTTCTTACCTATGCATCAAAACCAGAACGTAGTATAGTGATTGCTTTTTGATCTTCAGAAAGAACCCTATTCATTGAAACCGATTCAACTAAAGTTGGAGAAACTGACACCCACTAGCCACCTGTGTGCGAAGCACGTCGGTAGAACCAGTCTCACGTAAGCGTATGCGTAATGTCGGTCTGAGCCGCTTCATCCAACAATACCGCCGAATCAAGAATCAACTAGTGACGGCAAGCAATATGTATATACCCACACCCACAACTCCTTTGTGTTCTACTCGTGCATATAACATCTACGCATAGACCTGACTCTGATACCATTGTTGGGGAACGCAGTAATTTCAAAATAATTCCTACGCACATGCAAGATCATGGTGATGCATAGCAATGAGAGGGAAGAGTGTTGTCTATGTACCCTCATAGACCGTAAGCGGAAGCGTTGTGACAGCGCGGTTGATGTAGTCGTACGTCTTTATGATCGACCGATCCTAGCACCGAAGGTATGGCACCTCCGTGATCTGCACACGTTCGGCTCGGTGACGTCCCACGAACTCACGATCCAATAGAGCTTAGAGGGAGAGCTTCGTCAGCATGATGGCGTGATGACGGTGATGATGATGCTACCGGAACATGGCTTCACCTAAGTACCGCTATGATATGACTGAGGTGGATTATGGTGCAGGGGGGCAGCGCACACGGCTGGAAACAATCAACTTGTGTGTTCTAGGGTGCCCCTACCCCCGTTTATAAAGGAGCAAGGGGGAGGCCGGCCGGCCTTGGGGCGCGTCAAGGAGAGGGGAGTCCTCCTCCTAGTAGGAGTAGGACTCCCCTTTTCCTATTCCAACTAGGAAGGGGGAAGGGGGAAGGAAGGAGAGGGGGAGATGGAGGAAAGAGGGGGCGCCGCCCCCCTCCTTGTCCAATTTGGACTCCCAAGGGGGGGCGCGGCCAGCCCTAGTCCCTCTCCTCTCTCTCCCACAAGCCCATGTTGGCCCATTAGTTCGCCCGGGGGTTCCGATAACCCCCTGGCACTCCGATAAATATCCGGTGACCCACGGAACTCATCCAGTGTCCGAATATAGTCGTCCAATATATCAATCTTTATGTCTCGACCATTTCGAGACTCCTCGTCATATCTGTGATCACATCCGGTACTCCAAACTATCTTCAGTACATCAAAACACATAAACTCATAATACCGAACGTTAAGCGTGCGGACCCTACGGGTTCAAGAACTATGTAGACATGACCGAGACACGTCTTCGGTCAATAACCAATAGAGGAACCTGGATGCTCATATTGGCTCCTACATATTCTATGAAGATCTTTATTGGTCAGACCGCATAACAACATACGTTGTTCCCTTTGTCATCGGTATGTTACTTGCCCGAGATTCGATCGCCGGTATCTCAATACCTAGTTCAATCTCATTACCGGCAAGTCTCTTTACTCGTTCCATAATGTATCATCCCGCAACTAACTCATTAGTCACATTGCTTGCAAGGCTCATAGTGATGTACATTACCGAGAGGGCCCAGAGATATCTCTCTGATAGACGGAGTGACAAATCCTAATCTTGATCTATGCCAACTCAACAAACACCATCGGAGACACCTGTAGAGCATCTTTACAATCACCCAGTTACGTTGTGACGTTTGATAGCACACAAGGTGCTCCTCCGGTATTCGGGAGTTGAATAATCTCATAGTCAGAGGAACATGTATAAGTCATGAAGAAAGTAGTAGCAATAAAACCAAATGATCATTATGCTAAGCTAACGGATGGGTCTTGTCCATCACATCATTCTCTAATGATGTGATCCCGTTCATCAAATGACAACACATGTCCATGGCTAGGAAACTTAACCATCTTTGATTAACGAGCTAGTCAAGTAGAGGCATACTAGGGACACTATGTTTGTCTATGTATTCACACATGTACTAAGTTTTCGGTCAATACAATTCTAGCATGAATAATAAACATTTATCATGATATAAGGAAATATAAATAACAACTTTATTATTGCATCTAGGGCATATTTCCTTCAGAGACTTGTATATTGATAACACTATTTTGACCTTAATATGCAATGGTCCTAGATTTTATTAACCATTCTCGAATCAGTTTACCTTGTCGATCTCACAGCACACAATTTGTATAGCTAACTCGACTGCGATCTTCGACATTATTGCACACAATTGGTTTCTTCCACCGTGTGCATTGTAGAGTGCAGAATTACTTATCGCACTCGAGTGTCCATCATCACCCTTCTATGTAACTTTGACCTCATCACCCATGGGTAAACTTATGATCGAAGTCATTCCACACACTTCGTTTTTACAAAGCTTTTTGCCAATAAACACCCACGATTTGTCCCTCTTCTAGCTGACGCGTGGCCAAACAAGCCGGGCAGGAAGCTTGCGTGGTAAACAGCACGGTAGCATGGGAACAGGCTCACCGACGATACATTTGGCGCCTCTTCGAGCCCACGCGTGCTGGGCGGTGTTGTCAAGCATGCACTGGAATCCTCCGCTATGAACACCGTGACAAGACATGACGATTACAGGCCGGACGGCCCCCATTTATTACAGCGGCCATTTAACCCGTGTGTCTCTTCAACCTTTCGATCGCACCCCACCATTGCAAGAAGAACACCCACCACAAGAAATTCTTAGAGGGTATCCCGCACGGCTCCAATGGCGCTCCGAGCGGCTGCCGACAATGAGCAGAAATTCACCATGCGTGCTATCATGGACACCCACAGAAGGTTCATGGACCTCTCGGTGGTGTACACCAACGACTCGGTCTGGGTGGAGCACTCCATCAACATCATGGAGCTGTTGCTTGCCGCGGAGAAGTACAAGGTGGTCGGGTTCGACCTCGAGTACACCCGCGCTCGTTCCGGGTCTCGTGCCAAGGTGGCCGTCGCCCAGATGTGCATGCGCCACCACGTCCTCATCTACCACTACTGCCTGGCCACAAGGCCTTGCGAGCATTTCGCCAGGTTTGTCAATAGCCCCCACTACATGTTTGCTATGGTGGACATCACCAACGATGTAAAGGCGCTCGAGAATTCGGGCATCGCCTGCCAGAATCTTGTCGACATCCAGGGCCAATACAAGATCTGGGGCAGCAAGGAGGATGAGAAGGACTCACTGGTTCACCTCGCCGAGGCCATCATTGACCCCTTCTACAGAGACATGAAGGATTCGTGCAACAAGGACAAGCGTGCCTGGCAGTCGGCTTGGTTGGAGAAACTCGACAAAGCTCACGTCGTGTACGCGGCCAAGGAGGTGTACAGGAGCTACGACATGTACAGGCGGATCGTTGACATGAGGAAGTGCCTCCTTCCCTAAAACGGCTAGGGATCCAGCCGGAAGCAGAGCAATGGCAAGCGTTGTTGCAACAATAAGTAGATGATTAGATCCTCATTTCTCCTGCTTTTGTATGCATGTAATTGCTTGCTTTGGTGTGTGGAAATGTTATGTGTGTAGTCACTTGTGTAATTGTATGCTTAATTTGGTTATGCAATGCTGTATTTTTAAGTATATATGTTGATGCTCTGTAGATAGAGCGTAGATGTTGTGTGGACAAAGAAAATCACATCGCACACGGACCAAACAATGTAACCCGTCGGTGATGTTTTCATCAATCACTCACAATTGTATACCAGCAATCGTTTGCTCACAACACACACAACTTCTTAGCAGTAATCGTCTGTGTTGTTATCGGTCTTCGCACACATTTCCAATTACACACCTGTTTGCCTCGTATCACACACATCTTGTTTATTTGAACCGTTTCTGCTCTCATGTCTCAACGCAAACAGTTCATCCAAGTGAACCGCATGCCATATATCGCACACACCTTTGATCTGGCTGACCGTTTCTTTTGTGTTGCCTAATCACAAACAGTTCATCTGAGTGAACCATATGCTATAAATCGCACACACCTTCATCTGGCTGCCCGTTTCTTTTGTTCCTTCTCATCGCAAACAGTTAATTGAGCTAAACCGTATGCCCTGCATCACACACACAACTAAAATTTGAACCGTGTTCGATGCATCCTCCATCGCAAACGTTTTGTACCTTTTTGACGGGTTTTTTACACCACCGTTTGCGATTATGGCATCACACACAGTTTCGTTGAAGGGTCTCTAATCGTAGTGTCGCGTTAGCAGCAACCTGCAGTAGTGTATAGAGAAAGATGTTTACAAGAGCCTTGCCGGAAGTAAGCAATTTGAGGAAATTGTACGCAAGCAAGGAAGGCACCGGAAGAATCAAGGTGTTGGTTTTGAACGAAAGTTCAATGCCAATGCAGGTGAGTGGGAAGAAGATCAATACCCCAAGACGAAGTTTGTTCCTCAACAAGAGAAGTATGATCCTACTTCCTTCAAGGGGACACAAGATCAAGATGATCTTCCACCACAAAACCACAAGCTAAAATACAAGGACAAGCTTCGAGAGGAGATTGATGCATTTTAAGAAGCTCTGAAGGCCTTGGTCAAGTGGGTTCCCAAGACAACATCAAGTTCTACCTCATTAAGTACGACTACAACTCTAAGGAATCCCATCAAGTTGATGTGGATCCCGAAGAAGAAGAACTAGAGAGTTCTTGAGGGTGACTCCGCCAACATACTTCATTCATATTCATTTTGACAAGGACAAGTGCAATTAACTTCCACATCTTGCACTAGTTCAAGGAGTCACAAACCCTCTTGTTGGTAAGACAAGGGACAAGGTAACCTAATGCTTTCATGGACATCATCTTGTGTGTACTTCACTTTGTGTCTATGGATATCCTTGTTTATTCCGTGTGGGACTAACCCATGTAGGTATTGAAAGTGCAACTCACTCCAATGGATTGCTCCAAATGATCTACATCAACATTGAGCATCCACATCTTCAACATCTACATGAACTCATCATCGACACCCAAGGTTAGTTCATCCCTCTTAGGGGGGATATCACATCTAGGGGGAGCTTTACTCTAAGAATTGAGCTAAAGCAACTCTAATGGTGTGAACACAATAATGCTTTATGTAAAAGTGGTAACTGAAGGAAATATGCCCTAGAGGCAATATTAAAGTTATTATTTATTTCCTTATATCATGATAAATGTTTATTATTCATGCTAGAATTGTATTAACCGGAAACATAATACATGTGTGAATATATAGACAAACAGAGTGTCACTAGTATGCCTCTACTTGACTAGCTCGTTAATCGAAGATGGTCATGTTTCCTAACCATAAACAAAAGAGTTGTTATTTGATTAACGGGATCACATCATTAGGAGAATGATGTGATTGACATGACCCATTCCATTAGCTTAGCACCCGATCGTTTAGTATGTTGCTATTGCTTTCTTCATGACTTATACATGTTCCTATGACTATGAGATTATGCAACTCCCGTTTGCCGGAGGAACACTTTGTGTGCTACCAAAAGTCACAACGTAGCTGGGTGATTATAAAGGAGCTCTACAGGTGTCTCCAAAGGTACATGTTGGGTTGGCGTATTTCGAGATTAGGATTTCTCACTCCGATTGTCGGAGAGGTATCTCTGGGCCCTCTCAGTAATGCACATCACATAAGCCTTGCAAGCATTGCAACTAATGAGTTAGTTGTGAGATGATGTATTACAGAACGAGTAAAGAGACTTGCCGGTAACGAGATTGAACTAGGTATTAAGATACCGACGATCGAATCTCGGGCAAGTAACATACCGATGACAAAGGGAACAATGTGTGTTGTTATGCGGTCTGACCGATAAAGATCTTCGTAGAATATGTGGGAGCCAATATGAGCATCCAGGTTCCGCTATTGGTTATTGACTGGAGACGTGTCTCGGTCATGTCTACATTGTTCCTGAACCCGTAGGGTCCGCACGCTTAAGGTTTCAATGACAGTTATATTATGAGTTTATGAGTTTTGATGTACCGAAGGAGTTCGGAGTCCCGGATGAGATCGGGGACATGACGAGGAGTCTCGAAATGGTCGAGACGTAAAGATCGATATATTGGACGACTATATTCGGACATCGGAAAGGTTCCGAGTGATTCGGGTATTTTTCAGAGTACCGGAGAGTTACGGGAATACGTATTGGGCGTTATTGGGCCATACGGGAAAGAAGAAAAAGGGCCTCAAGGGTGGCCGCACCCCACCCCTTGGTCTGGTCCGAATTGGACTAGGGAAGGGGGGCGCCCTCTTCCTTCCTTCTCCTTTTCCCTTCCTCTTTTCCTATTCCATATGGGAGGTGGAATCCTACTAGGACTAGGGAGTCCTAGTAGGACTCCACACTTGGCGCGCCCCCTCCTAGGGCCGGCCTCCTCCTCCCTTGCTCCTTTATATACGGGGGCAGGGGGGCACCTCTAGACACAAGTTGATCCACGTGATCATATTCTTAACCGTGTGCGGTGCCCCCTTCCACCATAGTCCTCGATAATATTGTAGCGGTGCTTAGGCGAAGCCCTGCAACGGTAGTACATCAAGATCGTCACCGCACCGTCGTGCTGACGGAACTCTTCCCCGACACTTTGCTGGATCGGAGTCCGGGGATCGTCATCGAGCTGAACGTGTGCTAGAACTCGGAGGTGCCGTAGTTTCGGTGCTTGATCGGTCGGGCCGTGAAGACGTACGACTACATCAACCGCGTTGTGCTAACGCTTCCGCTGTCGGTCTACAAGGGTACGTAGATCACACTCTCCCCTCTCGTTGCTATGCATCACCATGATCTTGCGTGTGCGTAGGAAATTTTTTGAAATTACCACGTTCCCCAACAGTGGTATCAGAGCCTAGGTTTTATATGTTGATGTTATATGCACGAGTAGAACACAAGTGAGTTGTGGGTGATATAAGTCATACTGCTTACTAGCATGTCATACTTTGGTTCAGCGGGATTGTTGGACGAAGCGGCCCGGACCGACATTACGCGTACGCTTACGCGAGACCGGTTCTCCCGACGTGCTTTGCACAAAGGTGGCTAGCGGGTGACAGTTTCTCCAACTTTAGTTGAACGAAGTGTGGCTACGCCTGGTCCTTGCGAAGGTTAAAATAGCACCAACTTGACAAACTATCGTTGTGGTTTTGATGCGTAGGTAAGATTGGTTCTTGCTTAAGCCCGTAGCAGCCACGTAAAACTTGCAACAACAAAATAGAGGACGTCTAACTTGTTTTTGCAGGGCATGTTGTGATGTGATATGGTCAAGACATGATGCTAAATTTTATTGTATGAGATGATCATGTTTTGTAACCGAATTATCGGCAACTGGCAGGAGCCATATGGTTGTCGCTTTATTGTATGCAATGCAATCGCGCTGTAATGCTTTACTTTATCACTAAGCGGTAGCAATAGTCGTGGAAGCATAAGATTGGCGAGACGACAACGATGCTACGATGGAGATCAAGGTATCGCGCTGGTGACGATGGTGATCACGACAGTGCTTCGAAGATGGTGATCACAAGCACAAGATGATGATGGCCATATCATATCACTTATATTGATTGCATGTGATGTTTATGTTTTATGCATCTTATCTTGCTTTGATTGACGGTAGCATTATAAGATGATCTCTCACTAATTATCAAGAAGTGTTCTCCCTGAGTATGCACCGTTGCGAAAGTTCTTCGTGCTGAGACACCATGTGATGATCGGGTGTGATAGGCTCTACGTTCAAATACAACGGGTGCAAAACAGTTTCACACGCAGAATACTCAGGTTATACTTGACGAGCCAAGCATATACAGATATGGCCTCGGAACACGGAGACCGAAAGGTCAAGCGTGAATCATATAGCAGATATGATCAACATAGCGATGTTCACCAATGAAACTACTCCATCTCACGTGATGATCGGACATGGTTTAGTTGATTTGGATCACGTAATCACTTAGAGGATTAGAGGGATGTCTATCTAAGTGGGAGTTCTTAAGTAATATGATTAATTGAACTTAAATTTATCATGAACTTAGTCCTGGTAGTATTTTGCAAATTATGTTGTAGATCAATAGCTCGCGTTGTTGCTTCCCTGTGTTTATTTTGATATGTTCCTATAGAAAATTGTGTTGAAAGATGTTAGTAGCAATGATGCGGATTGGATCTGTGATCTGAGGTTTATCCTCATTGCTGCACAGAAGAATTATGTCCTTGATGCACCGCTAGGTGACGGACCTATTGCAGGAGCAGATGCAAACGTTATGAATGTTTGGCTAGCTCAATATGATGACTACTTGATAGTTTAGTGCACCATGCTTAATGGCTTAGAATCGGGACTTCAAAGACGTTTTGAACGTCATGGAGCATATGAGATGTTCCAGGAGTTGAAGTTAATATTTCAAGCAAATACCCGAGTTGAGAGATATGAAGTCTCCAACAAGTTCTATAGCTAAAAGATGGAGGAGAATCGCTCAACTAGTGAGCATGTGCTCAGATTGTCTGAGTACTACAATCGCTTGAATCAAGTGGGAGTTAATCTTCCAGATAAGATAGTGATTGACAGAATTCTCTAGTCACCATCACCAAGTTAGTAGAACTTCGTGATGAACTATGATATGCAAGGGATAACGGAAACGATTCCCAAGCTCTTCGTAATGCGGAAATTGATGAAGGTAGAAATCGAGAAAAACATCAAGTGTTGATGGTAGACAAGACCACTAGTTTCAAGAAAAGGACAGAGGGAAGAAGGGGAACTTCAAGAAGAACAGCAAGCAAGTTGCTGCTCAAGTGAAGAAGCCCAAGTCTGGTCCTAAGCCTGAGACTAAGTGTTTCTACTGCAAAGGGACTGGTCACTGGAAGCGGAACTACCCCAAGTGATTGGCAGATAAGAAGGATGGCAAAGTGAACATAAGTATATTTGATATACATGTTATTGATGTGTACTTTACTAGTGTTTATAGCAACCCCTCAGTATTTGATACTAGTTCAGTTGCTAAGATTACTAACTCGAAACGGGAGTTGCAAAATAAACAGAGACTAGTTAAGGGTGAAGTGACGATGTGTGTTGGAAGTGGTTCCAAGATTGATATGATCATCATCGCACACTCCCTATACTTTCGGGATTAGTGTTGAACCTAAATAAGTGTTATTTGGTGTTTGCGTTGAGCATGAATATGATTTGATCATGTTTATTGTAATACGGTTATTCATTTAAGTAAGAGAATAAATTGTTGTTCTGTTTACATGAATAAAACCTTATATGGTTACACACCCAATGAAAATAGTTCGTTGGATCTCGATTGTAGTGATACACATAATCATAATATTGAAACCAAAAGATGCAAAGTTAATAATGATAGTGCAACTTATTTGTGGCACTGCCGTTTAGGTCATATTGGTGTAAAGCGCATGAAGAAACTCCATGCTAATGGGTTTTTGGAATCACTTGATTATGAATCAGTTGATGCTTGCGAACCATGCCTCATGGGCAAGATGACTAAAACACCGTTCTCCGGAACTATGGAGCGAGCAACTGACTTATTGGAAATAATACATACTAATGTATGAGATCCGATGAGTGTTAAGGCTCGTGGCGGGTATCATTATTTTCTGACCTTCACAGATGATTTGAGAAGATATGGGTATATCTACTTAATGAAACACAAGTCTGAAATATTTGAAAAGTTCAAAGAATTTCAGAGTGAAGTGAAGAATCATCGTAACAAGAAAATAAAAGTTTCTACGATATGATCGCAGAGGTAAAATATTTGAGTTACGAGTCTGGCCTTCAGTTAAAACAATGTGAAATAGTTTCACTACTCATGCCACCTGGAATACCACAGCATAATGGTGTGTCCGAACATCATAACCGTACTTTATTAGATATGGTGCAATCTATGATGTCTCTTACCGATCTACCACTATCGTTTTGGGGTTATGCATTAAAGACAGCTGCATTCACGTTTAAAAGGGCACCATCTAAGTCCGTTGAGACGACACAATCTGAACTGTGGTTTGGCAAGAAACCAAAGTTGTCATTTCTTAAAGTTTGGGATTGTGATGCTTATATGAAAAAGTTTCATCCTGATAAGCTCAAACCCAAATCGGAGAAATATGTCTTCATAGGATACCCAAAGGAGACTATTGGGTACACCTTCTATCACAGATCTGAAGGCAAGACATTTCTTGCTAAGAATGGATCCTTTCTAGAGAAGGAGTTTCTCTTGAAAGAAGTGAGTGGGAGGAAAGTAGAACTTGATAAGGTAATTGTACCTTCTCCCTTATTGAAAAGTAGTTCATCACAAGAAATATGTTCCTGTGACTACTACACCAATTAGTGAGGAAGACTAATGATGATGATCATGTAACTTCAGATCAAGTTAATACCGAATCTCGTAGGTAAACCAGAGTGAGATCCGCACCAAAGTGGTACGGTAATCCTGTTCTGGAAGTCATGTTACTAGACCATGACGAACTTGCAAACTATGAGGAAGCGATGATGAGCCTAGATTCCGCGAAATGGCTTGAGGCCATGAAATCTGAGATGAGATCCATGTATGAGAACAAACTATGGACTTTGATTGACTTGCCCAATGATCGGCGAGCCATTGAGATTAAATGGATCTTCAAGAGGAAGACGGACGCTGATAGTAGTGTTACTATCTACAAAGCTAGAATTGTCGAAAAAAGGTTTTTGACAAGTTCAAGGTGTTAACTATGATGAGAGTTTCTCACTCGTATCTATGCTTAAGTCTGTCCGAATCATGTTAGCAATTGCCGCATTTTATGAAATCCAGCAAATGGATGTCAAAACTGCATTCCTGAATGGATTTCTGGAAGAAGAGTTGTATATGATGCAGCCGGAAGGTTTTGTCGATCCAAAAGGAGCTAACAAAGTGTGCAAGCTCCAGCAATCCATTTATGGACTGGTGCAAGCCTCTCGGAGTTGGAATAAACGCTTTGATAGTATAATCAAAGCATATAGTTTTATACAGACTTGCGGTGAAGCCTGTATTTACAAGAAAGTGAGTGGGAACACTACAGCATTTCTGATAAGTATATGTGAATGACATATTGTTGATCGGAAATAATGTAGAATTATTCTGCAAAGCATAAAGGAGTGTTTTTAAAGAAGTTTTTCAAAGAAAGACCTCGGTGAAGCTGCTTACATATTAAGCATCAAAATCTATAGAGATAGATCAAGACGCTTGATAAGTTTTTTCAATGAGTACATACCTTGACAATATTTTGAAGTAGTTCAAAAATGGAACAGTCAAAGAAAGAGTTCTTGGCTGTGTTACAAGGTATGAAATTGAGTAAGACTCAAAGCCCGACCACGGCAGAAGATAGAAAGAGAATGAAAGTCATTCCCTATGCCTCAGCCATAGGTTCTATAAAGTATGCCATGATGCATACCAGATCTATTGTATACCCTACACTGTGTTAAGCAAGGGAGTACAATAGTGATCTAAGAGTAGATCACTGGACATTGGTCAAAATTATCCTTAGTGGAATAAGGAAGTATTTCTCGATTATGGAAGTGACAAAAGGTTCGTCGTAAAAAGTTACGTCGATGCAAGTTTTGACACAGATCTAGATGACTCTAAGTCTCAATCTAGATTATGGTGATGTGAACTAGATTATTGACTCTACTGCAAGTGGGAGACTGAAGGAAATATGCCCTAGAGGAAATAATAAAGTTATTATTTATTTCCTTATATCATGATAAATGTTTATTATTCATGCTAGAATTGTATTAACCGGAAACATAATACATGTGTGAATACATAGACAAACAGAGTGTCACTAGTATGCCTCTACTTGACTAGCTCGTTAATCGAAGATGGTCATGTTTCCTAACCATAAACAAAAGAGTTGTTATTTGATTAACGGTATCACATCATTAGGAGAATGATGTGATTGACATGACCCATTCCATTAGCTTAGCACCCGATCGTTTAGTATGTTGCTATTGCTTTCTTCATGACTTATACATGTTCCTATGACTATGAGATTATGCAACTCCCGTTTGCCGGAGGAACACTTTGTGTGCTACCAAACGTCACAACGTAACTGGGTGATTATAAAGGAGCTCTACAGGTGTCTCCAAAGGTACATGTTGGGTTGGCGTATTTCGAGATTAGGATTTGTCACTCCGATTGTCGGAGAGGTATCTCTGGGCCCTCTCGGTAATGCACATCACATAAGCCTTGCAAGCATTGCAACTAATGAGTTAGTTGTGAGATGATGTATTACAGAATGAGTAAAGAGACTTGCCGGTAACGAGATTGAACTAGGTATTAAGATACCGACGATCGAATCTCGGGCAAGTAACATACCGATGACAAAGGGAACAACGTGTGTTGTTATGCGGTCTGACCGATAAAGATCTTCGTAGAATATGTGGGAGCCAATATGAGCATCCAGGTTACGCTATTGGTTATTGACTGGAGACGTGTCTCGGTCATGTCTACATTGTTCTTGAACCCGTAGGGTCCGCACGCTTAAGGTTTCAATGACAGTTATATTATGAGTTTATGAGTTTTGATGTACCGAAGGAGTTCGGAGTCCCGGATGAGATCGGGGACATGATGAGGAGTCTTGAAATGGTCGAGACGTAAAGATCGATATATTGGACGACTATATTCGGACATCGGAAAGGTTCCGAGTGATTCGGGTATTTTTCAGAGTACCGGAGAGTTACAGGAATACGTATTGAGCCTTATTGGGCCATACGGGAAAGAAGAAAAAGGGCCTCAAGGGTGGCCGCACCCCTCCCCTTGGTCTGGTCCGAATTGGACTAGGGAAGGGGGGCGCCCCCTTCCTTCCTTCTCCTTTTTCCTTCCTCTTTTCCTATTCCATATGGGAGGTGGAATCCTACTAGGACTAGGGAGTCCTAGTAGGAATCCACTTTTGGCGCGCCCCCTCCTAGGGCCGGCCTCCTCCTCCCTTGCTCCTTTATATACGGGGGCAGGGGGGCACCTCTAGACACAAGTTGATCCACGTGATCATATTCTTAACCGTGTGCGGTGCCCCCTTCCACCATAGTCCTCGATAATATTGTAGTGGTGCTTAGGCGAAGCCCTGCAACGGTAGTACATCAAGATCGTCACCGCGCCATCGTGCTGACGGAACTCATCCCCGACACTTTGCTCGATCGGAGTCCGGGGATCGTCATCGAGCTGAACGTGTGCTAGAACTCGGAGGTGCCGTAGTTTCGGTGCTTGATAGGTCGGGCCGTGAAGACGTACGACTACATCAACCGCGTTGTGCTAACGCTTCCGCTGCCGGTCTACAAGGGTACGTAGATCACACTCTCCCCTCTCGTTGCTATGCATCACCATGATCTTGCGTGTGCGTAGGAATTTTTTTGAAATTACCATGTTCCCCAACAGTAACCCCACTTGTGCTTAAACGATGAGTATGACCTATGATCAAATGTTCTCATTTGACTCCTAAGTCAATGTACTCATATATACATGACCTGGTCATCGCCTATTGCTAGAGTGTTTGTGAATGCTTTGCCACATGTTTCATTTGACATCTTATTGTGTGAGCATGTTGATTGCATATTTTTCTCATTCAAGGACATCCATTTGTTGCTTTGATTGTTTGGTCATTTTCTTTTGCCAAATGGGTGGACAAGAATGCCTAAGAACTCCCTCTAGCTATCTATGCTTTTCTCGTCTCAAACTCTATTCATGCTACATCACAAAGTTTGATCAAGTCAAATTTGAACCCTCTGGGTGAGGAGCACTCAGAGCCCCCGATTCGTCATAGACTTAAACTTCCAAAACCTCTCTATGCATTTCGGTCTGACCGATTCATTCCTTTCGGTCATACCCAGTTCATTGAGTTGATCTAGGTTTTCAATCTCAGTCACTGCAACCGATTTGAACAGTTTGGTCACACCAAGTTGCAGTAACCGCTTGCGATTCTACATCTCGGTGCCACCGAGTCGTTCCACTCGGTCACACCGACAGGGTCAGGATATATATACCCACGGGTCAAATTTTGGAAATTCCCCCGAAACCCTTCGCCCGCGCGTATCCTGCTCTGCCGACTCAGGTCTCTGTATCATCTCCTCATCGCCAGCAACCTCCCGCCACTGGTCTCTGCTGCCGTCAACGGGAATCTTCGCCGTCGTTGTCATTGTAGCGAGTTCACCGCCGAGTTAGGGTATGAACTTGACCCTATGTGCAATCTTAACCTCTGATTCCTGCACTTAGGTCAATGCCATGTTTCTTACCACGTATGAGATTACTCTATCCAGCAAAAAACTTCCTTTAGATTAGTTTTGATTCAAAAAATTAGGGTTAGGTTTCTGTCGAACTCATGTCGGACCAACCGAGTTCTAGAAATCGGCCTCACCGATTTGGCCTAGGCCATTGCACTTGTAATTTTCGGTCTGACCGAAACTTACGAAACGGTGTGACCGAGTTCGATTCTCAGTGAAACCATAGCATTCTCAGAGTCACCGAACTGTGTCTCGATCTGACCGATTCCACTAGTTTAGACTCTAATATTGCTTTAGTGTCACCGAGTTTAACAAATTGGTAGCTCTGAAATGCTTTCTGTAGAAAACTAAAACTAAGTTTTTGACTCAATTCTTTTACAAAATCTATGCACTTTGTGATGGTCATCCACTCTATCTCAACTACATCTATTCATAGGGTCAGCTTTCAGTTTGAAGTGTTAGCTATGTCAGATCAAAGCGACAGCCAGAACAAGTCTGAGGAGCAAGTTAACTTCAGTGAGGGCACTAGTCCCTCTGGCAGTTATGATGAGGGTAGCAGAAGCACCCCAAGCAACTTGCCCAAGCTAGCAACCAGGACAAGGAGAAAGAGAAACTCAGATTATGAGGATGAAGATTATGTTGCTGTTGAGGAGGAGGTCAGCTCCAAGAAGAAAGTTGTCAAGAAAGAATTTGGCACTGCAGCTTATATCAAACCTGGTTTGCACAAGAAAGCTCTTGATAACTCACAAGTATAGGGGATCACAACAGTTTTCTAGGGTAGAGTATTCAACCCAAATTTATATATTCGACACAAGGGGAGCCAAAGAATATTTGAAGGTATTAGCAGCTGAGTTGTCAATTCAACCACACCTGGAGATTAATTATCTGCAGCAACATGATCAGTAGCAAAGTAATATGATAGTTTTGATAATAGTAGCAGCAACAATGGTAAACGTAATAGTGATAGCACTAGTTTTGCAGCAAGTGCAACAGTAACGATAGCAGTAGTAACTTAGCAAGAACAATATAGGATAAATTCGTAGGCATTGGATCGGTGACTTGTTGGATGATATTCATCATGAGACAGTTATAAGCTAGGGAGATACGACACTAGCTCCAGTTCATCAATATAATGTAGGCATGTATTCCATAAATAGTCATACGTGCTTATGGAAAGAACTTGCATGACATCTTTTGTCCTACCCCTGTGGCAGCGGGGTCCTATTGGAAACTAAGGGATATTATGGCCTCCTTTTAATAGAGAACCGGAACAAAGCATTAACACACAGTGAATACATGAACTCCCCAAACTACGGTCATCACCAGGAGTGGTCCCGACTATCGTCACTCCAAGGTTGCCGGATCATACCACGTAGTAGGTGACTATAACTTGCAATATTGGATCTAGAACATGGATATAATGGTGATGACATAAACGGTTCAGATCTTAAATCATGGCACCCGGGCCCAAAGTGACAAGCATTAAGCATGGCAAAGTTATAGCAACATCAATCTTAGAACATAGTGGATACTAGGGATCAGGCCCTAACAAAACTAACTCGATTACATGATGAATCTCATCCAACTCCTCACCGACCAGCGAGCCTACGAAGGAATTACTCACTCTCGGTGGGGAGCATCATGGAATTGATGATGGAGAAGGGTTGGTGATGACGAAGAATGAAGATCCCCCTCTATGGAGCCCCAAACGGACTCCAGATCTGGCCTCTCGATGAAGAATAGGAGGTGATGGCAGCTCTGTCTCGTGGATCGCGATAATTCTTTCTCCCTGATTTTTTTCTGGAAAATAGGATTTTATAGCGTCGGTTTCAGGGTCTGCGGGGCCACCAGGTGGGGACAATCCACCTGGGTGCGCTAGGAGGGGGCGCGCCCTGGTGGGTTGTGCCCACCCAGGTGCCCCCCCTCCGATGGATCTTGGCTCCAGAAATTCTTATTTATTGTATAAAAATCCTTGCAAAGTTTCATTCCGTTCCGAGAACTTTTATTTCTACACAAAAACAACACCATGGTAGTTCTGCTGAAAACAACATCAGTCGGGGGTTAGTTTCATGCAAATTAGAGTCCAAAACAAGAGGAAAGGCGTTAGGAAAAGTATATACATTGGAGACATATCAAAAGCTCCTGCCAAGAGAGTACCCATGTCAAAGGCCAGAGCCTCAACTCTTGAACCCTCCAAATCAACTGAAGAAGAGGCTGCTGGTGAGGGAAAGAAAAGGAAAGAAAGGGTCAAAAAGACTGTGGCTAGAGTTATTGGAAAGCCATCAATGATGATCCAATCAGATGAAGAATATGAAGAAGAGGATGCTGCACCAGCATCCAAAGCACAGAAGCTGATGGGGGATGCCATCAAGTCTGGGGCTACTCCATCAAAGCCCAAGACTGCCCCCAAAGCTACAACTCAAGCTTCAAAGTCTGCACCCAAGAGATCCACCAGGAATATACCAGCTGCTGAGAAGAACAAGGCCCCAGTTCCTGAAATGGAAGATGAAGAAGAAGAGGAATCCCAAGTGCTCAGAAAGTTAAAGCCAAAGATCCCTGATCATGATGATAATCATCCCGTGGCTAAAAACATGAAAGAAAGAAAGGATGCAGGTCTTAGATTGTGGAGACAATCAGACCTCTATGCTGCAAGGAGAAGAACTATTGTGGACTACAGATTTCACACCAAGGAACAATAGGACTTTTATGATACTATCCTCTTGGATAAGAAGCCCACTGTGTGTGACATGAAGTGGGTGGACTGGAAATACATTGACAACAATGAAGATAATTTCCCTGGAGTGCATGAAAGTTTCAGACTCAATGGAGTAGACACTTTTGTGGGTTAGAAATTGACCAAGTGGAATGATGAGCTTATCATGCAGTTCTATTCAACAGCTCACTTCTACCCAGATGGGAGAATTGTATGGATGACTGAAGGTACAAGGTATCAGTCTACTGTTGCTGAGTGGGACAAGCTTATCAATGCCCCTGAAGAGCATGAGGATGACATTGATGTCTATGCCAAGCGCAAGAAAGATCACAACTCCATGGCCAACATGTATAAGAAGATACCTGACATGGCCCTGGAAACACACAAGCTAGGCTCAGTGTACTATATGTTGTCTAGACTGGCCACCATGAACACTATATTGAGGCACACCTTGTTGCCCAAATCAAGAGATCACAAGATGATCAGAGGCCACTCCATCAACTTGCTTCAACTGTTTGATGTGCCACAGAAATTCAAGATGATGAGCTTGATAGTTGAAACCATCAAGAGAACTACAACAGACCAAAAGAGATCATGTGGGTATGCTCCACACATTCAGATGCTCATCAACTCCAAGATGGGAAAAGGCATGTATCTCCTGGATAAAGAGCACCTTCCCTTGAGACCTGATCGTGAGGACAACACATTTGTTATGGATGTTTCAGATCCTACATCAGTAGAGGCTCAAGAGAAGAGAGAGAAGGCAAAGCAGAGAAGGCAGCCAAGATGCCAAGTGTTGAAGAGGCATCCCAAGTTTTTCTCAAGTCTAAACAAGATCAACTTAGCTATCTCATTCAGGCTACTTTGAGGATTGAGAAAGGCTTGGCCAACCTGACTCAAAATCAAGAGAGTCTTGAGAGAATTTTTGAGACAAAACTTCATGACTTGGATGTCAAGGTGACAGAAATTCAGACTTCTGTGGAGAAGATCCAAGAAGAGCTTGAGGATAGGAGTGACAAGACCACTATTGATGCTTATCAAAGGGTGCCTAGAAGGCAGAGGTCTGCAGCAGTGCCAGTGAAAGACACTTGAGCTACAACTTCAGCTCCTGCAGCCACAACTTCAGTTGCCCCTCCAGTTGCAACTCCACCAGCGCCTACAACCTCTTTAGATGCATTTGTTGCAGGACTCCTCTCCACGCCACCTTCGCACTCCAGAGCTCCCGAAGATCAAGCTTAGAGAGCCGCATAGCACTATGCATTTTCAAGCTTTTTGGTAACTTGTTGCCAAAGGGGGAGAAAGTGTATAGATCATAGGATTCGAGAGAGAGTGCTTTGCTTCTTTTTGTCTCTCTTGCTACTTATTTGCTTGCTTGTTTGATTGATACTACATTTATGTGTGTGAGATACTTGTATGGTCATGTGTTTTATCATATCATACTTTAATGCTTGTGCTTGGATGATGATATTCTCCATCTCTTATATATGATCATTCACTTTTTGCCTTGGTGATGAGTGCGTATTTCATATTCTATCATTTTGAGTGCTCCACCAAGATGTATGTGACATGGAAGAGTAACCCATGATCCTAATCGATTGTGCATTTTCATTCAAAAGCAAATCTTAAATAGTGCACAAATTTAGAGGGAGCTCTTGCTTATCACATACTTCTCAAAGCGATGATGTATTTCATTCTTACTATCATTTGTCGAAGCTTTGATCTATATGTTGTCATCAATTACCAAAAAGGGGGAGATTGAAAATGCAACTAATCCCTGGGTGGTTTTGGTAATTCTTAACAACATGTAGCTCATTGAACTAATATTCTTTCAAGATAATCATTTCAGAAAGTTGAATGATTGGCATGGCATGGACTAGAGATGCCCCTTAGAATGCTAAGGACACATATTGGCACAAGCTCAAGACTCTACATTTTCATTTTAGTGATCCAAGATCACATTGAGTCCATGGGAAAAACCAATACTATTAAAAGGGGATGAGGTGTTGTTTAATGGCTTGCTTGCTCAAAATGCTTAGTGATATGCTCCAAAAGCCCTCAACCACTTTCTCATTTCCACATATGTCCTAAACCTAAAGTCAAACTCGGCCCCACCGATTTGATCTATCCGGCGCCACCGAGTTCATTTGACATAGCCATAGCCAGAAACCCTAATCAGTTCTCTCTGACCAATAGGGATCTCGGTCTCACCGAGATGGGATCGCAAACTCTCGGTTTATTTTCATAATGTTTCGGTCTAACCAAGATGAGCGGTCGGTCCCACTGAGTTCGCAATGCAAACTCTCTGTTTCCTTTTCGTAACGTTTCGGTCTCACCAAAGAGCGATTGGTCCCACCGAGTTTGCCTGACCAACTCTATGTTTGCCTATTACTGAAATCAGTCTCACCGAGTTCATGTGATCGGTCTCACCGAGATTAAGTTATGCCCTAAGTCTAACACAATCGGTCCCACTGAGTTGATCATGTCGGTCCCACCGAGTTTGGTAAATTGTGTGTAAGGTTAGATTTTCTGTGGAGGCTATATACACCCCTCCACCCTTCCTCCATTCATGGGGGGAGCCATCAGAACGTGCCTACACTTCCAGCATTCATTTTCTAAGAGAGAACCACCTACTCATGTGTTGAGACCAAGACATTCCAATCCAATCACAAGAATCTTGATCTCTAGCCTTCCCCAAGTTGCTTTCCACTCAAATCATATTTCCACCATATCCAAATCTGTCTGAGAGAGAGAGTTGAGTGTTGGGGAGACTATCATTTGAAGCACAAGAGCAAGGAGTTCATCATCAACACACCATCTATTACCTTTTGGAGAGTGGTGTCTCCTAGATTAGTTAGGTGTCACTTGGGAGCCTCCGTCAAGATTGTGGAGTTGAACCAAGGAGTTTGTAAGGGCAAGGAGATCGCCTACTTCGTGAAGATCTACCCAAGTGAGGCAAGTCCTTCGTGGGCGATGGCCATGGTGGGATAGACAAGGTTTCTTTTTCATGGACCCTTCGTGGGTGGAGCCCTCCGTGGACTCATGCAGTTGTTACCCTTCGTGGGTTGAAGTCTCCATCAACGTGGATGTATGATAGCACCACCTATCGGAACCACGCCAAAAATCGCCGTGTCTACATTGTGTTTGCTCCCTCCAAACTCCTCCCCTTTACCTTCATATGCAATGATTTACATTCCGCTGCTATACTCTTAGAATTGCAGGTGTAGGTTGATTGCTTGACTAGTGATAAGTTGCTAAAATCTGCTAAGACTTAAAATTGGGAAAAGGCTAGATTTTTATTTGGTTAAGTAGCCTAATCACCCCCCTCTAGACATAATTTCGATCCTACAAGGTGGAGGGGCTAGGAGTCCATCCCTACTCCTGATAGGAGCTGGCGCCAAGGGGAAGGTGTCCTATTCCTAGTAGGAGTTGGATTCCTAGTCCCCTTCCACATGTCTTAGCCACATGGGACTCTTAGGGGCTGGTACGCCTGGCTCATGTAGGCCAGGGTGCCCCCTTTGACCCCATGTTGTCATGCGGGACGTGGTGGACCCACTTGTGGACTTCCGGGCCCCTCCGGAATCCTCCGGAACCCGGTACAATACCGAAAAAACTGCACCTTTTTTCGGAACCCAAATATGACTTCCCATATATAAATCTTTACCTCTCGACCATTCCGAGACACCTCATGACGTCCGGGATCTTATATGGGATGTCAAACAACATTCGGTTACCAATCATCAAATATCCCAATACTAATCTAGCGTCAACAAACGTTAAGCATGCAACCCTATGGGTTCGGGAATCATGTAGTCATGACCGAGACACCTCTCCGGCCAATAACCAATAGCAGGACCTAGATGCCCATATTGGTTCCTACATATTACACAAAGATCTTTTATTAGTTGAACCAGGATGTCAATGATTCGGTTAATCCCGTATGCAATTCCCTTTGTCCAGCGATATGTTACTTGCTCGAGATTCGATCGTCGGTATCTCCATACCTAGTTCAATCTTGTTACCGGCAAGTCTCTTTACTCATTCTGTAATACAAGATCTCGTGACTAACTCATTAGGCACATTGCTTGCAAGCTCTTTACAATGTTGTATTACCGAGAGGGCCGAGAGATATCTCTCCATGACACGGAGTGACAAATCCCAGTCTCGATCTGTGCCAACCCAACAAACACCTTTGGAGATACTTGTAGAGCACCTTTATGATCACCCAATTACGAAGTGATGTTTGGATATACGCTAAGTATTTCTCCAGTGTCATGGACTTGCACGATCTCATGGTATTAGGAATAGATACTTGACATGAAGAAAGCTATAGCAATAAACTGATATGATCAAATGCTAAGATTACGGTTGGGTCTTCTCCATCATATCATTCTCCTAATGATGTGATCCCGTTATCAAATGACAACTCATGTCTATGGTTAGGAACCTTAACCATCTTTGATCAACGAGCTAGTCTACTGGAGGCTTACTAGGGACATAGTATTTGTTTATGTATTCACACATGTATTTAAGTTTTCGATCAATACAATTCTAGCATGAATAATAAACCTTTATCATGAAAAAGGAAATATGATAATGACCAATTTATTATTGCCTCTAGGAAATATTTCAAATAGTCTCCCACTTGCACTAGAGTCAATAATCTAGTTCACATCGCTATGTGATTAACCCCCAATGAGTTCTGGGGTTTGATCATGTTTTGCTTGTGAGAGAGGTTTTAGTCAACGGGTCTACAACATTCAGATCCATGTGTACTTTGCAACTCAATGTCTCCGTCCTTGATCCAATCACGAATGGAGTTGAAAGGGGTGTTAAATATGCACTTCATATGTAAATCCCACCTCAACGCTCAGTTTGGAACTACTGTGAATGTTTGATCCACTTGACGTATCATGTTCGAGACTCAAGGTCATCCAGATCATCTCAAAAATTGCATCGACGTAAACGTTTACGACGAACTCTTTATTGCCTCCATAAACGAGAAACATTTCCTTTAGTAACTTAAGGATGATTTTTTTACCGTTGTCCAATGATCTTCTGCCGCGGCCGAGCTTTCAGTCTCACTCAACTTCACACCTCGCAATACAGGCAAGAACTTCTTCTTTGACTGGTCCATTTTGAACTCCTTCAAAAACCTTGTAAGGTATGTGCTCTGTGAAAGTTTTACCAGGCGCCTTGATCTATCTCCATAGATCTTGATGCCCAATATGTAAGTTGCTTTATCCAGGTCTTCCTTTGAAAAACTCCTTTCAAATAACTCTTTTATGCTTTCCTGACATTCTACATCATTTCCAATCATCAATATGTCATCCACATATACTATCTGAAATGTTACAAACCTCCCACTCACTTTCTTGTAAATACAAGCTTCTCCACAAACTTGTATAAACCATAACTCTTTGATCACCTCATCAAAGTGCATGTTCCAACTCTGAGATGCTTGCACCAGTCCATAGATGGATTGATGGAACTTGCATACTTTGTTAGCATCCTTAGGATCGACAAAACCTTCTGGTTGTCTCATATACAACTCTTACTTAAGAAACCCATTAAGGAATGTCGTTTTGACGTCCATTTGCTAGATATCATAATCATAAAATGCAGCAATAGCTAACATAATTCTAACATACTTAAGCATCGCTACGGGTGAGAAAGTCTCATCGTAGTCAACCCCTTGAACTTGTCGGAAACCCTTTGAGGGAGTCCTGGACTAAGGGGTCCTCGGGCGTCCGGCCTGTTATCTATGTGCCGGACTGATGGGTTGTGAAGATATAAAGACCGAAGATTGTACCTGTGTCCAGATGAGACTCTCCGTGGCGTGGAAGGCAAGCTTGGTGAACAACTATGAAGATTCCATCTTATGTAACCAACTCTATGTAACCCTAGATCCCCCCGGTGTCTATATAAACCGGAGGGTGTAGTCCGGAAAGGATATACTCAATACCTTAGTCATACAGCATAGACTTCTAGGGTTTAGCCATTATGATCTCGTGGTAGATCAACTCTTGTAATACTCGTATTCATGAATATCAATCAAGCAGGACGTAGGGTATTACCTCCATCAAGAGGGCCCGAACCTGGGAAAAACTCCGTGTCCCCTGTCTCCTATTACCATCAACCTTAGACGCACAGTTCGGGACCCCCTACCCGAGATCTGCCAGTTTTGACACCAACATTGGTGCTTTCATTGAGAGTTTCTTTGTGCTGCCGCTGAAAGGTTTGATGGCCCCTTCAATCGTCAATAATGACGCTATCTGCGGGGCAACTTTCCTTCTCGGGCAGATCTTCGTGTTCGGCGGCTTCGCACTGCGGGCCAACTCGTTTGGCCATCTGGAGCAGATCGAAAGCTACGCCCCTGGCCATTAGGTCAGATTCGGGAGCTTGAACTACATCGCAGACATCCGTGGAGACTTGATCTTCGCCGGATTCGATTCCGCGGTGGCCTCTCCCGGTCACCCCGATGATCATGACCTAAATCTGTCATTGGGCCGCATCCAGGAGATCGCTCCTGTAACCGCTCTGGCCCTAGAGCCGGAGCAGGCCGCACCATCCGGAGACGGAAGGATTAACCCCACCTTGGAGGCTGCAGATTCCACGGCGTTGGAGCCATACATGGACCTGGTCTCACACGAGGCCTATGCCACCGGAATGTCGGACTCGTCTCCGGCCGCAGGTTCCGAACCACGTGAGCCCACGGACGTCGAGCTTGATCTTTTATCGATCTTCAAATTCAGTGCCGCAGACATCTTCCAGCACTCGCCTTTGGGCGATATGCTGAACTCATTAAAAAACCTGTCCTTGGCAGAGGACCCATAGCCGAACTATATCCGGCTCGAACTAGGGGCCGACGATGGAGAATTTTACATCCCACCCGCCACCCACTTTATAGCCACGATCGAGGATTTGACCGACAAACTTGATTACAACTCCGAGGACATCGACGGTATGGACGACGATGCCGGAGAAGAGGAGGCCCAGAACCCGCCGTTCACCGGACGCTGGACGGCCACTTCCTCGTATGACGTATACATGGTGGATGCACCAAAGGAGCACAGCGGCGATGATAAGGAAGACCCGGTTGAGGATAAACCTTCCGAAATACAGTCAAAGCACCATCATCAGCGGCGCCGCTCTAAGTCACGCTGCAGTAAAGACAGCAACACTGGCACAGGAGAAGATGACACTCTGGAAGGTGCCAAAGACAACAAAGACCCCGTCGATAAAGCGACAAACAAGATGAACGAGAAGATGAGCAGGTTAGCCCTATTAAACAGGCCACAAGCGAAGATTCGGAGGACGAAAATTACCTCCCACTGTCCGAAGATGAGGTGAGCCTCGGCACCGAAGATTTCATCGTGCCCGAGGAACCTCTTGAGCAGGAGCGCTTCAAGCGCCAGCTAATAGACACGGCAAGGAGCCTGAAAAAGAAGCAGCAGCAGCTTCAAGCTGATCAGAATCTGCTCAATGATAAATGGACGGATGTCCTAGCAGCCGAAGAATACGGCCTCAAACGCCCAACCAAAAGCTACCCAAAGCACAAATTGCTACCTCAGTTTGACGAGGAGGCGCCGGAGTACATACCACCATCCCACAATACGGCCAATCGACCACCACGTGGTCGGGACAAAACGACAACTCATGCCGAACACCAGCCCATCCCGCCTCATCACTCAGGTAGAGGTAAATTTGCCCACGGCCATACATATGACCTCCGGCAGACACTAAACAATAAAGCGGGACAGACCAGATCAATCTACGGATCGTGAGGACGCGCCTCGACACGCGACAACGGCCACCTAATCGGACGTGACAAACCCAGTCACGGGCGGGCTGAACACCGCAGACGGACTCTATCAGAGCCGAGCCACGATACGAACCGATACAGAGGCCCCGCACATCCTCATTGCTTCATTGATGAGGTCCTGGATCACGAATTCCTAGAAGGATTCAAGCCCGTGAACATAGAATCATATGATGGAACCACGGACCCCGTAGTATGGATCGAGGACTTCATTCTCCACATCCATATGGCCCGTGGAGATGACCTCCACGCCATAAAATACCTCCTCTAAAACTCAAAGGGCCAGCTCGGCATTGGCTGAACAGTCTGCCTGAAAATTCCATTGGCAGCTGGGAGGACTTGGAAGAGGCTTTCCTCGATAACTTCCAAGGTACATATGTTCGATCTCCGGACGCTGATGACTTAAGCCATATAGTTCAATAGCCCAGAGAGTCTGCCAGGAAATTTTGGACAAGGTTCTTAACTAAAAAGAACCAAATTGTCCACTGTCCGGACACCGAAGCTCTAGCAGCTTTTAAGCATAGCATCCACGACGAATGGCTTGCTCGCCACCTCGGCCAAGAAAAGCCAAAATCCATGGCAGCCCTCACGGCACTCATGACCCGCTTTTGTGCGGGCGAGGACAGTTGGTTGGCCCGTAGCAAAAACAATGCAAGTGACGCCGGCACCCCTGAAGTTAAAAGCAACAAAGACAAGTCTCGACGCAAAATATACAAGCACCGAAACAACAGTGACAACACCGATGATACGGCGGTCAACGCCGGATTTAGCAGCTCTAAGTCCGGTCAGCGGAAGAAGCCGTTCCAAAAGAACAATTCGGGCCCATCCAACTTGGACCGCATGCTTGATCTTCCGTGGCAGATTCACGGCACCCCTGACAAGCCTCCTAATCATACAAATAGAGAGTGTTGGGTTTTTAAACAGGACGGCAAATTAAACGCCGAGAACAGGGAAAAGGGATCGCAAAGCAAGGACAATGACGAAGAGCCACGACAACCAAACACAGGGGGACAGAAGAAGTTTCCCCTTAGGTAAAAACGGTGAACATGACATATGCTACCCACATCCCCAAGAGGGAGCGCAAGCGTGCGCTCAGGGACGTCTACGCGATAGAGCCAGTCACCCCAAAATTCAATCCATGGTCGTCATGCCCGATCACCTTTGATCGTCGGGATCACCCGACCAGCATCCGTCACAGAGGCTCAGCCGCACTGGTCTTAGACCCAATAATTGATGGGTTCCACCTGACTCATGTCCTCATGGACGGCAGTAGCAGCCTCAATCTGCTCTATCACGATACAGTGCGAAAAATGGGCATTAACCCATCAAGGATCAAGCCTACAAAGACCACCTTTAAAGGAGTCATTCCAGGCGTAGAGGCCCGTTGTACGGGCTCAATCACATTATAGGTTGTCTTCGGATCTCCGGACAACTTCCGAAGCGAGGAGTTAGTCTTCGATATCGTCCCATTCCGTAGCGGCTATCATGCACTGCTCAGACGAACTGCGTTTGCTCAATTCAATGCAGTGCCACACTATGCTTATCTCAAGCTCAAGACGCCCGGCCCACGCGGTGTCATAACAGTCAATGGCAATACGGAACGCTCTCTTCGTACAGAAGAGCACACAGCTGCCCTAGCAGCAGAAGTACAAAGTAGCCTTCTCAAGCAGAACCTTCATTCAGCTGCCGAGCCCTCAGACACCCTTAAGAGGGTTCGGACTACTCTGCAGCAGGAGAGCTCGGCTCGTCAGGAGCTCGACTAGCAATCCGGCCTCCGTCTCAGTCCCGATCAAGCGGTGGCCTGCGTGCCGCGCATACATAACTACGCACTCAAAATTCCATGGGCATCGACGGAGGCATAGCTAGCTTGTGATCCACGGCACGGCTCAACCGACATCTGATACACACATACTTTCACTTTTGCTTGTTTATTTCAGGTTTTAATCCCACAGACCCCATCGGGTGATCTGGTTATCGGTCCTCTTGAAGGATAAACACACCAAGATGGCGAGGAGCACAGACATATGGGGACTTTTTAGGTGATTCCGTTAACGATAACTCTACCTGTCTTCCAGGACCCACATGCAGCTCTTCCCTGGTTCGGCATGTTAAATAGCTTGTTGCTTATTGCACTCCTTGTATCAATGCACCTTGACATACTAATTACATTATAGTGGAAATAGTTTGTAGCTGGAGCTGTAGGACCCCCAGCTTTTTACCTTTACATCTTTTCTGTTTTCTTTCTCTCTTTTCTTTATTTTTTTAGTTTCCATGTGGATAACCCCATCAGGTAGCACCCGTACACTTCGGTACGTTTTGATGTTTGCCGGGGGCTTTATAGCACCCCACATTACGACAACAAAAGTCCGAACACTTCTTGTAAGAATAGTTCGGCACCCCGAATTTAGCATTATATGCATTGGCTCCGAATCATGTCTTTGGTCAATAGTTGGGTTGCCCGGCTCCTGTGCTTGCTATCCTACGTTCCGCTACATCGGCTAGGGTAGTAAAGGGAGAACTACTGCGATTGTGCCCTGGTCTAAACCGGATGAGCACCTCAGTAGAGAAAGCCGAAAACTGACTGTCATGGTACGGCGAGAGTCGGTCAGCTGTTCGGAGGTCTCAAATCGTTGGAGATTTTTCCGCATTTCACGAAGGATCGGTACTTCCGAATCAGACGCTGACAGCACCCTGGTTCATATACCAGGGGTCGCGCCTATGTTTTATTATAGAACTCCTATGGCTAAGTGTGGGTGTTCAAGCCGTATAGTCTGGTTGCCTGGTTCGTTGCGCTAAACAACTCCTTCAAGGACCATATAATTGGATCAAGATTGTTTAGATACCATCCCAAACACCTCCGTACTACCTACATGAGGGCAGAAGCCGACGACTGGCCAACCCTTGGATTTCATAAAACACGGCCGCACAGGAGGATACAACTAAAACATAAATATAATACAAAGCAGATTTGTTTTCATCATACAAGGCAAAATATGAATGTATGTATTCGAGAATAGCATCCTTCCCGCACTGTGTTGCTACAAGTCGAGATCCCTCCAGGGCATCCGCAAAATATCGCTCGGGTGTGCGGTGCTCCTTGCCCTCCGGTGACCCCCGGGCCACCTCGACGGCATCCATCTTCGTCCACCACATATTGCAACGAGCGAAGACCATGCGGGCACCCTCGATGCAGACTGATCGCTTGACGATGTCTGCGGACAATCCTCCACCACCCGCTTCACGAGGCCAAAATAACTGCTAGGTATAGCTTCGGCTGGCCATAGTCGGATTATTAAATCCTTCATGGCCAGTTCGGCCATCCTGTGCAGCTCGACCAACTGTTTCAGTTGATCGGCAAACGCCATCGGATGTTCTGGCATAGCATACTGCGACCAGAAAAGCTTCTCCGGAGAATCCCCTTCCCTGGCTCGGAAGATCTCCGCAGCATCGGATACACTGCGCGGCAGATCCACAAAACCCCCTCGGAAACTCCGAATTCGGGTTAGTAAAAGGTACTTCCTCTCCGCATACTTGCTTTGCATGTTAAACGCCTTACCCGCTGCTATCTTCTTCGCCTCCTGGATCTCCTGGAGAGCATCCCGGGCCTCATTCCGTGCGGCCTCCGCGCTCTGACGAGCTTTGGTAAGTTCGGCCTCTCGAGCCGATGCCTCGCGCTCCAAGGCTTCACACTTCTTCACCATGTCCTGGAGCTCCTGCTGGACCTCGCCGACCCGGGCCTTGAGCTTCTTATGGGCGGCTTGCTATTGGACAGCCTTCCCCTCGGCTTCAGCCAGGGTCTTTCTCAGGGCCTCGACCTCGGTCGTTGCTTCTGTACAAATCATTGCATTTTGGTCATCGCATATCATTTTCTTCTTTTCGAATATATAACAGGTTATTTCTTACCTTGTTTCTCCTAGAGCTGCCCCTTCACTTGGCTCAGCTCTCCCTCGGCCTCCGCCAGTTTCTGCTTCAGTCCAGAGACTTCGGCAGTATGCGAGGCCGCGGCCAGCAATGACGCCTGTATTTAAGAAAAATTTAGTTAGTTTCCTGTCATAGGAGATTGATCCTCTGTCCGGTTTTTCCTTCCGAACACCGGACAGTGTCTCAGGGGCTGCTGTCTACATTGGTGAGGGAGTCCTAGATTAGGGGGTCTTCGGACAGCCGGACTATATCCTTTGGCCGGACTATTAGACTATGAAGATACAAGATTGAAGACTTCGTCTCGTGTCCGGATGGGACTCTACTTGGCGTGGAAGGCAAGCTAGCCAGTACGGATATGGATATCTCCTCCTTTGTAACCGACCTTGTGTAACCTTAACCCTCTTTGATGTCTATATAAACCGGAGGGTTTTAGTCCGTAGGACACAACAACTACAACATACAATCATACCATAGGCTAGCTTCTAGGGTTTAGCCTCTCCGATCTCGTGGTAGATCTACTCTTGTACTACCCATATCATCAATATTAATCAAGCAGGAAGTAGGGTTTTACCTCCATCAAGAGGGCCCGGACCTGGGTAAAACATTGTGTCCCCTGCCTCCTGTTACCATCCGGCCTAGACGCACAGTTCGGGACCCCCTACCCGAGATCCGCCGGTTTTGACACCGACATTGGTGCTTTCATTGAGAGTTCCTCTGTGTCGTCGCCATTAGGCTTGATGGCTCCTACCATCATCGATAGCGATGCAGTCCAGGGTGAGACTTTTCTCCCCAGACAGATCTTCGTGTTCGGCGTCTTTGCACTGCGGGCCAATTCGCTTGGCCATCTAGAGCAGATCGAAAGTTATGCCCCTGGCCACCAGGTCAGGTTTGGAAGCTTAAACTACACGGCCGATGTCCGCGGTGACTTGATGTTCGACGGATTCGAGTCTCTGCCTTGTGTGTCACGTGGTCACGATGAGTACGATTTAGCTCTACCATCGGACAGTGTTCAGGAGATCGCACCGGCAGCCGCTCCGACCCTCGATTCGGAGCCAATTGCGCCTTCCGCGGACGGGTGGATGCACACCGCCACGGAGGCCTTACCCTCAGCGGCGATCAAGTCGAACATCGACCTTACCTTGCACAAGAGCCATGTTGATAAACTGTAGAATCCTTCTCCGGCCACGGACTCCGAACCGCCTGCGCTCGTCCCTATCAAATCCGATTAGGCGCCGATCATGGAGTTTACCTCCACAGATATTTTTCAGCACTCGCCCTTTGGCGACATACTGAACTCATTAAGGTCTCTCTCCTTGTTAGGAGGATCCTGGCCGAACTATGTCTGGCAGGACTGGGATGCGGATGACGAAGAAATTTGCGACCCACCCACACCCACTTAGTAGCCACTGTCGATGACTTAACCGACATGCTCGACTTCGACTCCGAAGACATCGACAGTATGGACGACGATGCGGGAGACGAAGAGGAACCACTTCCTACGGGGCACTGGACAGCCACCTCATCATACGATATATACATGGTGGATACACCCAAAGAAGGCAATGGCGACGAGATAGCAGAGGATGACCCCTCCAAGAAGCAACCCAAGTGCCGACGTCAGCGGCGCCGCTCTAAGACCCGCCAAAGCAAAAGTGGTGATACCGGCACAGGAGATAACGACACTCCGGATAGTGCCGAAGACAACAACAATCCCCTCCAGCAAGAGTTAGAGCAGGAGGATGGAGGAGCCAGCCCTCCTGAGAGAGCAGCAGACGGAGAGGAGGAGGATGACAATTACATGCCCCCCTCCAAAGATGAGGCAAGCCTCGGCGACAATGAATTCGCCGTACCAGAGGATCCCGTCGAACAAGAGCGCTTCAAGCGCCGGCTTATGGCCACGGCAAATAGCCTGAAGAAAAATCAGCAGCAGCTTCAAGCTGATCAAGATCTGCTAGCTGAAAGATGGACTGAAGTCCTCGCGGCCGAGGATTATAAACTCGAGCGCCCCTCCAAGAGTTACCCAAAATGCAGGCTGCCACCCTGACTGGAGGAAGAAGCGTATGACGCGGCTGATCGGCCACCTCGTGGCCGTGATAGAGAGGCATTCCATCCAAAAACTCAGCCCGCACTCCGACGCCATTCAAATAAAAAGACATGGGGAGATACGCCAGACCTGCGAGACATATTGGAGGACAAAGCAAAGAATGCAAGATCGATCTACGGATCACGAGGGCGTGCCACCATGCGAGACGATAAACGTCACGCCGGATACAGTAAAAGTAAATCCGGTCGGGCCGAACACAGCGGGCAAGACCCATTTGAGCTGCGTCACGGTATAGCCCAATACAGAGGCGCCGCACACCCTTTATGCTTCACAGACGAAGTAATGGATCATCAAATCCCAGAAGGTTTCAAACCTATAAATAATGAATCATACGACGGCACTACAGATCCTGCGGTATGGATCGAGGATTTCCTCCTTCACATCCACATGGCCCGCGGTGATGACTTACACGCCATCAAATACCTCCCACTAAAGCTCAAAGGACCAGCGCGGCATTGGCTTAACAGCTTGCCAGCAGACTCCATTAGCTGTTGGGAAGATCTGGAGGCCGCATTCCTCGACAACTTTCAGGGCACTTATGTGCGACCACCAGACGCCCATGACTTGAGCCACATAATCCAGCAGCCAGAAGAGTCGGCCAGACAATTCTGGACTCGGTTCCTTACAAAGAAAATTCAAATCGTTGACTGTCCGGATGTAGAGGCCTTATCGGCTTTCAAACACAACATCTGAGACGAGTGGCTAGCCCGGCACCTTGGTCAGGAAAAGCCAAAATCTATGGCAGCTCTCACGACGCTCATGACCCGCTTTTGTGCGGGAGAAGACAACTGGCTGGCTCGCAGTAATAACATATCAAAGAACCATGGTACCTCGGATAACAAGGACGGCAATAGCAGGTCACGTCGCAACAAACATAAACGCCACATTAACAGCGAAAATACTGAGGATACGGCAGTCAATGCCGGATTCAAAGGCTCTAAACCCGGTCAGCGGAAAAAGCCATTCAAACAAAGTACACCGGGTCCGTCCAGCTTGGACCGTATACTCAATCGCTTGTGTCAAATACACGGCACCCCAGACAAGCCAGCCAATCACACCAATAGGGATTGTTGGATGTTCAAGCAGGCCGGCAAGTTAATTGCCGAAAACAAGGACAAGGGGCTGCATAGCGATGATGAGGGGGAATCCCGGCAGCCACACACCAGAGGACAGAAGAGGTTTCCCCCACAAGTCGGACGGTGAACATGATATACGCAACCCACATCCCCAAGAGGGAGCGGAAGCGTGCGCTCAGGGACGTATATGTGTTGGAGCCAGTCGCCCCAAAGTTCAACCCTTGGTCCTCCTGTCCGATCACCTTCGATCGTAGGGACCACCCCACTAGTATCCATCATGGCGGATTCGCCGCACTGGTCCTAGACCCAATCATTGACGGATTTCACCTCACTCGAGTCCTTATGGATGGCGGCAGCAGCCTGAACCTGCTTTATCAGGACACAGTGCGCAAAATGGGTATAGACCCCTCAAGGATCAAACCCACAAAAACGACCTTTAAAGGCGTCATTCCAGGTGTAGAGGCCCATTGAACAGGCTCAATTACACTGGAAGTGGTCTTCGGATCCCCGGATAACTTCCGAAGCGAAGAGTTAATCGTCGATATAGTCCCGTTCCGCAGTAGTTATCACGCGCTGCTCGGGCGAACCGCATTTGCTAGATTCAATGCGGTACCGCATTATTCATACCTCAAGCTCAAGATGCCAGGACCTCGCGGAGTTATTACAGTCAATGGAAACACAGAGCGCTCTCTCCGAACAGAGGAGCACACCGCGGCTCTCGCAGCAGAAGCGCAAAGTAGCCTCTCAAGGCAATCAACCAGTTCGGCGCTTCAAAGCCCGGACACCTTCAAGCGCGCTCGGAGCAATCGGCAAATAGACCACCTGGCGCGATCTGAGCTCGCGTAGCAATACGGTGCCCACCCCACTCCCAGCCCAACGGCGAAACTCGTGCCACGCGTACATAATTACGCATTAAAAATACCATGGGCACAGGTGGGGAGGGGGGCACAACTGCGGCACGCCCCAAGACATGGCTTAAACTGCACTAGGAGCTTCCCATTTGGTTATTTTTCTCTTTTTTCAGGACCTTAATCTCTGGAAACACTGTCCGGTAGCACTATTGCCGAACACATGATGCAGCAACCAAGGAGGCAGACAGCTACGTCATACCACGGAATTCCCAGGTGGATTACAGTAACGAGCGAAATATTCGATTTAATATCATTCCTCAGCTTGCCCTTGGAAGGGACATAGTCCTACTCTTTGCTTATCGCACTATCTGTATCAGTCTGCTTTAACTCAATTTTTTGAATAAACAATGCATGACATTATGACTATTATTGCATTCTTGTTATATATATATATATATATATGTGTGTGTGTGTGTGTGTGTGTGTGTGTTCATTAACGACGCCTTGCAACCGTACACTTTGGTACGGCCAATACACCAGGGGCTTACGTACCCCACGATACGGTGAGAAAAGCCCGAACACTTCCACAAGTGCGGCACCCCGAACTTATAGCACTATATGCATCAGCTCCGAATCATGTCTTTGGTCAAATGTTGGGTTTGCCCGGCTCCTATGTTTTGGTACCTTACGTTCCGCTCTATCGGCTAAGGTAGCGCTAGGAGAACTACTGCGATTGTGCCCCGGTTCTGCTGGGTTCAGCACCTCAGTAGAGAAAGCTAAAACTGACTGTCATGATAAGGCAAGAGACTGGTCGCTGTTCCGCGAGGTTTTCGAGTCCCTAAAGACTTATGCCGCTTAGAGTGAGGGGCCGGCCCCCTGTCCGGCTTAAAGGCGTGTATTGCACCCCGAATTTGGCCTTCCGAATACCAGGGGCTTCGCCGAAATTTGAAATTATAGAATTCTATGGCTAAGTGAGAATGATAAAGCATTATTAGTCTGGTTGCCTTGTTCGCTGTGCTGAGCACCTCCCTCGAAGGACCCAAACATGGGAACAAGATTGCTCAGGTTTATCCCGAACAACCCAGCACTCGTGGCATGGGGGCAGAAGCCGAGGACTAGCCATCTCTCAGATTGGATAAACAACCAAACAGAAGGCAATATTTTAAATTCAAACAAGCGTTGCATAGCGCATATGAAACAAGTTTTCATAAATACAGGATAAAATGAGCAAGTCTCACTCAAACATTACATCTTTTGAACACTCGTCCGCTATGAGACGGGCACCCGGCAGAACACCCTCGTAGTACATCTCAGGGTGGCGGTGCTCCTTGCCCTCCGGCGGGCCCTCCTTGATCAGCTTCACGGCGTCTAGCTTGACCCACTGCAATTTCACACGGGCGAAAGCCCGGCATGCACCTTCAATGCAGACAGATCGCTTGACAACCTCCAGCCGCGGGCAGGCATCCACAAGCCGCCTCACTAGGCCGAAGAAGCTGTTCGGAAGGGTGTCGCCAGGCCACAGCCGGACTATAAAGCCCTTCATGGCCTGATCGGCCGCCTTATGTAGCTCGACCATCTGCTTCAGCTGGTCGCTCATTGGCACCGGGTGTTCAGCCTCAGTATACTGAGACCAGAACAGCTTCTCCGTTGAGCTTCCATCCTCGGCCTGGTAAAATTGCGCGGCATCGGACACGCTGCGGGGCAAATCTGCGAATGCTCCTGGAGAGCTCCGGATTCGGGTAAGTAATCGGTAATTTACTTTTACATGCTTGCTTTGCATATAGAAAGCCTTGCCCGCCGCTATCTTCTCCATTGTGTCGATCTCCTGGAGGGCCTTTTGGGCTTCGGCCTTGGCACTTTTGGCGCTCTCGACGGCCGCGGCAAGCTCAGACTCCCGCGTCTTTGAGTCAAGCTCCAACGCCTCGTGCTTCACCACGAGAGCCTGGAGCTCTTGCTGCACCTCGCCCACCCGAGCCTCGTGCTTCTCTCGCTCGGTGCGCTCCTTGGCCGCTTTATCTTCGGCCTTGGACAGCGCTTGCTTTAGGGTCGCCACTTCGGTCGCGGCCCCTGGCAAATTCATGATAATCCTGTCATTTTGCAATCACATTCTTTTTATACAGACAGGGTATTACTTACCCTTGTTCTCCTCGAGCTGCCTCTTGACAAGGCCGAGCTCTTTCTTGGACCCCTCGAGGTCCTGCTTCAGTACGGCAACCTCCGCAGTCGGTGCGGCGGACGCCAGCAGCGAGGCCTGCATACGCATATTGACATACTTATATTAGATTCCTGCGATATTATTTGATCCTCTGTTCGGCTTTTCTTTGTGAACACCGAACAAAGCATCAGGGGCTACTGTCTATGCGGTAATATTTTTCCTATATTTTAAAAGCACTTACCTCAAAGCCTGTTAGAAGGCTGGCATAGGCTTCAGTCAATCCGCTCTTGGCGGACTGAACCTTCTGGACCACCACACTCATAATAGTACGGTGCTCCTTGTCGATGGAGACGCTGCGAAGCGCTTCCAGCAGATTGTCCGGTGCCTCTGGATGGACAGAGGTCACCGGCACAGGCGTCTTGCCCCTCTTGGAAGGAGGCCGCCTGCCCGAGCCCGGAACCACTGGAGGTTCCGGTGTGGTGTTCGTCTGAGGGCCGAACTCGGAGCTCTCAGGGGCCCCGTCCCCTCGGCTCCCGGAGTCCGGAAGGTCACCTTGAGGCACCTCCGGGACTGTCTCCCCTCGACCCGGTGCCTCTTGAGACAGCACCTCGGCATCGTCAGCAAGATGAGGGGAGGTGGCAGTCGGGACTGGATCGCTATCCATGTCCGACGAGCCCAGGGAGCCGTCCGATGATACATCGATACTGGCTCGTGGCGGCCTGCATAATTATGTTCGGCGTTAGGGAAAGCAGTGCGACAAAGGAATGCTATGAGTTACTCTGGTATCCGAATACTTACAATCTCCCCAGGGGCTTGGCCCTGGGCAACCACTCGTCTTCGCCTTCGTCGGCGGCGGTGGAACTGTCCGGAAGGAGAGTCCTTCCCTTCTTGGACCCTTTGCCCCCCCCCCCAGTTGGGGCGGCCTTCCTTTTCTTATCTCCCCCAGCTGGAGGGGGAGCATCTTCTTCTTCCTCGTCTTCGGGGGAGGAGTGCGCCGCAGAGTCATCGGACGAAGAGTCCGACGACGCCTGGCGTCGGGAACTCTTTCGGGTTACCTTGGCCTTCTTGGTCTTCTCCGGCACCGTATAAGGAGTCGGAGTCAGCATCTTCGCCAGAAGAGCATCCGCTGGGCCTTCGGGCAAAGGAGCCGGACAGTCGATCTGTCCGGCCGTCTCCTGCCAGTCCTGTCAAAAGTACTGGAGTTTAGATCCCGCATGGAGTCAAACTATAAAAGATAAGTATCCTGTGAAAGGTAAAGCAGCTTACCGCACTGGCTTGGTGCTTCGCGCTGAATCCGCGATCCTCAGTAATGGGAGGAGGGACCTCGGCGCTTTTGAACATCACCCTCCAGGCATCTTCGTGAGTTGTGTCGAAGAGCCTGTTCAGAGTTCGGTGTTGCCCGGGGTCGAACTCCCACAAGTTGAAGTCCCATTGTTGGCACGGGAGGATCCGGTGGTGGAGCATGACCTGGACTACATTGACAAGTTTGAGCTTCTTGTTCACCATGTTTTGAATACATGTTTGGAGTCCGGTCAGCTCTCCCAAACTACCCCAGGACAGGCCCTTCTCTTTCCAGGAGGTGAGCCGCATGGGGATGCCAGATCGGAACTCGGGGGCCGCTGCCCATGCAGGGTCACGCGGCTCGGTGATGTAGAACCACCCCGATTGCCACCCCTTTATGGTTTCCACAAAGGAGCCCTCGAGCCATGTAACATTGGGCATCTTGCCCACCATGGCGCCTCCGCACTCCGCCTGGCGACCGCCCACAACCTTCGGCTTGACATTGAAGGTCTTCAGCCATAAACCGAAGTGGGGCTTGATGCGGAGAAAGGCCTCGCACACAACGATAAACGCCGAGATGTTGAGGATGAAGTTCGGGGCCAGATCGTGGAAATCCAGGCCGTAATAGAACATGAGCCCCCGGACGAATGGGTGGAGAGGCAATCCCAGTACGCGGAGGAAATGGGTGAGGAACACTACCCTCTCATGGGGCCTGGGGGTGGGGATGAGCTGCCCCTCATCTGGGATCCGGTGCGCGATGTCATCGGGCAGGTATCCGGCTCTCCTCAGCTTCTTGATGTCTCCATCCGTGACGGAGGAGACCATCCACCTGCCTCCCGCTCCGGACATGGTTGGAGAAGGTTGAGGTGGGAAGTGCGGACTTGGGCGCTAGAGCTCGAGTGTGCAAAAATGGATGAGCAAAGGAGGAAGAAGGCGTGGATGAAAAGGTGAATCCTTATCCCTTTATATGGGCGGATGAAACTAAGCGTCCCCACTAGCCTGGTAAAACTCGCTCATCCCCCAAGCGCCGTAATCGATGGCGCGATTGGGTTACCCACACCCGTATTGATGAGAATCCCATGATAAGGGGACACGATCTCTGTTTTGACAAGACGTGTCAAAAAACTGCCTCGCGTTATGTACGGGGCTAGTTAAAGGAAACGGTTCGAATAATCACCGGGCCATGACATAACGTCATGCTGCCAAAACAAGTCAGCAAATTAGATTTGCGAAAATATTATTCTCTCTACGGTGGTATGTGGAACTTATTTTGCAGGGTCGGACACTATCCTTGTATTCAAATTCTTCCGTGGTGTATTCGGAGGAGGAACCCGCCTTGCAATGTTGAAGACAATACTGCGCGCCGGACTCATCATCATTGAAGCCTGGTTCAGGGGCTACTGAGGGAGTCCCGGATTAGGGGGTCTCCGGACAGCCGGACTATTAGACTATGAAGATACAAGATTGAAGACTTCGTCTCGTGTCCGGATGGGACTCTACTTGGCGTGGAAGGCAAGCTAGCCAGTACGGATATGGATATCTCCTCCTTTGTAACCGACCTTGTGTAACCCTAACCCTCTCCGGTGTCTATATAAACCGGAGGGTTTTAGTCCGTAGGACACAACAACTACAACATACAATCATACCATAGGCTAGCTTCTAGGGTTTAGCCTCTCCGATCTCGTGGTAGATCTACTCTTGTACTACCCATATCATCAATATTAATCAAGCAGGACGTAGGGTTTTACGTCCATCAAGAGGGCCCGGACCTGGGTAAAACATTGTGTCCCCTGCCTCCTGTTACCATCCGGCCTAGACACACAGTTCGGGACCCCCTACCCGAGATCCGCCGATTTTGACACCGACAATTGGGATTCTCTCCTTTTGGCGTCTCCTACCTCAAAACCTGTCAGCAGGTTGCCGCAGGCCTCGGTTAGTCCGCTCTTGGCGGACTAAACCTTTTCAATCACCATGCCCATAAGGACACGGTGCTCATCCATAATGGAAGCGCCTCGCAGCGCTCCCAGCAGATTGTCCGGTGCCCCTGGTTGGACAGGGGCCACCGGCGGAACAGGCATCCCCCTTCTTTCGAAGGAGGGTGCATGCTGGATTCCAAAGCCGCCTCGGTCTCCGGAATTGAGTCCGGTTGAGGGTTGAATTGTATACGGCCCTCCTCGCCAGTCTCCGGGGGAATTGGTTCCCTTTGGTGTCCGGCGACGGGGGTTATGCCTTCGGGCGCCTCTTGAGCCTCTCCCGCGCCGGGAACAGTCCTTCGAGGCAGCACCTCCGCATCATCCCCGTTCTTGGGGGAGTGTGCGGCTGGCGGGGAGTTGCTGGCCATCGCCTTGGAATCCAGCGAGCCTCCTGACGAGGATCGCGGAGGGCTGTTGTGGGCTGGACTACAATAACATAATCAATCGTCTCAGCACAATAAAGAGGGGAAACTTCATGGGCAGATAAGGTGTTAGTACTTACTATGCGGCCCGAGACTTAGCGCGGGGGCGTCTCTCCGGACTGTCCTCGACGTCCCATGCGGAGTTATCCGCGAGGGAGCCCTTCCCCCTTTTGGGCGCCTCCGCCTCCAGGGTTGCGGAGGCCGCCCTCTTCTTCCTCCCCCCATCAGGGGGAGAGTCGCTCTCCTCCTCCTCCTCATCCGTGTTGTCTTCGGCAGCAGGGGAATGGGACTTGTCTTCAGACGTCGCGTCCGAAGAACCCTTGCGGCGGAGGCCGCTCCGGGCCCCCTTGGCCTTCCCTGTGGCCTTCTTCTCTGGTGCCTTATAAGGTGCCGGCTCCAGCATATTTTCTAAGCGTGGGATGACTGGCTCCTCGGGCAAGGGAGCCGGACCCCGGATCTGCTTCACCTTCTTCAACCAGTACTAAAAAAGCAATGGTAATGGAAGCTTAGATAACATCCTTGAAACAAGCAAGTAAGGGATGTGTTGAAAACAACATACCTCGTTGGGAGGGTGATTTATGTCGTGACCCCGGTCCAAGCCAGTGGCCGGCGGTATCTCGTTGCCCTTGAAAAGCAACTTCCAGGCATCTTCGTGAGTCATTTTGAAAAGCCTCACCAGGGTATGGTTTTTCTTTGGGTTGAAATCCCATAGAGGACGGCTTTGGCTCTAGAAGGGAAGGATTCGGTGCACCAACATCACTTGGATTATGTTGACAAGCTTGATGTCCTTATCGATCATACTTTGGATACGCGTTTGCAGTGCAATCAGCTCGTCCGACGAACACCAGTTTGGGTTCTTCTCAACCCAGGAGGTGAGCCATACAGGGGCCCCAGAATTGAATTCGGCAGCCGCGGCCCAGGTGGCATCGTGGGGTTCGGTGATGTAGAACCATGGCTTCTGCCATTCCTTGACAGATTCCACGAATGTGCCTTTTGGCCAGGAGACATTGGTGAGCTTGCTCACCATGGCGCCCCCGCACTCTGTGTGCTGTCCGTCCACCACCTTGGGCTTCACGTTGAAGGTTTTGAGCCACAGCCCGAAGTGGGGGTGGATGCGGAGGAAGGCCTCACACATGACGATGAACGCCGAGATATTGAGGAAGGAGTTCTGGGATAGATCGTGGAAGTCTATCCCGTAGTAGAACATTATCCCATGGACGAAGGGGTGGAGTGGAAACCCTAGCCTGCGGAGGAAATGAGGGATGAACACTACCCTCTCGTTGGGCTCCGGTGTGGGGATGATTTGTCCCCGGGCTGGAAGACGATGGGCGATTTCCTTTGTCAGGTACCCGGCCGCCCGAATCTCGGCAATGTCCTCCTCCTTAATTGAGGAGGCCATCCATTTGCCTTGACCTCCGGATCCGGACATGGTTGAGTGCTTTCTCGAGACAGGGAAATGAGAGCTTGGGAGTTGGAGCTCAAGAACAGAGAGGCAGGAAGAAAGTGTGGGAGAAGAAAGGGGAATCTTATATCCTTATAAGGGCAGTGAATATCGAACACCCCCCCCCCATTCGCCTTAAAATTTGCCTGCTCCCAAGGGTTGTGTAAATGGCGCGGTTGGGTTACCCACGCCTGATGAGAATCCCGTAATAAGGGGACACGATCTCTGCTTTGACAAGACGTGCCAATGACAACCGCGTCTCAAAACATGGGGCAAAAAACGGTTCGAAATTATGACCGGACAGGCGTGATGTCGCATTACTAAAGTTGTCAGCAGATTGGACTTGTGTGTTATTATATTCTCTCTGTGGTTGTGTGCGGTGAGTGTTACAGGTTCAGACACGATCAATTAGTCTGCAGACTATTCGGGAGTTCGGAAGGAGGAACCTGCCTTGCAATGCCGAAGACAGCACTACGCGTCGGATACCTTGTCATCGAAGCCAGGTTCAGGGGCTACTGAGGGAGTCCTGGACTAAGGGGTTCTCGGGTGTCCGGCATGTTATCTATGGGCCGGACTGATGGGCTGTGAAAATATAAAGACCGAAGACTGTACCCGTTTCCGGATGAGACTCTCCGTGGCGTGGAAGGCAAGCTTGGGGAACAACTATGAAGATTCCATCTTATGTAACCGACTCTATGTAACCCTAGATCCCCCAGGTGACTATATAAACCGGAGGGTGTAGTCCGGAAAGGATATACTCAATACCTTAGTCATACAGGCTAGACTTCTAGGGTTTAGCCATTATGATCTCATGGTAGATCAACTCTTGTAATACTCGTATTAATCAATATCAATCAAGCAGGACATAGGGTATTACCTCCATCAAGAGGGCCCGGACCTGGGTAAAACTTCGTGTCCCCTGTCTCCTGTTACCATCAACCTTAGACGCACAGTTCAGGACCCCCTACCTGAGATCCGTCGGTTTTGACACCGACGCCCTTTGCGACAAGTCGAGCTTTGTAGACGGTGACATTACCATCACTGCATGTCTTCTTCTTAAAGATCCATTTATTCTCAATGGCTTGCCGATCATCGAGAAAGTCCAGCAAAGTCCCTACTTTGATCTCATACATGGATCCTATCTCGGATTTCATGGCATCAAGCCATTTGTCAGAATCCAGGCTCATCATAGCTTCTTCATAGTTCATAGGTTCACCGTTGTCTAAAAACATGACTTCCAGGACAGGATTATCGTACCACTCTCGTGCGGAACATACCCTAGTCGACCTATGAAGTTTAGTAGTAACTTGATCCGAAGTTTCGTGATTATCATCATTAGCTACCTCTTTGGTTGGTGTAGGCATCATGGGAACTGCTTTATGTGATGTGCTACATTCCAATTTGAGAGAAGGTATAATTACCTCAAGTTCTACTTTCCTCCCACTCACTTCTTTCGGGAGAAATTCCTTCTCTAGAAAGGACCCATTCTTGGCAACAAAGATCTTGCCCTCAGATCTGTGGTAGAAGGTATACCCAATGGTCTCTTTAGGGTATCATGTGAAGATGCACTTCTCCGCTTTGGGTTCGAGGTTATCAAGATGAAGCTTTTTGACATAAGCGTCGCAACCCCAAACCTTAAGAAACGACATATTAGGCTTCTTGCCAAACCATAACTCGTACGGTGTCATCTCAACAGATTTAGACGGTGCCCTATTTAAAGTGAATGCGGCTGTCTCTAATGCATAAGCCCAAAATGATAGTGGAAAATCGGTAAGAGACATCATAGAACACACCATCTCCAATAGAGTATGATTACGACGTTCGGACACACCATTACGTTTTGGTGTTCTAGGTGGCGTGAGCTGTGAAACAATTCCATGTTGTCTTAAATGCATACCAAACTCATAACTCAAATATTCACCTCCATGATCAGATCATAGAAAACTTTACTTTCATGTTTACGATGATTCTCCACTTCACCCTAAAATTCCTTGAACTTTTTAAATATTTCAGACTTGTGTTTCATTAAGTAAGCATACCCATATCTACTCAAATAAAATATGAAGGTAAGAAAATAACGATATCCACCGCGTGCTTCAATACTCACTGGACCGCATACATCGATATGTATTCTTTCCAATACATCACTAGCTCGATCCATTGTTCCGGAGAATAGAGTTTTAGTCATCTTGCCCATAAGGCATGGTTCACATGTCCCAAATGATTCATAACCGAGAGATTCCAAAAGTCCATCAGCATGGAGTTTCTTCATGCGCATTATTGATGTGTACTACACAACTTGTTCTTGTAGACTAGTGTTGGGCCTCCAAGCACAGAGTTTTGTAGGACAGTAGCAATTTCCCTCAAGTGGATGACCTAAGGTTTATTAAACCGTGGGAGGCGTAGGATGAAGATGGTCTCTCTCAAACAACCCTGCAACCAAATAACAAAAAGTCTCTTGTGTCCCCAACACACCAAATACAATGGTAATTTGTATAGGTGCACTAGTTCGGCGAAGAGATGGTAATAAAAGCGTAGTAATGATAGTAGATATTGATTTTTGTAATAGGAACAATAAAAACAGCAAGGTGGCAATTGATAAAATGGAGCACAAACGGTATTGCAATGCTTGAAAATGAGGCATAGAGTCCGTACTTTCGCTAATGCAATCTCTCAACAGTGCTAATATAATTGGATCATATAACCATCGCTCAACATGCGATGAAGAATCACTCCAAATTTCTTATCTAGCGGAGAACATAAGACAAAATTGTTTGTAGGGTACGAAACCACCTCAAAGCTATTCTTCCCGATCAATCTATCATAGAGTTCGTACTAAAATAACACCAAGCTATTCTTTTTGATCGATCTAACCAAGAGTTCATACTAAAATAACACCATATGATACACATCAACCAACTCTAATGTCACCTAGATACTCCAATGTCACCGTGAGTATCTGTGATTTGATTATACGATATGCATCAAACAATTTCAGATTCATAATACTCCATCCAACACAAAGAACCTCAAAGAGTGCCCCAAGATTTCTACCGGAGAAACAAATGCGAGAGCGTGCATCAACCCCTATGCATAAGTTACCCCAATGTCACCTCGGGAATCCGCGCGTTGAGTGCCAAAACACATATCAAGTGAATAAATATGATACCCGATTGTCACCACAGGTATTCATAGCAAGACACACATTAAGTGCTCTCAAACCCATAAAAGTATTCAATCCTATAAAACAAAATCGCAAAGGGAAACTCAATTTACGACAAGATAGAGAGGGGGAAACACCATATGATCCAACTATATTAACAAAGCCCGCGATACATCAAGATCATGCCATCTCAAGAACACGAGAGAGAGAGAGAGAGAGAGAGAGAGAGAGAGAGATTAAACACATAACTACTGGTACAAACCCTCAGCCCCGAGGGTGGACTACTCCCTCCTCATCATGGTGGCTGTTGGGACTATGAAGATGGCCACCGGTGATGATTCCCCCCCCCCCTGGCAGAGTGCCGGAACGGGGTCTAGATTGGTTTTTCGTGGCTACAGAGGCTTGTGGTGATGGAACTTCTGATCTATCGACTCCCCTAGGGTTTTTGGAATATTTGGGAATTTATAGGGCGAAGAGGCGGTGCGGGAGGCCACCGAGGTGGGCATAACCCACCTGGGCGTGCCTAGGCCCCCACGCGCGCCCTGGTGGGTTGTTCTCCCCTCGGAGATCCCCTCTGGTACTTCTTTGGTCCACTGGGTGTCTTATGGTCCGGAAAAAATCTCCAAAAAGTTTCGCTGCGTTTGGACTCCATTTGGTATTGATTTTCTACGATGTAAAAACAAGCAAAAAATAGCAACTGGTATTGGGGACTATGTCAATAGGTTAGTCCCAAAAAATGATATAAAGTTGATATAAAATGATTGTAAAACATCCAAGAATGATAATATAACAGCATGAATACTTCATAAATTATGGATACGTTGGAGACGTATCACTTTACACCAATATGACCTAAGCGATAGTGCCACAAATATGTGGCCCTATCTTTATTAACTTTGCATCTTTTGGCATTAATATTATGAATATGTGTATCACTACGATCGAGATTCCAAAGGAGAGGACCATGGGGCCCACCACACACCTGGGCATGCCAGAGGCCCCTAGCATGTCCTGATGGATGGTGGGGTCCACAGAGGTCCTTTCCACTGCCTCTTAGCTCTATAAATACCCAAAAATTCCAGAAACCCTAGGGGAGTCGACAAAACACAATTCCAGCCGCCGAAAGTTCCAGAACCACAAGATCCAATCTAGAGCCATATTCCGGCACATTGCCGGAGGGGAACACGATCACGGAGGGGTTCATCATCCTCATTGGTGCTCCTCCGATGATGCGTGCTAGTTTACCATAGATCTACGGGTCCGTAGGCAGTAACTAGATGGCTTCTTCTCTCTTTTTGATTCTCAATACAATGTTGTCCTCGATGCTCTTGGAGATCTATTTGATGTAATGACTTTTTGCGGTGTGTTTGTTGGGATCTGATGAATTGCAAGTTTATGATTAGTTCTATCTATGAATATTATTTGAGTCTTCTTTGATCTCTTATATGCATGATTATTATAGCCTCGTATCTCTTCTCCAAAACTTGTTTGGTTTGGCCAACTAGATTGATTTTTCTTGCAATGGGAAGAGGTGCTTTGTGATGGGTTCGATCTTCCGATGTCCTCACCCAGTGACAGAAGGGGTAGCGAGGCATGCATGTATCATTGCTATTAAGAATAAAAAGATGGGATCTATTCCTACATGAATAGATCTTGTCTACATCATGTCATCGTTCTTATTGCATTACCCCGTTTCTCCACGAACTTAATACACTAGATGCATGCCAAATAGTGGTTGATGAACCACAAGTATAGGGGATCAATTGTAGCTCTTTTCAATAGGTAAGAGTGTCGAACCCAATGAGGAGCAGAAGGAAATGACAAGTAGTTTTTAGTAAGGTAATGTCTGCAAGTGCTGAAATTGTAAGTAACAGAGTAGTTTGATAGCAATATAATTTGTAACGAGCAAGTAACGATAGTAGTAACAAAATTTTAGCAAGGTAGCCCAATCCTTTTGAGGCAAAGGACAGGCGAAACGGTCTCTTATGATAAGCAAAGCATTCTTGAGGGTACACAGGAATTTCATCTAGTCACTTTCATCATGTTGGTTTAATTCATGTTCGGTACTTTGATAATTTGATATGTGGGTGGACCGGTTCTTAGGTGTTGTTCTTACTTGAACAAACCTCCTACTTATGATTAACCCTCCTGCAAGCATCCACAACTACGAGAAAAGTATTAAGAATAAATCCTAACCATAGCATTAAACTTTTGGATCCAATCGGTCCCTTATGGAATAGCGCATAAACTGGGTTTTAAGCTTCTGTCACTCTCGCAACCCATCATCTAATTGCTACTCCACAATGCATTCCCTTAGGCCCAAATATGGTTAAGTGTCATGTAGTCGACGTTCACATGACACCACTAAGGGAATCACAACATACATACTATCAAAATATCGAACACATATAAAATTCACATGATTACTTGCAACATGATTTCTCCCATGACCTCAAGAACAAGGGTAACTACTCACAAATGATGATCATGCTCAAGATCAGAAGGGTATTAAATAGCATAATGGATCTGAACATATAATCTTCTACCAAATAAACCATATAGTAATCAACTACAAGATGTAATCAACACTACTAGTCACCCACAAGCACCAACCTATAGTTCCGGTAACAAGATTGAACACAAGAGATGAATTAGGGTTTGAGAGGAGATGGTGCTATTGAAGATGTTGATGGAGATAGTCCTCCCCAAGATGGGAGAGTTGTTGGTGATAATGATGACGATGATTTCCCCCTCTGGGAGGGAAGTTCCCCTGGCGGAATCGCTCCGCCGGAGGGCAAAAGTGCACCTGCCCAAGTTCCGCCTTGAGGCGGTGGCGCTCCGTCCTGAAAGTTCTCTCCTTATTTTTTTTTCTAGGTCAAAATGACTTATATACCAAAAGATGGGCACCGGAGGTGGGCCGAGGAGAGCACAACCCACCAGGGCATGCCTGGGCTCCCTGGCGTGCCCAGGTGGGTTGTGCCCACCTGGTGGGCCCCTCTGGTAGTTATTTCCTCCAATAATTCTTATATATTCCATAAAAATAACTATGAAGTTTCAGCTTGTTTGGAGTTGTGCACAATATGTAGCCTGGCGTAGCTTTTCCAGGTCCAGATTTCCAGCTGCCGGAATTCTCCCTCTTGGTGTGTACCTTGCAAATTATGAGAGAAAAGGCATTAGAATTACTCCAAAAAGCATTATTATGGATAAAAACATCATAAATAACAGTAAGAAAACATGATGCAAAATGGACGTATCAACTCCCCTAACCTTAGACCTCGCTTCTCCTCAAGCGAAAACCGAAATCGAAAAACATGTCCACATGCTTTGAGAGAGAGAGAGGTGTCGATAAAAACAAAATACGGACATAGAAGCATCATGTTGATTGTTATAACAGCAACAAAATTAAACATAGGACTTTTATCATATACTTCTCATGAATAAGCAATAGTTCATCACACAATCGAAGTATAAAGCAAAAACTCTATTAGAAACCAACAAACTATGTTCTCAGTCAACTTTGCACCTACAATTCGTCATCTTTTCAGGAAGGGTCACGTGTCGGAGCCTTTAGGCAAGTCCACATACTCAACCATCATATAGTCTTATATGATTGCTAACACTCACCGCGTACACATGAGCAAAACGTTTCAACCGGACACATAGAAAGATAGGGGCTTATGGTTTTGCCTCCCAACGTACTCACCTCAAGGGTGATGTCAACAATAATAACTCGTGCCACCCATATTCAACTGGACATATGTGCCTAGATCTTTCCTCACCACATGATGCGTGCCAAAGGAGAAAAATAAAAGGAATAGAATGAAAACTTTGACTCTTTGCATAAAGGTAAATACATAAAAATTAAAAGATAGGTCCTTCGCAGAGGGAAGCAGAGGTTGATGCGCTTATTTGTTTGTGTGCTCAATCCCTTAGTGCAAGAGAACGTCATGTTACATTGCCCCTTGTTATAGCGACCTTTATTATGCAGTATGTCGCTTTTATTCTTCACCATCAAAAGTTCGCGCAACGCTCAATTTCCTCTTACACTAAATGATATCACACATTTAGAAGAAATTTTTATTGCCTTTTTGCACCATGACAACTTACTTGAGGTATCTTGCATAATCCCTAGGTAGGTATGCTGGACTCTTGAAAATAAGATTTGGGTTTAAGGGTTTTTTGGATGCACAAGTAGTATCTCTACTTAGTGCAGAATTTTTGGCTAGCAAAGATAGGGGAAAGCACCACCTGTTCAAGGATCCAAAAAATGACTTCTATGTGAATATGAACAAGCATAAATCATTAGTTTGTCTTCCTTGTCCAACATCAACAATTTTGGCATATAATATTTTGATGAAGGCTCACAATCACAAAAGATTTCTAGGATAGTATATTTATATGTGAATCTTCTCTTCCCTTATTAATTCTTTCATGAGTTGCATCATTGACTAATGCTATGTTTGACAATCTCTAATAAAATTTTCTACTTATACTTTTCCTTATGTGGTGCCATCACCTACCATAGGATTAGTATATAATATTTTCTTTCTTTATTTCTTTTCTTTTATTTGCAACATGAAAGTAAAGAAAGCAAAAACTCAAATTAAACTTTATTATATAACTTGCAGACGATTACAAGGATAGATCACTAAGCAAATTTTCTAAGAAGAAACTTTTATTCATCTAAAGCAAAAAGATCGAACTAAAATAAGTAAAAGCAAAAGATAGTGGGATGATACGATACCGGGGCACCTCCCCCAAGCTTGGCGGGAGCCAAGGGGAGTGCCCATACCCGATACTCAATTCTCCTTTGGTGGTGAAGAAGGTGATGTTGGTGATGAAGAAGAGATCTTGTCCTCGGATTTCCATGGTAGTGGTCCACCATCATAAGAGGAGGAATGATTCTCACGGGTCCTGCAACTAGTAGCCAAACTCATACCTTTAAACCTTGCTCATATTCAAAGACTTGGTTTTGGAGGTCATAGATCTGGTTTTGGAGAAAGTTGATTTGCTCGTTGAGGGTGAAGATGATGTCCTTCATGGGCTTGCCATCCACCTTGAGATCACGGGAGAGGTCCGTGATCATAAGGTGATTGGCATTGAGCCCACGCTCCACCATCCCCTTGCACCGGAAGACATCTTGCTCCATAGCTTCAAGCCTAGCCTCCACGGTTCCCGTCTCCTTGGGACATGGCACATCGCGAAGGTGAAGCACCCCCTCATGCATCGGGATGGTCTGAGGGTGCTGCACCACCTCCCGCAGATATGGGTTGATGACATTCTTGAAGAACTTGTCCTTGGAGGAGCCTGAGGTGGCCATGGTAGATGGGATCTGGCAGAAAACAACAAGGAAAATAAAATAGAGGATTTCTTCGCGATACGGTGATCAACAAGTTCGGGAAGTATATATAGATTTTTTATCTTGGGGGACAAGCATACGGTAGAAAAACGGAGTACGGAAGGTGTCCCAGGTGGGCACAACCCACCTGGGCGCGCCAGTCAAGCCTGGCGCGCCCTGGTGTCTTGTGCCCACCAGGGGACACTTCTTGGAAGTTTCTTTATTTCCAAAAAATTTAGATATTCCAAAACTGATAAAAAATATTTTTGCAGATTTTTCGGAGTCCGTTTACTTACCGTATCATGTACCTCCTTATTTTCACGATTCTGGAGTGTTCCGGAAGGACTCTTTTATGTGTTCTTCTGGTGTCAAAGTTTGGATAATATTACTTTCAACGTTAATGGGTGTACATGAGATATAATGTTTTATTCGTTGCCCATTGGCAACCTTCGGGTTAGTACCTTCGAAATTATTTATTTTGATGGCTCCAGACCGGTAAACCTCCTCGATAACATAGGGACCTTCCCATTTTGAGAGGAGTTGCCATCTTTTAACTTTTTCTTTGAATAATTTTGCATTTTCATAAGCTTGGGTTCTCCATTCATCTAGAGAGCTAATATCAAATAACCTCTTTTCACCAGCAAGTTTGAAATCATAGTTGAGTTCTTTGATTGCCCAATATGATTTATGTTCTAATTCAAGAGGCAAATGACAAGCTTTTCCATAAACCATTTTATAAGCAGACATACCCATAGGATTTTTATATGCTGTTCTATAAGCCCAAAGTGAATCATCTAATTTCTTAGACCAATTCTTCCTGGACCTATTGACAGTTTTTTGCAAAATTAATTTTATTTCTCTATTGCTAAGTTCAACTTGACCACTAGACTGAGGATGATAGGGTTATGCAATTCTATGGTTAACATCATACTTGGCAAGCATTTTACGGAAAGCACCATGAATAAAGTGTGAACCACCATTAGTCATTAAATATCTAGGGACTCCAAACCTTGGGAAAATAACTTCCTTAAGCATTTTAATAGAGGTGTTGTGATCAGCACTACTGGTTGGAATAGCTTCTACCCATTTAGTAACATAATCAACAGCAACCAAAATATGTGTATACCCATTAGAGGAAGGAAAAGGTCCCATATAATCAAATCCACAAACATCAAATGGTTCAACAGCAAGTGAATAATTCATAGGCATTTCTTGACGCTTACCGATATTACCTATTCTTTGACATTCATCACAAGATAAGACGGACTTACGGGCATCCTTGAAGAGAGTAGGCCAATAAAATCTAGACTGCAATACCTTATGAGCGGTTCTATCTCCAGCATGATGTCCTCCACAGGCTTCGGAGTGACATTTCTGTAGGATTTGTCCCTGTTCATGCTCAGGTACACAACGGCTAATAATACCATCTACTCCTTCTTTATAAAGGTGTGGGTCATCCCAAAAGTAATGTCTTAAATCATAGAAGATTTTTTTTCTTTTGTTGGTATGTAAAGCTAGGTGGTAAATATTTAGCAACAATGTAATTAGCATAGTCAGCATACCAAGGAGTACTATGAGCAACTTTATTGCAGCTAACTGCTCATCAGAAAAACTATCATCAATGGATAGTGGGTCATCAAGCACATTTTCAAGCCTAGACAAATTACCAGCTACTAGGTTCTCAGCTCTTTTTCTATCAATGGTATGCAAATCAAATTCTTGCAACAAGAGAACCCAACGAATAAGTCTAGGTTTAGCATCCTTCTTTTCCATAAGATATTTAATAGCAGCATGGTCTGTGTGAAAAGTTACTTTGGAATCAACAATATAAGGTCTAAATTTATCACAAGCAATCACCACAGCTAAGAATTCTTTTTCAGTAGTAGCATAATTTCTTTGAGCACTATCTAGAGTTTTACTAGCATAATGAATAACATTCAGTTTCTTATCAACTCTTTGTCCTAGAACAACACCAACAGCATAATCACTAGCATCACACATAATTTCAAAAGGCAAGTTCCAATCAGGTGGTTGAACAATACGTGCAGAAATTAAGGCTTTCTTGAGTGTTTCAAAGGATTCTAAACAATCATCATCAAAAACAAAGGGAATATCCTTTTGTAAGAGACTAGTGAGAGGCCTAGAAATTTTAGAGAAGCCTTTGATAAATCTCCTATAGAAACCAGCATGACCTAGGAAACTACGAATACCTTTTATATCTTTGGGACATGGCATTTTCTCAATTGCATCAACCTTAGCTTTGTCCACTTCAATACCTCTTTCAGAAATTTTATGACCCAATACAATGCCTTCATTAACCATAAAGTGGCACTTCTCCCAATTCAAGACAAGATTTGTTTGTTCACATCTCTGCAAAACTTGATCAAGATTGCTTAAACAGTCATCAAAAGACTTCCCATAAACAAAAAAGTCATCCATGAAAACCTCAAAAATCTTTTCACAAAAGTCAGAGAATATAGCAGTCATACATCTTTGAAAGGTAGTAGATGCATTACATAAACCAAAAGGCATACTCTATAAGCATAGGTTCCAAAAGGACAAGTAATAGTAGTCTTTTCTTGATCAGGTTGAGAAACAGGTATTTGTGAAAAGCCAGAATATCCATCAAGGAAGCAAAAGTGTGTGTGCTTAGATAATATTTCAAGCATTTGATCAATAAAAGGCAAAGGGTAATGATCTTCTCTAGTTGCTTTGTTTAATTATCTAAAATCTATTACCATTTTATAGCCTGTAACAATTCTTTGAGGAATAAGTTCATTCTTATCATTAGGAACAATAGTTATACCACCTTTCTTAGGAACACAATGAACAAGACTTACCCATCTACTATCAGCTATAGGCTAGATTATACCTGCTTCCAGAAGTTTTAATATTTCCGTTCTTACCACTTCTTTCATCTTCGAATTTAACCGATGTTGGTGATCAACAACGGGTTTAGCATCAGGTTCCATATTAATTTTGTGCTGACATAGAGTGGGACTAATGCCCTTTAAATCATCAAGAGTATATCCAATAGCAGCTCGGTGCTTCCTTAGAACTTTCAATAATCTTTCTTCTTCGTGTTCTGAAAGGTTAGCACTAATAATAACATGATATATCTTCTTTTCATCAAGATAAGCATATTTCAAAGTGTCTGGCAATTGTTTTAATTCAAACACAGGATCACCTTTAGGTGGAGGAGGACACCCTAGAGTTTCAATAGGCAAATTGTGTTTAATAAGTAGAGGACGTTGTTCAAAGAAATTTTTATCTATTTCATTTCTTTCATGCATATGTAAATCATTTTCATGGTCTAGCAAATATTGTTCTAAAGGATTAGTAGGTGGTACAACAATAGAAGCAAGACCAATTAATTCATCCTTACTAGGCAATTCTTTTTCATGAAGCTTTCTACTAAACTTGAAAAAATTAAACTCATGAGACTCATCACCAAAACTAACACCGACAATTTGTTTCTTGCAATCTATCTTAGCATTAACGGTGTTTAAGAAAGGTCTACCAAAGAAAATGGGACAAAAGTCATCTTGTGGGGAACCAAGAATAAGAAAATCAGTAGGGTATTTTATTTTCGCACACGAGAGTTCAACATCTCTAACAATCCCAATTGGTGATATAGTGTCTCTATTAGCAAGTTTAATATTAACATCTATTTCTTCTATCTCTGCAGGTGCTATGTCATTCATAATTTCTTGATATAAGGAATAGCACTCACACTAGCACCTATGTCACGTAAACCATGATAACAGTGATCTCCTATTTTAAATAAGACAACAAGCATGCCAACAACAGGTCTATGTTTATCCTTTTTATCAGGATTGGCAATTCTAGCAGCTTCTTCATAGAAGTAAATAACATGTCCATCTGTCGTGGAATTGTCATGGTAGATATCCATATGAAAAGGACTTAGTCGTGAGGCCAACGCATCTATGTGGTAGCTTGAGAGGGGTTGAGTGGAATGAGAGACGCGAGGTTTTACCCAGGTTCGGCCCCTCACGGTGGAGGTAAAAGCTTACATCCTGCTTCATTGACATTGATGATGATGATCACGATTACAAGGTGCTCTCTCTCGAGAGCTATAGACTTGTCTGTCTAACCCTAACTTTTCCAACCCGTTGAACTTGTCTATTGAGACGTCTAGAAAAACTTGTCCCTCTTAGGGTGCCCCGCCCCTCCTTATATAAGTTGAAGGGGCGAGTTACATGAGGAGTCCTAGTAGGATTAGGACTAGTCTATCTTCTACTACAAGCCGGATACAAGTCCAGGTCTTGCTTCCTTGTAAGGGAAATATTCCTCATGCATTTCCTCTTAAGCCGGCCCACCATAACATGAGTCGGCCTTCCATGAGCTGCCTTCTGGGACACCAGGTCTTGTCACTCCTCTGACCCGCCTGCCGGGTCACCAATGTGTCACCAGCCCCAGCCGGGTCATCAGTGAGTGGAGAGATTTGGGCGGGTCACTTAGTGAGTCGCCAAGTCAGGGCGGGTCACTAGTGAGTCGCCAAGTCCGGCCGGGTCATACTTCCGGCCGGGTCATACCACGGGGTATATCCCCGACAACATCCATATCTTCTTCTAAGAGGTCTTTAACCATAGCAATACTAGGTTCTACTTTAATTTGTTCATCAGGTTTAGGTGTTCTAATATAGCTTTTGTTAACCACAGTTGAAACTTTAGCATGTTCCTTTATCCTAACAGGGAAAGGTAGTTTCTCAATATAAGCAGAAGGAACAACCGAATCAACATTATAAAGTATAGTTTCTTCTTTAACTAGTACCAGTTCTTTAGTTTCTTCTTTAATAGGTGGGTGATATTTAAACCACTTCTCTTTAGGGAGATCAACATGAGTAGCAAATGATTCACAAAAGGAGGCTACTATCTCAGAGTCAAGTCCATATTTAGTGCTAAACTTTTGAAAAGCATCGGTATCCATAAAAGATTTAACACGATCATATTTAAGTTTAATATCTGACTCTTTACCTTCATCGAGTTCCCAATCTTCAGAGTTGCGTTTAATTATTTTCAAAAGATCCCACGGGAATTCAATAGTCTTCTTCATAAAAGAACTAGCACAAGAAGTGTCAAGCATGGTTTGATCATTACGAGAAAGTCGAGCATAAAAATTCTGGATAATAATTTCTCTTGAGAGCTCAAGATTGGGGCATAAATATAACATTGACTTAAGCCTCCCCCAAGCTAGAGCGATACTTTCTCCTTCACGAGGCCAAAATATATATATATATATAATTCCGATCACGATGAACTACATGCATAGGATAATTTTTTTGGTGGAACTCCAATTTCAAATGATTCCAATTCCAAGATCCAATATCATCGCATAGCATATACCATGCCAATGCTTTTCCCTTCAAAGATAAAGGGAAAACCTTTTTCATAACTTCATCCCTGGGTAAACCTGCAAGCTTAAACAATCCACAAATTTGTTCTGTATATATCAAGTGCATATCAGGATGTTCGGTTCCATCTCCTGCATAAGGATTAGCTAGCAGTTGTTCTATCATACCCTAAGGAATTTCATATCAATATTTTCAGTAGGTGCAGTAGTTTGAGGGGTAATTAATTGTGGTTTCGGACAAGGTAAAGATACCCCGTACAAACCCCTCAAAGGATTGTTTTCCATAGTAACAAGTGACAATAAATTTCAGCACACTATATAAATGTTTCCTTACCAAATTCCACTTACCAAAGGCGCTTCACTCCCTGGAAACGGCGCCAGAAAATAGCCTTGATGACCCACAAGTATAGGGGATCAATTGTAGTTCTTTTCGATAAGTAAGAGTGTCGAACCCAATGAGGAGCAGAAGGAAATGACAAGTAGTTTTTAGTAAGGTAATGTCTGCAAGTGCTGAAATTGTAAGTAACAGAGTAGTTTGATAGCAAGATAATTTGTAACGAGCAAGTAATGATAGTAGTAAAAAAAGTGCAGCAAGGTAGCCCAAACCTTTTGAGGCAAAGGACATGCCAAAATGGTCTCTTATGATAAGCAAAGCGTTCTTGAGGGTACACGGGAATTTCATCTAGTCACTTTCATCATGCTGGTTTAATTTGTGTTCGGTACTTTGATCATTTGATATGTGGGTGGAACGGTGCTTAGGTGCTGTTCTTACTTGAACAAATCTCCTACTTATGATTAACCCTCCCACGAGCATCCGCAACTACAAGAAAAGTATTAAGAATAAATTCTAACCATAACATTAAACTTTTGGATCCAATCGGTCCCTTACGGAATAGCGCATAAACTGGGGTTTAAGCTTCTGTCACTCTCGCAACCCATCATCTAATTGCTACTCCACAATGCATTCCCTTAGGCCCAAATATGGTGAAGTGTCATGTAGTCGACGTTCACATGACACCACTAAGGGAATCACAATATACATACTATCAAAATATCGAACACATATCAAATTCACATGATTACTTGCAACATGATTTCTCCCGTGACCTCAAGAACAAGGGTAACCACTCACAAATGACAATCATGCTCAAGATCAGAGGGGTATTAAATAGCATAATGGATCTGAACATATAATCTTCCACCAAATAAACCATATAGTAATCAACTACAAGATGTAATCAACACTACTAGTCACCCACAAGCACCAATCTATAGTTCCGGTAACAAGATTGAACACAAGAGATGAACTAGGGTTTGAGAGGAGATGGTGCTATTGAAGATGTTGATGGATATTGCCCTCCCCAAGATGGGAGAGTTGTTGGTGATGATGATGACGATGATTTCCACCTCCGGGAAGGAAGTTCCCCCGGCAGAATCACTCCGCCAGAGGGCAAAAGTGCTCCTGCCAAAGTTCCGCCTCGAGGCGGCGGCACTCCGTCCCGAAAGTCCTCTCCTTAATTTTTCTAGGTTAAGACTTATATACCAAAAAGATGGGCACCGGAGGTGGGCCGAGGAGAGCACAACCCACCAGGACACACTTGGGCTCCCTGGCGCGCCCAGGTGGGTTGTGCCCACCTGGCGGGACCCCTCTGATAGTTATTTGCTCCAATAATTCCTATATATTCCATAAAAAATCTCCATGAAGTTTCAGCTTCTTTGGAGTTATGCGGAATAGGTAGCCTGACGTAGCTTTTCCAGGTCCAAGTTTCAAGTTGCCGGAATTCTCGCTCTTGGTGTGTACCTTGCAAATTATGAGAGAAAGGGCATTAGAAATTAGAATTACTTCAAAACATATTATTATGGATCAAAACATCATAAATAACAGTAGGAAAACATGATGCAAAATGGACATATCAGCAGTCGATGTGTGGAGTAATAGTAGTAGATGCATGCAGGAGTCCGTCTACTAATATTGGACATGATTCCTATATACATGATCATTGCCTTGGATATCGTCATAATTATTTGCTCTTCTATCAATTGCCCAACAGTAATTTGTTTACCCGCCAAATGATATTTTCTCGAGAGAAGCCACTAGTGAAATCTACGGCCCCCGAGTCTATTTCCTATCATATTGTTTTCAGATCTATTATTCCAAAAATCCAAAAATATCTTGTTGCACTTTTTATTTCTTTATTTTTATTTTATGTTTTCGCTAGATCTATTTATCCAATCACATACAATTTAATCTATCTCAATACCGAGGAGGGATTGACAACCCCTCTTACACGTTGGGTTGCAAGTATTTGTTATTTGTGTGCAGGTACTATTTACATAGTGTTGCTTGGTTCTCCTACTGGATTGATAACCTTGGATTCATAACTGAGGGAAATACTCACCGTTGTTGTGCTGCATCATTCTCTCCTCTTCAGGGAAATGCCAATGCAGATACAAGCAATCACCAGCCTTCTTATCTGCCAAGTACTTGGGGCAGTTCTGCTTCCAGTGACCATTCCCCTTGCAACAGAAACACTCAGTATCAGGTTTGGGTCCAGCCTTGGGTTTCCTCACAGGAGCGGCAACTTGCTTGCCGTTCTTCTTGAAGTTCCCTTTCTTTCCCTTGCCTTCCTTCCTGAAACTGGTGGTCTTATTAACCATCGGCACTTGATTCTCTTTCTTGATTTTTACCTCCGCGGCCTTAAGCATTGCGAATAGCTCGGGGATCATTTTATCCATCCCTTGCATATTATATTTCATCATAAAACCCTTATGGCTTGGTGGCAGTGACTAGAAAACTTTGTCAACCACTGTCTTATCTAGAAGATTAACCCCACTTGATTCAAGCGATTGTAGCACCCAGACACTCTGAGCACATGCTCACTAACTGAGTTATTCTCCTCCATCTTCTATGCAAAGAACTTGTTAGAGGTCTTATACCTCTCAACACGGGCATGAGCCTGAAATACCAATTTTAGCTCTTGGAACATCTCATATGCTCCGTGCCATTCAATACGTCTTTGGGCCCCTGGTTTCGAAGCCATAAAGCATGGTGCACTGAACTATTGAGTAGTCATCAGAACGTGCCCGCCAAACATTCACAACATCCACAGACGATGCTAGAGGGGTTGGCACACTGAGTGCTGCATCAAGGACATAAACCTTTTGGCAGCAGTGAGGACAATCTTCAGACTATGGACCTAGTCCGCATAATTGCTTAAAATATCTTTCAGCTTAGTCTTTCTCTAGGAATGTATTAAAAATAGGGAGCTACAACGCGAGCTATTGATCTACAACATAATTTGCAAAGACAATTTAGACTATGTTCATGATAATTAGTTCAGTTAATCAAATTACTAATGCACTCCCACTTAAATCAACATCCCTCAAGTTGTCTAAGTGATACATGATCCAAATCAACTAACTCATGTCCGATCATCATGTGAGATGGGGTAGTCATCAATGGTGAACATCTCCATGTTGATCATATCTACTATATGACTCATGTTTGACCTTTTGGTCTCCTGTGTTCTAAGGCCATGTCTGTACATTCTAGGGTTGTCAAGTTTAACCCAACTATTCTACATGTGTAAAACTAGCTTACACCCGTTGTATGCGAACGTAGAGTCTATCACACACGATCATCACGAGGTGCTTCGAAACGACGAAATTTTGCAATGGTGCATACTTAGGGAGAACACAATTTCTTGAAATTAAGTGAAGGGATCATCTTATAATGCCACCGTCGTTCTAAGCAAAATAAGATGCATAAAAATGTAAACATCACATGTAATCAATTTGATCTGGTGGTTCCAGACTCTGCGGCGGCTGGAATTGATTTTCGTCGACTCCCCTAGGGTTTCTGAAATATTGGGGTATTTATAGAGCAAAGAGGTGGTGCGGGAGGCCACCAAGGTGGGCAGAACCCACCTGGGCGTGCCTGGGGGCCCAGGCGCCCTGGTGGGTTGTGCCCCCTCGGGGGCCCCTGATAATCCACAAGTATAGAGGATCACAACAGTTTTCGAGGGTAGAGTATTCAACCCAAATTTATTGATTCGACACAAGGGGAGCCAAAGAATATTCTCAAGTATTAGCAGCTGAGTGTCAATTCAACCACACCTGGAAACTTAATATCTGCAGCAAAGTGTTTAGTAGCAAAGTAATATGATAGTAGTGGTAACGGTAGCAAAAGGTAACAGTAGTAAAAGTAATGTTTTTGGTATTTTGTAGTGATGATAGCAATAGCAACGGAAAAGTAAATTAGCGGAGAACAATGGAGAATTATGCCGGATGCGGTTCATCATGTAACAGTCATAACCTAGGGTGACACAGAACTAGCTCCAGTTCATCAATGTAATGTAGGCATGTATTCTGAATATAGTCATACATGCTTATGGAAAAGAACTTGCATGACATCTTTTGTCCTACCCTCCCGTGGCAGCGGGGTCCTTACGGAAACTAAGGGATATTAAGGCCTCCTTTTAATAGAGAACCGGAACAAAGCATTAACACATAGTGAATACATGAACTCCTCAAACTACGGTCATCACCGGTAAGTATCCCGATTATTGTCACTTCGGGGTTAACGGATCATAACACATAATAGGTGACTATAGACTTGCAAGATAGGATCAAGAACACTCATATATTGATGAAAACATAATAGGTTCAGATCTGAAATCATGGACTCGGGCCCTAGTGACAAGCATTAAGCATAGCAAAGTCATAGCAACATCAATCTCAGAACATAGTGGATACTAGGGATCAAACCCTAACAAAACTAACTCGATTACATGATAGATCTCATCCAACCCATCACCGTCTAGCAAGCCTACGATGGAATTACTCACGCACGGCGGTGAGCATCATGAAATTAGTGATGGAGGATGGTTGATGATGACGATGGCGACGGATTCCCCTCTCCGGAGCCCCGAACGGACTCCAGATCAGCCCTCCCGAGAGGTTTTAGGGCTTGGCGGCGGCTCCATATCGTAAAACGTGATGAATTCTTCTATCTGATTTTTCCCCCCGAAACACAATATATGGAGTTGGAGTTGGAGTCGGAGAGGCATCAGGGGGCCCATGAGGTAGGGGGCGCGCCCCCCACCCTTATGGACAGGTGGTGGGCCCCCTGGCCTTCATCTTTTGCAGGTATTTTTTATATTTTCCAAAAAGTTGCTCCGTGAAGTTTCAGGTCATTCCGAGAACGTTTGTTTCTGCACATAAATAACACCATGGTAATTCTGCTGAAAACAGCGTTATTCCGGGTTAGTTCCATTCAAATCATGCAAGTTAGAGTCCAAAACAAGGGCAAAAGTGTTTAGAAAAGTAGATACGACGGAGACGTATCAACTCCCCCAAGCTTAAACCTTTGCTTGTCCCCAAGCAATTCAGTTGTCAAACTGAAAGTGATAAAGAAAAACTTTTACAAACTCTGTTTGCTCTTGTTGTTGTAAATATGTAAAGCCAGCATTCAAGTTTTCAGCAAAGATTATAACTAACCACATTCACAATAACGCATAGGTCTCAAGTTTACTCATATCAATAGCATAATCAACTAGCGAGCAATAATAATAAATCTCGGATGACAACACTTTCTCAAAACAATCATAATATGATATAACAAGGTGGTATCTCGCTAGCCCTTTCTGAGACCGCAAAACATAAATGCAGAGCACCTTTAAAGACCAAGGACTGACTAGACATTGTAATTCATGGTAAAAGAGATCCAGTCAAGTCATACTCAATGTAAACTAACAATAATCAATGCAAATGATAGCGGTGCTCTCCAACTGGTGCTTTTTAATAAGATGATGATGACTCATCATAAAAGTAAATAGATAGGCCCTTCGCGGAGGGGAGCAGGGATTTGTAGAGGTGCCAGAGCTCGGTTTTTGAAACAGAGGTGAATAATATTTTGAGCGGTATACTTTCATTGTCAACATAACAACCAAGAGATGGCGATATCTTCCATGCTACACACATTATAGGCGGTTCCCAAACAGAATGGTAAAGCTTATACTCCCCCTTCCACCAACAAGCATCAATCCATGGCTTGCTCGAAACAACGAGTGCCTCCAACTAAGAAGAGTCCCATGGGGAGTTTTGTTTGCAATTATTTTGATTTAGTTTGCATAAAGCATGGGACTGGGCATCCCGGTGACCAGCCATTTATCTCGTGAGTGAGGAGTGGACTCCACATGGAAGATACAGACAACCCTAGTTGATACATAAGCTATTCGAGCATACAAAACAGGATATTTATTTGAAGGTTTAGAGTTTGGCACATACAAATTTACTTGGAACAGCAGGTAGATACCGTATATAGGTAGGTATAGTGGACTCATGTGGAATAACTTTGGGGTTTAAGGGATTGGATGCACAAGCAGTATTCCTGCTTAGTACAGGTGAAGGCTAGCAAAAGACTGGGAAGCGACCAGCTAGAGAGCGACAACAGTCATGAACATGCATTAAAATTAATCAACACCGAGTGCAAGCATGAGTAGGATATAATCCACCATGAACATAAATATCGTGAAGGCTATGTTGATTTTGTTTCAACTACATGCGTGAACATGCACCAAGTCAAGTCACTTAAATCATTCAGAGGAGGATACCACCCTATCATACCACATCACAACCATTTTAATAGCATGTTGGCACGGAAGGTAAACCATTATAAGCTCCTAGCTAATCAAGCATGGCACAAGAAACTATGATCTCTAGTTGTCATTGCAAACATGTTTATTCATAATAGGCTGAATCAGGAACGATGAACTAAACATATTTACAAAAACAAAAGAGGTCTAGTTCATACCAGCTTTTCTCATCTCAGTCAGTCCATCATATATCGTCATAATTGCCTTTCACTTGCACGACCGAACGATGTGAATAATAATAATAGTGCACGTGCATTGGACTAAGCTGGAATCTGCAAGCATTCAATAAACAGGAGAAGACAAGGCAATATGGGCTCTTTTGCTAGATCAACAATAATGCATATAAGAGCCACTTCGACAATTTAATTATGGTCTTCTCCTATCGACCCCCAAAGAAAAGAAAAGAAATAAAACTATTTACATGGGAGAGCTCCCAATAAGCAAAATAAGAACATGAAATATTTTTGGGTTTTCTTTTTTAATTACTACTACAAGCATGGAAAGTAAACTAATTAAAAGCTACAACTAATTTTTTGGTTTTTCTTAAGGTTGATTAAACACACAAGAAGAGAGCATAAAAAGGAAAATAAACTGGCCTGGATGATACAATGAAAAAGTATGAGCACCGACATCTAGCAATGAGTATGTGAACATAAATGTAATGTCGGTGGGAAATACGTACTCCCCCAAGCTTAGGATTTTGGCCTAAGTTGGTTTATGGCCACGGCTGGCCTGGCGGATATCCATAATAATAGTTGGGGTCGTACTGAGAAGAAGAAGAGGAAGACTCTGATTGCCACTGGCTGACAATCATCTCCAAATCCCACTGGTAATTAGACTGTCGTGAAGGATCAACTTGTGGTTCCGGCTCTGGCTCCATGGCTGGTGCAGGGTTCTGGTAGGCGTGAATAGCCTTCAACGGAACAAGGTACTGGCCTGCAGATAAATCAAACAAAGAAGGAGCGGGCAGGGTAATAGTCTCAGGATGATGTTTATTAAAGAACAATTTGTATTTAAGCTCTCCTTCCCTATTCTTAACAATAAAATCATGTGCCACCATACTTTTATAATCTAGATAAACACGAGGCAGCACCTTTTCTTCCTTCTCATAATGCCTAATAGGTATGTTAAAATGTGCAGCTAGGCGGGAAGCATAGATGCCTCCAAAGATGGGGCCCTTGGTACGGTTCAGACTTAACCGTTTGGCAATAATGCCGCCCATACTAACAGAGTTATCACCGTATAAACCGTGGAGCAAAATAATAATATCAGGGATACTAAGGTTTCCACAGTTTCCGCGACCAATTAAACAACGACTAGCAAATAATGCAAAATAACGTAAAACAGGAAAATGTATGCTAGTGATTCGTGCATCGGAAACCTTCCTTGTTTCCCCTATAGTGATAGTATCAATAAACCCGTCCACATCATCGTGATGTGGTTCTTCTGTCTTGCCCTCAAAAGGGACTAAACAAACCCGACAAAAATCATAAAGTGACATCTCCTTATGCTCATCATATAAATAAAACTCCACCATATGTGCTGAGCTCCTAGAATGGAAATGAAAGTTTTGCACAAAGATATTTGTGAGTAAGAGATACTGATTGCATTGGTCATGGAGGAAAGCGGTGAGGCCTGCATTCTTAGCCAATTCATGAAAATCTTCATAAATCCCGGCTGCCCTCAAGAAATCATCGGAAGGCCATTCACATGCCCGAACCTCCGTGGTGCGAGGCAAATTATACTTAGGCTTCGGTGCCTTTTCCTTCGAGCTTTGGCTGGATGAGCCCCTCAAAAGTCTCTTCATCATTTTCTGAAAAAATCTGAAATTTTTAGTAACTTCAAAATAAAAGTAAACCAAACTCAATAATATTGATAGCAACTACTCCTACAAGTGCCTAGAGCCTATATCATGCATCAAAACTACTTGGAACCATATAAATTTGACATGCAAGCTCAAGAATAGGGTCACCTAAGTAGCAAAAAATTGCAATGAATAAAGCACTCGAACAAAAACTAATTGGACCAATGGAGGGGTCACATACCAAGGAACGATCCCCCCAAGCAGTTTTGTGAGAGGTGCTTTGAGCAAGGAGATCGAAAATGGCAGCAAAATGAGCTTGGACTCGGGTTTGAGCTGGATATTCGTGTTTAGGGGAGGAAGAAGGAGTGTGTGGGTGAAAGGATAAGTGGAGGAGGGCCACCGTGGGCCCACGAGGTAGGGAGGCGCGCCCAGGGGGGTAGGGCGCGCCCTCCACCCCCGTGGGCAGGTGGTTGACCCCCCCTCCTATGTTCTTAGTGCCAAATATTCTCAAATATTCCAGAAAAAATCATATTTAAATTTCAGGGCATTTGGAGAACTTTTATTTTCGGGGTATTTTTATATTGCACGGATAGTCAGATAACAGACAGAAAAATATTTATTTTTATTTTATTTAATATAAATAACAGAAAGTAAAAGTGGGGTACAGAAGGTTGTGCTTTCTAGTTTCATCCATTTCATGCTCATCAAAAGGAATCCACTAACAAGGTTGATCAAGTCTTGTTAACGAACTCATTCCGAATAACATGGAACCGGAGAAATTTCGAATAACACTATGTTACCTCAACGGGGATATGCACATCCCCAATAATAAGAATATCATATTTCTTCTTGACAATAGGAAGAGGAAATTCAAAACCTCCAAATATAATCGATGGAATTTTCCAATAGAGTTGATGCTATGAACTTGAGGTTGTTTCCTCGGAAAGTGTACCGTGTGCTCATTACCATTAACATGAAAAGTTGCATTTCCTTTAGTGCAATCAATAACAGCCCCTGCAGTATTCAAAAAGGGTCTTCCAAGGATAATAGACATACTATCGTCCTCGGGAATATCAAGAATAACAAAGTCCGTTAAAATAGTAACGTTTGCAACTACAACAGGCACATCCTCACAAATACCGATAGGTATAGCAGTTGATTTATGAGCCATTTGCAAAGTTATTTCAGTAGGTGCCAACTTATTCAAATCAAGTCTACGATATAAAGAGAGAGGCATAACACTAACACCGTTTCCAAGATCACATAAAGCAGTTTTAACATAGTTTCTTTTAATGGAGCGTGGTATAGTGGGTACTCCTGGGTCTCCAAGTTTCTTTGGTATTCCACCCTTAAAAGTATAATTAGCAAGCATGGTGGAAATTTCAGCTTCCGGTATCTTTCTTTTATTTGTAATTATATCTTTCATGTACTTAGCATAAGGATTGGTTTTGAGCATATCAGTTAATCACATACGCAAAAAGATAGGTCTAATCATTTCAGCAAAGCGCTCAAATCCTCATCATCCTTTTTCTTGGATGGTTTGGGAGGAAAAGGCATGGGTTTCTGAACCCAAGGCTCTCTTTCTTTACCATGTTTCCTAGCAACAAAGTCTTTCTTATCATAACATTGATTCTTTGATTGTGGGTTATCAAGATCGACAGCAGGTTCAATTTCTATATCATTATCATTACTAGGTTCAACATCATCATGAACATTATTATTAACATTATCACTAGTTTCAGGTTCATTACCAGATTGTGTTTCAGCATCAGAAATAGAAATATCATTTGGATTCTCAGGTGTTTCAGTAATAGGATCACTAGAAGCATGCAAAGTCCTATCATTTTTCTTTTTCTTCCTTTTAGAAGAACTAGGTGCATCTATATTATTTCTCTGAGAATCTTGCTCAATTCTTTTAGGATGGCCATCAGGATACAAAGGTTCCTGAGTCATTCTACCACCTCTAGTCATAACTCTAATAGCATTATCATTGTCCTTACTATTCAATTCATTGAGCAAATCATTTTGAGCCTTAAGTACTTGTTCTACTTGAGTGGTAACCATAGAAGCATGTTTACTAATAAGTTTAAGTTCACCTTTAACATTAGCCATATAATCACCCAAGTGTTCAAGCATATTTGAATTGTATTTCAATTGTCTACCAAAATAAGCATTAAAGTCTTCTTGCTTAGCCATAAATCTATCAAACTCATCTAAACATGGGCTAGCAAATTTAGTAAATGGGATTTCAGCTTTATCATATCTATATTGAGAATTTACCTTTACTACCTGTGTCGGGTTATCAAGACCATGAGTTTCTTCAATAGGTAGAGGATTAAGATCATATGTTTCTACAACAGGCGGTAAATTAAGACTGTGTATTTCTTTAATAGGAGGTAAATTCTTAACATCTTCAGCTTTAATACCTTTTTCTTTCATAGCTTTCTTTGCCTCTTGCATATCTTCAGGACTGAGAAATAGAATACCCCTCTTCTTCGGAGTTGGTTTAGGAATAGGCTCAGGAATTGGCTCCGGAGGTGTCCAATTATTTTCATTTGTCAACATATTATTCAATAGAATTTCAGCTTCATCCGGTGTTTTTTCCCTGAAAACAGAACCAGCACAACTATCCAGGTAATCTCTGGAAGCATCGGTTAGTCCACTATAAAAGATATCAAGCATTTCATTTTTCTTAAGAGGATGATCAGGAAAAGCATTAAGTAATTGGAGAAGCCTCCCCCAAGCTTGTGGGAGACTCTCTTCTTAAATTTGCACAAAATTATATATATCCCTTAAAGAAGCTTGTTTCTTATGAGCAGGGAAATATTTAGCAGAGAAGTAATAAATCATATCCTGGGGACTACGCACACAACCAGGATCAAGAGAATTAAACCATATCTTAGCATCACCCTTTAATGAGAACGGAAATACTTTAAGGATATGAAAGTAACGAGTTCTCTCATCTTTAGTGAACAGGGTGGCTATATCATTCAGTTTAGTAAGATGTGCTACAACAGTTTCAGATTCATAACCATGAAAAGGATCAGATTCAACCAAAGTAATTATATCAGGATCAACAGATAATTCATAATCCTTATCAGTAACACAGATAGGTGAAGTAGCAAAAGCAGGGTCAGGTTTCATTCTAGCATTTAGAGATTGCTTATTCCATTTAGCTAATAACCTCTTAAGTTCATATCTATCTTTGCAAGCTAAAATAGCTAAAGAAGCTTCTTGATCAAAAACATAACCCTTAGGAATAACAAGTGATTCTTCATCATCACTTTCATCAGTATCATCAGATTCAATATTTTCAATTTCTCAAGCCCTAGCAAGTTGTTCATCAAGAAAATCACCAAGTGGCACAATAGTATCAAGCATGGAAGTAGTTTCATCATAAGTATCATGTATAGCAGAAGTAGCATCATCAATAACATGCGACATATCAGAACGAATAGTAGAAGCAGGTGTAGGTGTCTCAAGCTTACTCAAAACAGAAGGTGAATCAAGTGCAGAGCTAGATGTCAGTTCCTTACCTCCCCTCGTAGTTGAGGGATAAATCTTGGTTCTGGGATCTTTCAAGTTCTTCATAATGATAAGCAGATATATATATCCCAAGTGACTCAAAGAATAGAGCTATGCTCCCCGGCAACGGCGCCAGAAAATAGTCTTGATAACCCACAAGTATAGGGGATCGCAACAATTTTCGAGGGTAGAGTATTCAACCCAAATTTATTTATTCGACACAAGGGGAGCCAAAGAATATTCTCAAGTATTAGCAGCTGAGTTGTCAATTCAACCACACCTGGAAACTAAATATCTGCAGCAAAGTGTTTAGTAGCAAAGTAATATGATAGTAGTGGTAACAGTAGCAAAAGGTAACAGTAGTAAAAGTAATGTTTTTGGTATTTTGTAGTGATGATAGCAATAGCAACAGAAAAGTAAATAAGCGGAGAATAATATATGGAAAGCTCGTAGGCAATGGATCGGTGATGGAGAATTATGCCGGATGCGGTTCATCATGTAACAGTCATAACCTAGGGTGATACAGAACTAGCTCCAGTTCATCAATGTAATGTAGGCTTGTATTCCGAATATAGTCATACGTGCTTGTGGAAAAGAACTTGCATGACATCTTTTGTCCTACCCTCCCGTGGTAGCGGGGTCCTTACGGAAACTAAGGGATATTAAGGCCTCCTTTTAATAGAGAACCGAAACAAAGCATAAACACACAGTGAATACATGAACTCCTCAAACTATGGTCATCACCGGTAAGTATCCCGATTATTGTCACTTCGGGGTTAACGGATCATAACACATAATAGGTGACTATAGACTTGCAAGATAGGATCAAGAACACTCATATATTGATGAAAACATAATAGGTTCAGATCTGAAATCATGGCACTCGAGCCCTAGTGACAAGCATTAAGCATAGAAAAGTCATAGCAACATCAATCTCAGAACATAGTGGATACTAGGGATCAAACCCTAACAAAACTAACTCGATTACATGATAGATCTCATCCAACCCATCACTGTCCATCAAGCCTACGATGGAATTAATCACGCGCGGCGGTGAGCATCATGAAATTGGTGATGGAGGATGGTTGATGATGACGATGGCGACGAATTCCCCTCTCCGGAGCCCCGAACGGACTCCAGATCATCCCTCCCGAGAGGTTTTAGGGCTTGGCGCCGGCTCCGTATCGTAAAACGCGATGAATTCTTCTCTCTGATTTTTTCTCCCCGAAACACAATATATGGAGTTGGAGTCGGAGAGGCACCAGGGGGCCCACGGGGTAGGGGGCGCGCCCCCACCCTCATGGACAGGTGGTGGGCCCCCTTGCCTTCATCCTTTGCAGGTATTTTTTATATTTTCCAAAAAGTTGCTCTGTGAAGTTTCAGGTCATTCCGAGAACGTTTGTTTCTGCACATAAATAACACCATGGTAATTCTACTGAAAACAGCATCAGTCCGGGTTAGTTCCATTCAAATCATGCATGTTAGAGTCCAAAACAAGGGCAAAAGTGTTTGGAAAAGTACATACGACGGAGATGTATCACCCCCACAGGTGCTTCTCCGGCCCATTGGATGTCTTCTGGTCCATGAAAATTCCACAAAAAGTTTCCCTGCGTTTGGACTCCGTTTGGTATTAATCATCTGTGATGTAAAAACATGCAAAAAACAGCAGCTGACACTTGGCACTATGTCCATAGGTTAGTACCCAAAAATGATATAAAATGATTATAAAACATCCAAGATTGATAATATAACAGCATGTAACAATCAAAAATTATAGAAAAGTTGGAGACATATCAAGGGGTTGGTGCGGCTAGCCCATGTAGGCCAGGGTACCCCCTTTCAGCCCATGCTGTCATGTGAGACGTGGTGGCCCCACTTGTGGACTTTCAAACCCCTTCGAAATCTTCCAGAACCTTCTGGAAGCTTCCTAGTACAATACCAAAAAAACTGCACCTTTTTCTGGAACCCAAAATATGACTTCCCATATATATAAATCTTTACCTCTCAACCATCCTGAGACTCCTCGTGACATCTGTGATCTCATCCGGGACTCTGAACAACATTTGGTTATCAATCATCAAATATCCCAATACTACTCTAGTGTCAACGAAAGTCAAGTGTGTGACTGTGCGGGTTCAGGAATCATGTAGTCATGACCGAGACACCTCTCCAGTCAATAACCAAGAAGGGGGCCTGTATGCCCATATTCGTTCCTACGTATTCCATGAAGATCTTTTATTAGTTGAACTACGATAACAAGGATTCGGTTAATCTCGTATGCAATTCCCTTTGTTTGGCGATATGTTACTTGTCCGAGATTCGATCATCGGTATCTCCATACCTAGTTCAATCTTGTTACTGGCAAGTCTCTTTACTCATTCCGTAATACAAGATCTCTAATAACCCACAAGTATAGGAGATCGCAACAATTTTTGAGGGTAGAGTATCCAACCCAAATTTATTGATTCGACACAAGGGGAGCCAAAGAATATTCTCAAGTATTAGCAGCTGAGTTGTCAATTCAACCACACCTGGAAACTTAATATCTGCATAAAAGTGTTTAATAGCAAAGTAATATGATAGTAGTGGTAACGAAAAGTAATATTTTTGGTTTTATAGTGATTGTAATAGTAGCAACGAAAAAGTAAATAAGCGAAGAACAATATAAGAAAAGCTCATAGGCATTGGATCAATGATGGATAATTATGTCGGATGCGATCAATCATCCAACAGTTATAACATAGGGTGACACAAAACTAGCTCCAGTTCATCAACGTAATGGAGGCATGTATTCCAAATATAGTCATGTGTGCTTATGGAAAAGAACTTGCATGACATCTTTTGTCCTACCCTCCCGTGGCAGCGGGGTCCTATTGGAAACTAAGGGATATTAAGGCCTCCTTTTAATAGAGTACCAGACCAAAGCATTAACACTTAGTGAATACATGAACTCCTCAAACTATGGTCATCACCGGTAAGTATCCCGATTATTGTCACTTCGTGGTTAACGGATCATAACACATAATAGGTGACTATAGACTTGCAAGATAGGATCAAGAACTCACATATATTCATGAAAACATAATAGGTTCAGATCTGAAATCATGGCACTCGGGCCCTAGTGACAAGCATTAAGCATAGCAAAGTCATAACAACATCAATCTCACAACCTAGTGGATACTAGGGATCAAACCCTAACAAAACTAACTTGATTACATGATAAATCTCATCCAACCCATCACCGTCCAGCAAGCCTACGATGGAATTACTCACGCACGGCGGTGAGCATCATGAAATTGGTGATGCGGGAAGGTTGATGATGACGATGGTGACGGATTCCCCTCTCCGAAGCCCCGAACGGACTCCAGATCAGCCCTTCCGAGAGAGTTTAGGGCTTGGCGGCGGCTCCGTATCATAAAACGCGATGAATCCTTCTCTCTGATTTTTTTCTCCCCGAACACGAATATATGGAGTTGGAGTTGAGGTCGGTGGAGCGTCAGGGAGCCCACGAGGCAGGGGGGCACGCCCAGGGGGAAGGCACACCCCCACACTCGTGGACAGGGTGTGGGCCCCCTAACGTGGATTCTTCCGCCAGTATTTTTTATATATTCCAAAAATAATCTTCGTTGATTTTTAGGTCATTCTGAGAACTTCTATTCTGCACAAAAATAACACCATGGCAATTCTGCTGAAAACAGCATCAGTCCGGGTTAGTTCCATTCAAATCATGCAAGTTAGAGTCCAAAACAAGGGCAAAAGTGTTTGGAAAAGTAGATACATTGGAGACGTATCAACTCCCCCAAGCTTAAACCTTTGCTTGTCCTCAAGCAATTCAGTTGATAAACTGAAAGTGATAAAGAAAAACTTTTACAAACTCTGTTTGCTCTTATTTTTGTAAATATGTAAAGCCACAATTCAAGTTTTCAGCAAAGATTATGAACTAACCATATTCACAATAACATTTAGGTCTCATGTTTACTCATATCAATGACATAATCAACTAGCAAGCAATAATAATAAATCTCAGATGACAACACTTTCTCAAAACAATCATAATATGACATAACAAGATGGTATCTCGCTAGCCCTTTCTGAGACCGCAAAACATAAATGCAGAGCACCCCTAAAGATCAAGGGCTGACTAGACATTGTAATTCATGGTAAAAGAGATCCAGTCAAGTCATACTCAATGTAAACTAATAGTAATGCATGCAAATGACAGCGGTGCTCTCCAACTAGTGCTTTTTAATAAGAGGATGATGACTCAACATAAAAGTAAATAGATAGGCCCTTCGCAGAGGGAAGCAGGGATTTGTAGAGGTGCCAGAGCTCGATTTTGAAATAGAGATGAATAATATTTTGAGTGGTATACTTTCATTGTGAACATAACAACCGAGAGATCTCGATATCTTCCATGCAACACACATTATAGGCCGTTCCCAAGCAGAATGGTAAAGTTTATACTTCCCCACTACCAACAAGCATAAATCCATGGCTCACCAGAAATAACGGGTGCCTCCAACTAACAACAATCCTGGGGGAGTTTTGTTTGCAATTATTTTGATTTGATTTGAGCATGGGACTGGGCATCCCGGTGACCAACCATTTTCTCGTGAGTGAGGAGCGGAGTCCACTCCTCTTGAGAATAACCCGCCTAGCATGGAGGATACAGACAGCCCTAGTTGATACTTGAGCTATTCAAGCATACTAAACAGAATGTCTATTTGAAGGTTTAGAGTTTGGCACATACAAATTTACTTGGAACGGCAGGTAGATACCCTATATAGGAAGGTATGGTGGACTCATATGGAATATATTTGGGGTTTATGGAATTGGATGCACAAGCAGTATTCCCGCTTAGTACAAGTGAAGGCTAGAAAGAGACTGGGAAGCGACCATCTAGAGAGCGACAACAGTCATGAACATGCATTAAAATTAATCAACACTGAATGCAAGCATGAGTAGGATATAATTCACCATGAACATAAATATCGTGGAGGCTATGTTGATTTTGTTTCAACTACATGCGTGAACATGTGCCAAGTCAAGCCACTCGAATCGTTCAAAGGAGGATACCACCCTGTCATACCACATCACAACCATTTTAATAGCATGTTGGCACGCAAGGTAAACCATTATAAACTCCTAGAAAATTAAGCATGGCATAAGCAACTATAATCTCTAATTGTCATTGCAAACATGTTTCATTCATAATAGGTTGATCAGGAATGATGAACTAATCATATTTACAAAAACGAGAGAGGTCGAGTTCATACCAGCTTTTCTCATCTCAATCAGTTCATCATATATCGTCATTATTGCCTTTCACTTGCACGACCGAACAATATGGATAATAATAATAGTGCACGTGCATTAGACTAAGCTGGAATCTGCAAGCATTCAGTTCAAGGGAGAAGACAAGGTAATAAGGGCTCTTTGTTAGATCAACAATAATGCATATAAGATTCACTCAACAATTTCATCATGGTCTTCTCCTCTCGACCCCCAAAGAAAAGAAATAAAACTATTTACATGGGAAAGCTCCCAACAAGCAAAAGAAGAACGAGAAATCTGTTTGGGTTTTCTTTTTAATTACCACTACTACAGGCATGGAAAGTAAACTGACTAAAAGCTACAACTATTTTTTTGGTTCTTCTTAAGGTTTTTCAAACACACAAGAAGAAAGCTTAAAAAGAAAATAAACTAGCATGAATGATACAATGAAAAAGTATGAGCATCGACAACTAGCATGAGTTTATGAACATGAATGTAATGTCAGTGAGAAATACATACTCCCCCAAGCTTAGGCTTTTGGCCTAAGTTGGTCTATGCCCATGGATCAAAACTGTAGCTGGGGTCGTACTGAGAAGGGTCCTCGGGTTGCCACTGGTTGGCGATCTCCTCTGGATTCCACTGATAAACAGACTGATGGTGAGGATAAAGTGGTGCTCCGGCTCAGGCTCTGAAGCTGACATCTGGCCCCAGTACGCATGAATGGCCTCAAGCAAGATGAGGTGCGTGCCTGAAAATATGTTAAACAATGAGGGCGTAGGCAAGGTAATAATATCACAATAATTTTTACCAAATATTAATTTGTACTTAAGTATCCTATTCTTATCCTTAACAATAAACTCATGTGCTACCATACTCTTATAATCTAGAACAATAGGAGGTAGCAACTTTTCCTCTTTCTCAAAATGCCTTATAGGTATGTTAAAGTGTGCAGCAAGGCGCGAGGCAAAGATACATCCAAGGACGGGGCCCTTTGTACGGTTCAGATTTCACCGTTTAGCAACAATAGCGCCTAAACTGAAAGTAGTATCACGAAACATGGCATGGCGCAAAATAACAATATCAGGGGCACTAAGGTTTCCGCAGTTCTCACGACCAATTAAACATCTACTAGCAAATATTGCAAAGTAACGCAGAACAGGAAAATGTATGCTAGTGATTCCTGCATCGGAAACCTTCCTAGTTTCCCCTACAGCAATCGTATCAATAAACCCTTCCATGTCGTTACGATGCGGTTCCTCTATGCTGCCCGCAAAGGGTATCATACAGACCCGGCAAAAATCATAAAGTGACATCTCCTTATGCTCATCATATAAATAAAATTCCACCAAGGGTGGCGATCTTCTAGCATGGAAATGAAAATTTTGCACAAAAATATTAGTGAGTAAGAGATACTGTTCATGCCGGTCGTGGAGGAAGTCGGTGAGGCTTGCATTCTTAGCCAAATGGTAAAAATTTTCATAAATCCCGGCTTCTCTCAAGAACTCATCACAAGGCCATTCACACGGCCGAACCTCCGCAGTACGAGGGAGATTATACTTAGGCTTCTTGTTCTCTTCACTTTGCTTATCCTTCGAGCTTCGGCTCGATGAGCCTCTCAAAAATCTCTTCATGTTTTTCTGAAATTTTCTGAAATTTTTAGTAACTTGAAATAAAAAGTGAACCAAACTCAACAAAATTGATAGCAACTACTCCTAAAAGTGTCTAGAGGCTATATCATGCATTAAAACTACTTTTTGACCACATAAATTTGACATGCAAGCTTAAGAACAGGGTCACCGAAGCAGCAAAAATTTGTGATAAATAAAAAACTAGAACAAAAACTAATTGGACCATTGGAGGAGTCACATACCGAAGAACAATCCCCCAAAGCAGTTTTGTGAATGGAGCTTTGAGCAAAGAGATCGAAAATGGCAGCAAGATGAGCAAGAACTCGGGTTTGAGCTGGTGGGTGATTTTTTCTAGAGCAAGACGAAGTGTGTGGGTGCAAGGATAAGTGGAGGGGACCCATGTGGGGTCCATGAGGCAGGGGGCACGCCCTCCACCCTCGTGGGCACGTGGCTGCTCCCCCTTTTGTGTTCTCAGTGCCTAAAATCCTCGAATATTCTAGAAAAAAATCATATTTCATTTTCAGGGCATTTGGAGAACTTTTATTTTCGGGTTTTTTTATTGCAAGGATAATTCAGAAAACAGACAGAAAATACTATTTTTACTTTATTTAATATAAATAACAGAAAGTAAAAAGAGGGTACAGAGAGTTGTGCTTTCTAACTTCATCCATCTCATGCTCATCAAAAGGAATCCACTAACAAGGTTGATCAGGTCTTGTTAACAAACTCATTTTGAATAACATGAAACCAGAGAAATTTCAAATAACACTAGGTTACCTCAACGGGGATATGCATATCCCCAACAATAAGAATATCATATTTCTTCTAGACAGTAGGGAGAGGAAATTCAAAACCTCCAATAGTGATTGTTGAAATTTTTCCAATAGAATTGATACTGTGGACTTGAGGTTGTTTCCTCAGAAAGTGTATCGTATGCTCATTACCATAACTTGAAAAGTGGCATTGCCTTTGTTGCAATCAATAACAGCCCCTGCAGTATTCAAGAAGGGTCTTCCAAGGATAATCGACATACTATCATCCTCGGGAATATCAAGAATAACGAAGTCCGTTAAAATAGTAATGTTTGCAACCACAAGAGGCACATCCTCTCAAATAACGACAGGTATAGCAGTTGATTTATCAGCCATTTGCAAATATATTTCAGTAGGTGTCAACTTATTCGAATCAAGTCTATGATATAAAGAGAGAGGCATAACACTAACACTGGCTCCAAGATCACATAAAGCAGTTCTAACATAGTTTCTTTTAATGGAGCATGGTATAGTTGGTACTCCTGGATCTCCAAGTTTCTTTGGTATTCCACCCTTAAAAGTGTAATTAGCAAGCATGGTGGAAATTTCAGCTTCCGATATCTTTCTTTTATTAGTAACAATATCCTTCATGTATTTAGCATAAGGGTTCATTTTAAGCATATCAGTCAAACGCATACGCAAAAAGATAGGTCTAATCATTTCAGCAAAGCGCTCAAAATCCTCATCATCCTTTTTCTTGGATGGTTTAGGAGGAAAAGGCATGGGTTTCTGAACCCATGGTTCTCTTTCTTTACCGTGCTTCCTAGCAATGAAGTCTCTCTTATCATAACGTTGATTCTTTGATTGTGGATTATCAAGATCAATAGCAGGTTCAATTTCTACATCATTATTATTGCTAGGTTGAGCATCAACATGAACATCACCATTAACATTATCACTAGGTTCATGTTCATTACCATATTGTGTTTCAGCATCAGAAATAGAAATACCACTGGGATTCTCAGGTGTGTTAACAACAGGTTCACTAGAAGCATGCAACATCCTATCATTTTTCTTTCTCTTCCTCTTAGAAGAACTAGGTGCATCAATATTAGTTCTCTAAGAATCTTGCTCAATTCTCTTAGGGTGGCCCTCGGGATACAAAGGTTCCTGAGTCATTTTACCCCCTCTGGTCATAACTCTAACAACATTATCATTTTTCTTATTATTCAATTCATTGAGCAAATCATTCTGAGCTTTAAGCACTTGTTCTACTTGAGTGGTAACCATAGAAGCATGTTTACTAATAAGTTTAAGTTCACCTTTAACTCTAGACATATAATCACTCAAGTGTTCAAGCATATCAGCATTGCGTTTCAATTGTCTACCAACATAAGCATTGCATTTTTCTTGTTTAACAATAAAATTATCAAACTCATCTAAGCATTGGCTAGCAGACTTTTAACGAGGAATATCACCTTCATCAAATCTATAGAGAGAATTTACCTTTACTACCTGTGTCGGATTATCAAGACCATGTATTTCTTCAATACGTGGTAAATTATTAACATCTTCAGCTTTAATACCCTTTTCTTTCATAGATTTCTTTGCCTCTTACATATCTTCAGGACTGAGAAATAGAATTCCCCTTTTCTTTGGAGTTGGCTAAGGAGTTGGTTCAGGAAGTGTCCAATTATTTTCATTACTCAACATATTATTCAATAGCAATTCAGCTTGATCAATAGTTCTTTCCCTAAAAACACAACCAGCACAACTATCCAGGTAATCTCTGGAAGCATCGGTTAGTCCATTATAAAAGATATCAAGTATTTCATTTTTCTTGAGAGGATGATCAGGCATATCATTAAGTAATTGGAGAAGCCTCCCCCAAGCTTGTGGGAGACTCTCTTCTTCAATTTGCACAAAATTATATATTTCCCTTAAGGCAACTTGTTTCTTATGAGCGGGGAAATATTTAGCAGAGAAGTAATAAATCATATCCTGGGGACTACGCACACAACCAGGATCAAGAGAATTAAACCATGTTTTAGCATCACCCTTTAATGAGAATGGAAATAACTTAAGGATAAAGTAATAGCGAGTTTTCTCATCATGAGTAAACAGGGTGGCTATATCATTTAATTTAGTAAGATGTGCCACAACAGTTTCAGATTCATAGCCATAGAAAGGATCAGATTCAACCAAAGTAATTAACTCAGGATTGACAGAGAAATCATAATCCTTATCAGTAATAAAGATAGGTGAAGTAGCAAAAGCAGGGTCATATTTCATTATAGCATTCAAAGACTTTTCTTTAAGGTTAGCTAATAATTTCTTAAGATCGGATATATCATTGCAGGCAAGAAAGTCTCTAGCGATTTCTTCATCCATAACATAATTGTCGGTGTCAAAACCGGTGGATCTCGGGTAGGGGGTCCCGAACTGTGCGTCTAAGGCGGATGGTAACAGGAGGCGGGGGACATGATGTTTACCCAGGTTCGGGCCCTCTCGATGGAGGTAGTACCCTACATCCTGCTTGATTGATCATGATGATATGAGTATTACAAGAGTTGATCTACCACAAGATCGTAGAGGCTAAACCCTAGAAGCTAGCCTATGGTATGATTGTTGTATATCTATCGACTAGCCTGACCCTGGTTTATATAATGCACCAGAGGCCTAGGATAACAAGAGTCCTGGCCGAATACGCCGGTGGGGGAGGAGTCCTTGTCTTGACCACCAAGTCTTGTGGAATCTTCCTTGTATGCGGCAGCTGTCCGAACTGGCCCATGAGTATACGGCCATGGGGGTCCTCGGCCCAATCTAACTGACCGGGAGATGACGTGGTGAGTACCCCCTAGTCCAGGACACCGTCACTAGCCCCCTGAACCAGTCTTCAAGTTGGGGACGCTCATCAATTCTTCTGAACTGTTCTTCATCTTCGGTCGTCGGTCTTGAAAACTGGTTCAACAAATCTTCTTCGATCTTGAGGATCACCAACGTGCATTCGAAGAGTTTATACTCGGGTATCCGAGGAACCCCTTTAAGTTTCCGGCCTTTATCAATGCCTTATTATTTTTATGCCACACCTCGGGTTTGAAGTTGTTCCCGAGCGGCAGTGTCCTCTTGCATCCGAGCTCCAACGTCGGACTGCATCTGATTTATCTTTCGCAGTCGAGCTCCAACGCCGGGCTGCTTCCAAGCTCCAACGCCGGAATGTATCCGAGCTCCAATGCCGGATTGCATAAGAGTATTGTTACAGCCGAGCTCCAACGCCAAACTGCATCAGGGCTCCAACGTCGGACTATGTCCAAGCTCCAACGCCGGACTATATTCAAGGTGTCATAGATCACCTTGGTTCAAAAAAGTTGAAGGAGATTAACCGAGCTTAATGCCGGAATGCCCTCTACGGAGCCAGCCACTGGCGTCCGAGCTTTATGCCGGACTGCTTCCGGGGTGTCTATTCTAATCGAGCACCAACGCCGGACTGTATCCGAGGTGGTGCACCACCTCAACCATGGGATGATTTTTATGAATTTAATTCCGAATTGTGCAATGTAATCTGTGCCGAGATGTATAGCCAGTAGCCCTCAAGGTGCGTGTTGGCCAAATATCCGGGATGCACCTGAAGGAAAAAACAAACCGCTGACCCTAGTAGCCCCTGAGACTCAGGTCGATTCATAAAATCATCCTGGGGATCAATTCCCAGCTCGACAGCATACTTAGGAATAGAAACGCGGTGTGCAAAGTCCTCGAGACTCGGGTTGGGTGCGGCCGACCAACCTAAGGATAATAATCTCCTCGAAAACTATATTGCGCTTTAAATTTTCTGCATTGGATTACCAATGCAGTAGCCCCCGAGACATTGGTCGGGTGGCAACACCAGATCAGGGGATCGATGTGCCCTTTTAATATTTGTAAATAATAAGCCCGAAGCCTAGTAGCCCCCGAGCCTTAATGCGGGCACAGGTGGCCGAATTAAGGATCGATGTCCATAGTAAAATCACAAATTATGTGTAATGACTCTATGTATCCAAGTAGTTTATGTCATTAATGCTCGGATCCGCATTGTACAAAACTTTGTTGACCGACCATCGGCTTCCACCACCTCGGCCAGTAGGCGAGGAGTGTTTGTCCTACTTTATAAAGCCTTTACGAGGGCAAAGATTTACGACAAACAAGGCAATCTGGCCATACGGTTTTATAAACAAAGGTACGCAGAGAGATATGTTATATTACTGTTTAACATAAGAAATGTCTTCCAAAGAAAATAGTCCCGCTATCGGTTCGTTTCTTTGGGTTGTCATGCTAAGCGTGATCAGGAAACCTCGGCTCTAATCTAAGAGCAAAATATTGAGGATTTAGTTTGGGAGGCCAGTTACTAGCCCCCGGTAGTGTTTGGCGACAGTCGAGGTCAAGCCGTAAACACTTCGGCCAATGTTATGAATGGCCCGCCGTTTAACACAGTCATCGGATCGTTGACCAGTTTACGCTTATTGTGACAGTCAGTTTTCGGCTTTCTCCACTGAGGTGCTTAACCATGTGAGCTGGAAGCACAATCGCAGTGGTTCTCCCTTTGCACACCTAGCCAAACAAAGCGGAACGTAGGAGGCAAGCGTAGTAGCCGGGCAACCCAACTATTGACCGAAGACACAATTCGAAACCGATGCATATTTAGCAATATCCAAGAATGTTTTTGCCGAATCTCTAAAGGTGTCCGGCGTTGCACTGCGAGACTTGTGCTGAAAACACACAAATAGTTTGAAAGTGCCATAAGCTTGGAAAACCAAAAAATGTCAGTAAAAACTTGACGTCCGAACAAGATCAAGTGTCCGGTGCCAATCCAAAAATTGGGATAACATGTGCTTCTGTCGTGCTTTAACATGACACATCCGATCTCAAGACTTCACGCGGGTCAGCCTACGGCTTCAAGCTCCTTATCCCAAAGGCGGAGTACTTCTCCGAGGTTAGTTTAGCAAACTAAACTCAAGCAGCTTTCAGAGAGAAGACAGGCTATCCGGCTATTGACCATAAACTCAAGTAGAAAAAGGAGCAGTAGAAAAAGACTTTGCAACGACCAAGAAGAAAACACATTTACTATAAAACAACTCATATAAATTTTAAGAGCCCCCAAGTGACTTGGGTAAAAGAATTTTATGTATAATGATTGTATGTACCGAAGTACATATATCATATCTGTGTTCGCCCGAACTTTAAACGCGTCATAACCGACCGTCGGCTTCTCCCTCTTCGGCCAAGGGCCGAAAAGTGTCATGTACTGCACATGTCGAGAGTATCAACGGTGTTTCCGATGACCAGGCAATCAGGCCATAAGGCTGTAACAGACAAAGCGCGCTCAGGGAACTTATGCTATATTACTGACGAAGTGTAAGAAGCATCTTCGAAGAAAATAGTACCCCCACCGATACCTTTCTTCGGTGCTCATTATTACTATGAGACTTGTGCAATAGATTTTTTGTACTCATGAGTTCCGTTGTGTGCCAACCATGATTGAAAACAATAAGAGCGCTAGCTTTCGGCTTCACCCAGTCTGAGGTCAAAGCTCGGATGACCCGGTCGTGACAATCGCAGAGGTGCTCCCTTTACTCCCTAGCCGAACAATCGGGAACGTAGGGGTAAGCACAGGAGCCAGGCAACCCAGCTTGCGGAACACTTAAGTCAATATGGTGCATATTGTGGCGTAATACATGAACAAGGAACAAAGCCGTACAAGTATAATCATATGCAAGAGGAAAAGCTTCATGAAGGAAGCCCCCAAGTAAACATGGTATTTGAATTTGCGTGTCACAGACAAAGTTTTGACAAGGAAGTATGACGCTTGGTCGAACCGGGAAAAATAATAATTAAAACCGAAAGTTTTTGAGCATGAAAGCGACTTAGCTTGTTAATGTGTTCGGCATTGATGACGCGGTCCAAGCTTGATGCAGGACTAGGTTCCATCCCCCAAGCCAGTCCTAAGGTGGCGGAGCGAAGAGCTCGGCACTCCAAAGTGGTGGCATAGCACGACCAAAGCAGGCCGATAGAGTGATGCCGAAGCCCCCAGTGCAGGTTAATGAAGTGTTGAGGAAACCTCCCGTCCGGCCGAGGAGATAGCAGTGCCCAACTCGATTCATTTACCTGTGCACAAAAAATAGTGCAAACCGGAGATAATGGTAATAATGATGAATAAAATTATTGCATAATAAATAATTTATGCAAAGTCAGTAATAAAAGAAGTATGGCCTGTGCGCTGAACACTCGGTGAGGTAGAGCTCTCTCGGCGATGCCGAAGTCCCCGAGGCAACCGAACACGTCGGTATGGCAACACGACAAACAAGGTGATCATGCAAGCCGATTTATGCCAATTTGAGCCAGCGGCGTTGGCTTGCCAAAGCGACCACGTAACGCAGTCGAAGTCGATCACCTACACGCATAAAATAGTGCGGTACGAAAAGAATAATATAAATATATATAAAATCCTTGCATAATTGCTTCACGCAAAAATAATTTATTTAAAGAAATGTGGTCTGGCGCCGAAGCCAATGTCGATGCAGGGCGTCAGCGTGGCGCAGTGAAGGCGTGACAAAGCCTGAATTTGCAGGGCGGTCCGGGCTCCGGATGCGGCATTCGCCAAACTATGTACGGAAACAGACCGAACCACCACGTGACCGTTTTTAATGTGGCCGCCATTTGATAGACCTGTGTACAGATGATGGAACAAACCAGAGTAATAATTCCTTAAGAAAAATAAACCCAATAAGCAAAAAATTGTTAGGATTAATAGCACCTGGTTTATTTGTTGTAGCATTCCGAAGAAAAGCGACTCCCAAAATCGGGAATCGATCCGCACACTCATTGCCTGATGGGCGATAAAGCGATGGCCTGGTGATGCTGGCAAAGGTTGGCTTGCCGAGGCAAAGCCCTCGGTCCAGCTAACGTGACGAAGCTGGTCGGCTGGTGATGCCGAAGTCACCAGAGTATGTTGATGAAGAAATAGCCAAGTCCCCGGTCTAGCCGAGGTGACGGAGCAGGCCGGTGAGGAGTTGTTGTAGCTGCCATGTCAGCCGAGGTGTTGAAGTAGTTTGGCATGATGGACATTGGCTCGAAGAAGCAAAAGTGCGGCCATGCCGACCCAGGTCGTAACTTGTGACGCAGCCAATGCTGGTTTGATGAAGTGACCATGCAGTGATGACGGTGTGCCTGCTCCGTGTAATCCATGGGGCGGCGATGTTCGTGATGATTTATCCTTGGCGATTCTGAACTCTTATTCAACTCGCCGAAGTGAGGATCCAAAGAGGTTGACCTCGGCTTAAAAAGCGGCGACAAGTCTAGCGCAGGTCGACAGTTGTGGAGCTATATTGCCGGACTGGTTTCACACCAGCGTGATGGCGAAGATTACCTCAGAGGAGCATTAAAATTTTATGGGCGCGTGTTAAAAACAACGCACAATACCTTAGAAGAAAATTCCTTTTAAAAAGGTTGTCAAATATCACGTTCATAAAGAAACATGAATTCGGGTAGGATCTGTATTCGCGCAGGAAATAGATCTGAAAAGTGATGCACTAATCGGAAGGTTCCCGGAGTTTGGACGGTCGGATCGAGCTGAAATTTTGAGGGGTGGTAGATATGGGAATTCCGCAGCAGATGAATGATTGAATCTTCCAAAGGACTTCCGAGATGGGCTCTGGAGACCACGCCCTAAACTCATCCAGATTCTTGTCTGGATTTGACAAGGCTCCGGTATATCATAGTTTGTCAGAGATTCCTCAATCGGAACTCGACAAAATTTTCCAGGGTTGTTGTAGACTCGTTTCTGCACAATTCCACCGAACCGATCGTTAAACGACACTCGACGAGGCGGTGGCGGCGGATACGCGTTCGCTGTCCAGAAAAACAGCACGGTCGCCCGAGGGCAATGTTGACGTTGAGCCCCCGAGCTCCATGGACGATTCCTCCATGATCTTGATAGAGATCGGAGTTGGTGTTGATGAAGGCCCTCGTCCGAACATGACGATCGGAGGTAGGGCACAGTCCTCGCTCAAGCCAAGGTGACCAGTCGAGCCGGTGACGAAGATGTCGACGTCGCAGTTAATCTGCAGACGAGCCATCGATCCTTTTGCCGATCACACAGCGGAACTCTCAATGAAAGCACCAATGTCGGTGTCAAAACCGGCAGATCTTGGGTAGGAGGTCCCGAACTGTGCGTCTAAGGCGGATAGTAACAGGAGGCGGGGGACACGATGTTTACCCAGGTTTGGGCCCTCTCGATGGAGGTAATACCCTACGTCCTGCTTGATTGATCTTGATGATATGAGTATTACAAGAGTTGATCTACCACGAGATCGTAGAGGCTAAACCCTAGAAGCTAGCCTATGGTATGATTGTTGTATATCTATCGACTAGCCTGGCCCTGGTTTATATAATGCACCAGAGGCCTAGGATAACAAGAGTCCTAGCCGAATACGCCGGTGGGGGGGGGGAGTCCTTGTCTTGACCACCAAGTCTTGTGGAATCTTCCTTGCATGCGGCAACTGTCCGAACTGGCTCATGAGTATACGACCATGGGGGTCCTCGGCCCAATCTAACTGACCGGGAGATGACGTGGTGAGTACCCCCTAGTCCAGGACACCGTCAATAACCCTCAGAAACAACAAGCAATTCATATCCAGGGGGAGAATCTTCATCATCGCTTTCATCAATAATATCAGTTTCAATAATTTCATTCTCTCTAACCCTAGCAAGTTGTTCATCAAGAAATTCACCTAGTGGCACAGTATTATCAATCATAGAAGTAGTTTCATCATAAGTATCATGCAAAGCAGAAGTGGCATCATCAATAACATGCGACATTTCATAACGAACAATAGGTGTGGGTGTCGCAAGTTTACTCAAAACAGAAGGTGAATCAAGTGTAGAGCTAGATGGCAGTTCCTTACCTCCCCTCGTAGCTGAGAGAAAAATCTTGGTTCTTTGATCTTTCAAGTTCTTCATAGTGACCAGCAGATATAAATCCTAAGTGACTCAAAGAATAGAGCTATGCTCCCTGGCAACGACGCCAAAAAATAGTCTTGATAACCCACAAGTATAGGGGATCGCAATAGTTTTCGAGGGTAGACTATTCAACCCAAATTTATTGATTCAACACAAGGGGAGCCAAAGAATATTCTCAAGTATTAGCAGCTGAGTTGTCAATTCAACCACACCTGGAAACTTAATATCTGAGCAAAGTGTTTAGTAGCAAAGTAATATGATAGTAGTGGTAACGGTAGCAAAAGTAATATTTTTGGTTTTATAGTGATTGTAACAGTAGCAACGGAAAAGTAAATAAGCGAAGAACAATATAAGAAAAGCTTGTAGGCATTGGATCAGTGATGGATAATTATGTCAGATGCGATCAATCATGCAACAGTTATATCATAGGGTGATGATAACACACAAGTATAGGGGATCGCAACAGTTTTCGAGGGTAGAGCATTCAACCCAAATTTATTGATTCGACACAAGGGGAGCCAAAGAATATTCTCAAGTATTAGGAGCTGAGTTGTCAATTCAACCACACCTGGAAACTTAATATCTGCAGCAAAGTGTTTAGTAGCAAAGTAATATGATAGTAGTGGTAACGGTAGCAAAGGTAATATTTTTGGGTTTTGTAGTGATTGTAATAGTAGCAACGAAAAAGTAAATAAGCGAAGAACAATATATGAAAAGCTCGTAGGCATTGGATCGGTGATGGAGAATTATGTCGGATGCGATCGATCATGCAACAGTTATAAACATAGGGTGACATCGAATGTAACGCCCTCGATGCGGCTATATCTCCCACGTGTCGAAGCACGTCTTAGAGGCATAACCGCATTGAAAGCAATGTCACAAGTGAGGTAATCTTCACACAACCCATGTAAAACATAAGGGAAAGATACATAGTTGGCTTACAATCGCCACTTCACACAATTACATGAATAAAAACATTACATCATCCAAATACAATCAAGGTCCGACTACGGAACCAAAATAAAAGAAGAACCCCAAATGCGACAAAGGCCCCCGATCGACCCCAACTGGGCTCCACTACTGATCACTAGAACGAAACAACACAAGGACAAGATCTTCATCGAGCTCCTCCAGAGCTTGGTTGCGTCATCTGCAAGGACTCATCGGCACCTGCAAACTGGTTTTGGAAGTATTTGTGAGTCACAAGGACTCAGCAATCTCGCACCCTCGCGATCAAGACTATTTAAGCTTATGGGTAAGGTAAAGGTATGAGGTGGAGCTGCAGCAAGCGACTAGCATATATGGTGGCTAACATACGCAAAAGAGAGCGAGAAGAGAAGGCAAAGTACGGTCGATAAAAGTATGATCAAGAAGTGATCCTATAACAACCTACGTCAAGCATAACTCCAACAACCGTGTTCACTTCCCGGACCCCGCCGGAAAGAGACCATCACGGTTACACACGCGGTTGATTCATTTTAATTAAGGTCAACTTTAGGTTTTCTACAACCGGACGTTAACAAATTCCCATCTGCCCATAACCGTGGGCACGGCTTCCAAAAGTTCCAATCCCTGCAGGGGTGTCCCAACTTAGCCCATCACAAGCTCTCACGGTCAACGAAGGAATAGACCTCCTCCCGAGACATTCCGATCAGACTCGGTATCCCGGTACAACAAGACATTTCGACAGGGTAAAACTAAACCAGCAACACCGCCCGAATGTGCCGACAAATCCCGATAGGAGCTGCACATATCTCTTTCTCAGGGCACACTCAGATGAGCGCTCCATACAACTAAAACCAAACCTCGAGTTTCCCTGAGGGGGCGCTGCACAGGACTCTAGTTTGGACCAACACTCAGAGGAGCACTGGCCCGGGGGGGTAAAATAATGATGACCCTCGGGCTGGCCGACCCAAGGAAAAAAAGGCTAGGTGGCGAATGGTAAAACCAATGTTGGGCATTGCTGGAAGAGCTTTACTTAAGGCGAACTGTCAAGGGGTTCCCATTATAGCCCAACCGCGTAAGGGACGCAAAATCCGGGAACATAACACAGATATGACGGAAACTAGGGCGGCAAGAGTGGAACAAAACACCAGGCATAAGGCCGAGCCTTCCACCCTTTACCAAGTATATAGATGCATTAATTAAATAAGATATATTGTGATATCCCAACAAGTAAACATGTTCAACAAGGAACAACATCTCCATGTCCCAACAAGGAACAAAACTTCAATCTTCACCTGCAACTAACAACACTATAAGAGGGGCTAAGCAAAGCGGTAACATAGCCAAACAACGGTTTGCTAGGACAAGGTGGGTTAGAGGCTTGGTTCAACAACATGGGAGGCATGACAAGCAAGTGGTAGGTATCGCAGCATAGGCATAGCAAAAGAGCGAGCAACTAAGCAAGCAAAGATAGAAGTGATTTCGAGGGTATGGTCATCTTGCCTGAGATCCCGCAAGGAAGAAGAACGAGTCATGAAGAAGACACACGGACGAAGTCGAACGGATCCTCACAACTCCGGAACGGAACCGAAGCTCACGAGAAAGGCAACCCAGAAAGAAGCAAACAACATAGTAAACAACCATCACATAATCATGGCACGATGCACAACCAAGTATGATGCATGTCCGGTTTAAAGAGGGCAAGACATGGCAAAATGCACAAGCAATCCTACAAATTAAGTGGAGCTCAATATGCAACGAGTTGCATATTGACGGAACACCACATTCAAGTTATTTAGATTCGATCTTGTTTATGTACCCAACAATATTAAATGTTGTTAAACATGGCAAGAGGGTGAGGCATAACAAAACTACACCATCTAAACAATTTAAATGGGGCCGGATATAACAAATAACGAATCCGGTAAATCCCCATATGCATTTAGCAAATTAATGCAAATAACAAATTAAACATTCTTGATGTTGTTAACATGATGCGGATGACGTGTGCAAGTTTTATGCAATTATTATTAAAAGTTGACAAGAGCATTATTATGAAGCATTTGTCACCATGGCAGAAACGAAAGGGGTGCCACGGCAACGACAACTTGAGTGAGATACCAATGCAAACGAGAAGTGTGCGGATGTGTGGAACACGCAAGAGATGGGGAGTGATCCCGAATACCGGGTGTCCCACATGAAGGTGGCATGGCAAAAGAGGGGCATCGCAAGCGACAACTTGATCACGGTGCAAACATGAGCATCTCATACAACACATGCATTCGGTCCACGGGTGATCGTCTCGGGGTTATACCTTTGAAGCGTGCATTTTTCGAAGCGGTTCGAGTTCGGAGCGGTGTAGAGGAAGTAGGCGTTCACGGGACGTCGTGGAAGTAGTGGTACACGTTTTCTTGTCAAATCAACGGTGGCGGTAGTTGTACACTTGACGGTCTTCGGCGACGATAGTGGTACATCTTGTAGTGGAACTTGGGCGTAGTGGTACACGGCGACGGTAGTGGCACACGTTTTCGTAGATGTCCGGGGTCGTCGGTAGAGGTACTTGTCGCATCGCCGAGCGTAGTCGACCTTGGCATATCCGGAGGGGTACTTGTGGTCAACGCGGCCTCTAGTGTACTTGTCGGTCCAGCAAGCGTAAGCAAATCGGGGCGGTCACGGTCTCGGCAACAAGTCTTGGCGTCCATGCGACCAACAGCGAAGGCGCACGAACCAGCAGCAGGGGGCTACCGAGGTGGAGACCATGTGGCTGTCACGGTCGCACGCAGCGCATCACAGGGAGATGACGAAGGCCTCGGGCATAAAGGCTCGAACATTGAAGGAGGAAGGGGCCGATGGTGTCGGGGCTGCATCTTAGCGATCCAGTGACAGCAGGGGATGGAGCTCGATCGAGGCGGAGCAGCGGTAGGTGGCGAATGGAGGTGCAGGAAGGTGGGGTCACGAGCAACCATGGCCCCAGCGAGGGGGTCGGGTGCGAGGCTCCTGTGGCGGCCAGAGGAGAAAGACGAGGGAATCGGGCACGGCGTGTAGAGGATGCAGCGGGGCGAAGGAGAGGCCGCTGGTGGAGGTCGTCACGACGGCGGTCGCTGGCACGACCCGGCTGCTTGCTGGTGGTGGGGAGCTATGGCCGCGACGAGCCGCAGGCGGCCGCCCTTGGAGCGCCGGTGCTCGAGGCACGGATCAGCAAACGACATAGACGAAAGGGGAGGCCGGAGGAGACGCTAGGTGGAAGGAGGGGAAGGGAGATCGAGCGAGACAACACGCTCACGGTCTCCTGGCGGTGCGAGGGAGTTCGAGGAGAGGCCACGGGAACGAGCGGGGAAGGCTAGGGTTAGGCCTGGCGCTGCTGGCTGGATGGCCTTGGGCCTTAGGAGGGAAAAGACTAGGCCTTGGAGGCCGGTCGGCATGGCTGGGCTGCCAAGAACAAACGGGCCGGCCTAGAGTTTGGCCTAGGGAGACCCAGGGAGGCCGGCCTGGACTGGGCTACTCTCTCCTACTCCTCTCTAATTTGCTTCAACAGAAAAAAACAACTAGAGAGAAGAAAAAAAATAAAGAGAGGGTTAGGGAAAGAATATTTTAGGAAATAAAATATTCTTAGAGTGCCGAAACTTTACCCAAATAGAATAACATGGTTTGGCAATATTTTAGAGATAGAAAAATAATTCAAGTTTGAATTAGATTCAAACTTGAGATATTTTTGAATCCAACCAAAACAAGTTCAAAGGATCTGAAAATTGGAGGAGGTGATCCTGGCACCAGTGGCGGAGCTTGAGGCAAATTGTTGGGCGGGCTGATCGGACAAATAGAATTAAGTAGCCTGTGGGCTGATGTTTCAAGGCCCAGGAGTAAATGAATTAGTGTACAAATGTCAAAATGTTGGGTGGGCCACAGCCCATTCGGCCTTGCCGAAGCTCTGCCAGTGCCTGGCACAGTCTAGAATTTATAGGAAAAGAATGGACATTAATAGAGAAGGGAAAAAATGGGACGAAGGCATGGGGAAAATATTTGCAAGTGTGTGATGATATTTCCACATAATTGGAATGTTTAATATAGCTCCCTAAAATATTTGGAGGATATGTTATATAGAGAAATCACCACATGAATTCCCTCGGTTTAAATGGATCAAAGATCCATGCCATTTATTTAGTTGAGTTAAAAAAAGAAATGACATGATGGCATGATGACATGATGCAATGCACATGATGCAAAGATGAAATGCAACGGACCCAACAAATCACACGAGGAAACCCAGAAACCCTGGAAGGCATCTGAAGCTCCGGTCTTGGGGCGTCACATAGAACTAGCTCCAGTTCATCAATGTAATGTAGGCATGTATTCCGAATATAGTCATACGTGCTTATGGAAAAGAACTTGCATGCCATCTTTTGTCCTACCCTCCCGTGGCAGCGGGGTCCTATTGGAAACTAAAGGATATTAAGGCCTCCTTTTAATAGAGTACCGGACCAAAGCATTAAAACATAGTGAATACATGAACTCCTCAAACTACGGTCATCACCGGTAATGGTCCGGATTATTGTCACTTCGGGGTTAATGGATCATAACACATAATAGGTGACTATAGACTTGCAAGATAGGATCAAGAACTCACATATATTCATGAAAACATAATAGGTTCGGATCTGAAATCATGGCACTCGGGCCCTAGTGACAAGCATTAAGCATAGCAAAGTCATAGCAACATCAATCTCAGAACATAGTGGATACTAGGGATCAAACCCTAACAAAACTAACTCGATTACATGATAAATCTCATCCAACCCATCAGCGTCCAGCAAGCCTACGATGGAATTACTCACGCACGGCGGTGAGCATCATGAAATTGGTGATGGAGGAAGGTTGATGATGATGATGATGATGATGGCGACGGATTTCCCTCTCCGCTACCCCGAACGGACTCCAGTTCAGCCCTCCCAAGAGAGTTTACGACTTGGCAGCGGCTCCGTATCGTAAAATGTGATGAATCCTTCTCTTTGATTTTTTCCCCGGACACGAATATATGGAGTTGGAGTTGTGGTTGGTGAAGCGTCAGGGGGCCCATGAGGCAGGGTGGCGCGCAGGGTGTGGGCCCCCTGACGTGGATTCTTCTTCCCGTATTTTTTATATATTCCAAAAATAATCTCCGTTGATTTTCAGGTCATTCTGAGAACTTTTATTTTTGCACAAAAATAACACCATGGCAATTCTGCTGAAAACAGCGTCAGTCCGGGTTAGTTCCATTAAAATCATGCAAGTTAGAGTCCAAAACAAGGGCAAAAGTGTTTGGAAAAGTAGATACGACGGAGACGTATCAACTCCCCCAAGCTTAAACCTATGCTTGTCCTCAAGCAACTCAGTTGATAAACTGAAAGTGATAAAGAAACTTTTACAAACTCTGTTTGCTTTTGTTGTTGTAAATATGTAAAGCCATTATTCAAGTTTGCAGCAAAGATTATGAACTAACCATATTCAAAATAACATTTAGGTCTCATGTTTACTCATATCAATGGCATAATCAGCTAGCAAGCAATAATAACAAATCTCGGATGACAACACTTTCTCAAAACAATCATGATATGATATAACAAGATGGTATCTCGCTAGCCCTTTCTGAGACCGCAAAACATAAATGCAGAGCACCTTTAAATATCAAGGACTGACTAGACATTGTAATTCATGGTAAAAGAGATCCAGTCACAGTCATACTCAATGTAAACTAACAGTATTGGATGCAAATGACAGCGGTGCTCTCCAACTGGTGCTTTCTAATAAGAGGATGATGACTCAACATAAAAGTAAATAGATAAGCCCTTCGCAAAGGGAAGCAGGGATTTGTAGAGGTGACAGAGCTCAGTTTTGAAATAGATATGAATAATACTTTGAGCGGTATACTTTCATTGTCAACATAACAACCGAGAGATCTCGATATGTTCCATGCTACACACATTATAGGCGGTTCCCAAACAGAATGGTAAAGTTTATACTCCCCCACCACCAACAAGCATCAATGCATGGCTCGCCTGAAACAACGAGTGCCTCCAACTAACAACAATCCTGGGGGAGTTATGTTTGCAATTATTTTGATTTGATTTGAGCATGGGATTGGGCATCCCGGTGACCAGCCATTTTCTCGTGAATGAGGAGCGGAGTCCACTCCTCTTGAGAATAACCCGCCTAGCATGGAGGATACAGACAGCCCTAGTTGATACATGAGCTATTCGAGCATACAAAACAGAATGTTTATTTGAAGGTTTAGAGTTTGGCACATACAAATTTACTTGGAACAACAGGTAGATACCGTATATAGGTAGGTATGGTGGACTCATATGGAATAACTTTGGGGTTTATGGAATTGGATGCACAAGCAATATTCCCGCTTAGTACAACTGAAGGCTAGAAAAAGACTGGGAAGCGACCAGCTAGAGAGCGACAACAGTCATGAACATGCATTAAAATTAATCAACACCGAATGCAAGCATGAGTAGGATATAATGCACCATGAAATAAATATCGTGGAGGCTATGTTGATTTTGTTTCAACTACATGCATGAACTTGTGCCAAGTCAAGCCACTCGAATCATTCAAAAGAGGATACCACCCTATCATACCACATCACAACCATTTTAATAGCATGTTGGCATGCAAGGTAAACCATTATAAGCTCCTAGCTAATTAAGCATGGCATAAGCAACTATAATCTCTAATTGTCATTACAAATATGTTTCTTTCATAATAGGTTGAATCAGGAATGATGAACTAATCATATTTACAAAAACAAGAGAGGTCGAGTTCATACCAGCTTTTCTCATCTCAGTAAGTTCATCATATAATCATCATTATTGCCTTTCACTTGCACAACCGAATAGTGTGGAAAATAATAATAGTGCACGTGCATTGGACTAAGCTAGAATCTGCAAGCATTCAATTCAAGAGAGAAGACAAGGTAATATGGGCTATTTGTTAGATCAATAATAGTGCATATAAGAGCCACTCAACATTTTCATTATGGTCTTCTCCTCTCGACCCCCAAAGGAAAGAAAAGAAATAAAACTATTTACACGGGAAAGCTCCCAACAAGCAAAAGAAGAACGAGAAATCTTTTTGGGTTTTCTTAAGGTTTTTCGAACACACAAGAAGAAAGCTTAAAAAGAAAATAAACTAGCATGGATGATACAATGAAAAAGTATGAGCACCGACAACTGGCATGAGTGTGTGAACATGAATGTAATGTCGGTGAGAAATATGTACTCCCCAAAGCTTAGGCTGTGCCCATGGATGGCCTGGTGGATATCCGAAGTTGAAGCTGGGGTCGTACCGGGATGCATCAGCTATTGCCTGACGAGCTGCAGCTTGGAGGCGAGCTACCTCGTCCTCCTCTCGTACTCGGTCGCCTCCTCCCTGGTTATAACGTATCTCCCTTTTGCCTTCTCACAAAGGAATCAGTGAGGTAGTGGTACTGACGGCACTTATCTTCCACAAAGCTCTCAAGATCGGCATTATGCACATATGCTTCAAATTCCTCCTTGATTTCTGCTCGAACCATGAAGTCCTCTGATGGCCATTCACAAGACCGCACTTGAGCATCCCTTGGTGGTTCATTGTCCGGCTCGCGTATTGCGGGCCTGGGTCCTTGCTTCCTTGAGGAACCACCTTGGTACATTTTCCTAAACATATTTCTTCCTCTGAAAAATTTCTGAAATCTTTAGTAACTTAAAATAAAAGTGAACCAAACTCAACAAAATTGATAGCAACTACTCCTACAAGTGCCTAGAGGATATATCATGCATTAAAACTACTTTTGACCACATAAATTTGACATGCAAGCTCAAGAACAGGGTCACCTAAGTAGCAAAATTTTGCAATGAATAAAGCACTAGAACAAAAACTAATTGGACCATTGGAGGAGTCACATACCAAAGAACAATCCCCCAAAGCAGTTTTGTGAATGGAGCTTTGAGCAAGAAGATCGAAAATGGCAGCAAGATGAGCAAGAACTCAGGTTTGAGCTGGTTGGTGATTTTCTTGGGAGGAAGGAGTGTGTGGTGGCTGGAATAAGTGGAGGGGACCCACGTGGGGTCCATGAGGCAGGGGGCGCGCCCAGGGGGTGGGCGCGCCCTCCACCCTCGTGGGCACGTGGCTGCTCCCCCTTCTATGTTTTCAGTGCCAGATATTCTAAAATATTCTAGAAAAATCATATCTAAATTTCAGGGCATTTGGAGAACTTTTATTTTCAGGGTATTTTTTATTGCATGGATAATTCAGAAAACAGACAGAAAATACTATTTTTGCTTTATTTAATATAAATAACAGAAAGTAAAAAGAGGGTACAAAGAGTTGTGTTTTCTAATTTCATCCATCTCATGCTCATCAAAAGGAATCCATTAACAAGGTTGATCAGGTCTTGTTAACAAACTCATTTCGTGCAACATGAAACTAGAGAAATTTCGAATAACACTAGGTTACCTCAACGGGGATATGCATGTCCCCAACAATAAGAATATCATATTTCTTCTTGATGGTAGGAAGAGGAAATTCAAGACCTCCAATAGAATTGATACTGTGGACTTGAGATTGTTTCCTCGGAAAGTGTATTGTCTGTTCATTACCATTAACATGAAAAGTGACATTGCCTTTGGTGCAATCAATAACAGCCCCTGCAGTATTCAAGAATGGTCTTCCAAGAATAATAGACATACCATCGTCCTCGAGAATATCAAGAATAACAAAGTCTATTAAAATAGTAATGGTTGCAACCACAACAGGCACATCCTCACAAATACTGACAGGTATAGCAGTTGATTTGTCAGCCATTTGCAAAGATATTTCAGTAGGTGTGAACTTATTCAAATCAAGTCTACGATATAAAGAGAGAGGCATAACACTAACACCGGCTCCAAGATCACATAAAGCAGTTTTAACATAGTTTCTTTTAATGGAGCGTGGTATAGTTGGTACTCCTGGGTCTCCAAGTTTCTTTGGTATTCCACCCTTAAAAGTATAATTAGCAAGCATGGTAGAAATTTCAGCTTCCGGTATCTTTCTTTTATGAGTAACAATATATTTCATGTACTTAGCATAAGGATTCATTTTAAGCATATCAGTCAAACGCATACGCAAAAAGATAGGTCTAATCATTTCAGCGAAGTGCTCAAAATCCTCATCATCCTTTTTCTTGGATCGTTTAGGAGGAAAAGGCATGGGTTTCTGAACCCATGGTTCTCTTTCTTTACCGTGCTTCCTAGCAACAAAGCCTCTCTTATCATAACGTTGATTCTTTGATTATAGGTTATAAAGATCAATAGCAGGTTCAATCTCTACATCATTATCGTTGCTAGGTTGAGCATCAACATGAACATCATCATTAATATTATCACTAGGTTCATGTTCATTACCAGATTGTGTTTCGGGATCAGAAATATAAATATCATTGGGATTCTCAGATGTATCAATAATAGGTTCACTAGAAGCATGCAAAGTCCTATCATTTTTCTTTTTCTTCCTTTTAGAAGGACTAGGTGCATCAACATTAGTTCTCGGAGAATCTTGCTCAATTCTCTTAGGATGGCCTTCAGGATACAAAGGTTCCTGAGTCATTTTACCACCTCTAGTCATAACTCTAACAACATTATCATTGTTCTTATTATTTAATTCATTGAGCAAATCATTCTGAGCTTTAAGCACTTGTTCTACTTGAGTGGTAACCGTAGAAGCATGTTTACTAATAAGTTTAAGTTCACCTTTAACATTAGCCATATAATCACCCAAGTGTTCAAGCATATCAGCATTGTGTTTCAATTATCTACCAACATAAGCATTGAAGTTTTCTTGTTTAACCATAAAGTCATCAAACTCATCCAAGCATGGGCTAGCAAACTTAGTAAATGGGATTTCACATTTATCGAATGTATAGAGAGAATTTACCTTTACTACCTGTGTCGGGTTATCAAGACCATGTATTTCTTCAACAGGCGGTAAATTATTAACATATTCAGTTTTAATACCTTTTTCTTTCATAGATTTCTTTGCCTCTTGCATATCTTCAGGACTGAGAAATAGAATACCCCTTTTCTTCGTAGTTGGATTAAGAGTTGGTTTAGGAAGTGTCCAATTATTTTCATTAGTCGACATTTTATTCAATAACAATTCAGCTTGATCAACAATTCTTTCCCTGAAAACACAACCAGCACAACTATCTAGGTGGTCTCTAGAAGCATTGGTTAGCCCGTTATAAAAGATATCAAGTATTTCATTTTTCTTGAGAGGATGATCAGGCAAAGCATTAAGTAATCGGAGAAGCCTCCCCCAAGCTTGTGGGAGACTCTCTTCTTCAATTTGCACAAAATTATATATTTCCCTTAAAGCAGCTTGTTTCTTATGAGCTGGGAAATATTTAGCAGAGAAGTAATAAATCATATCATGGGGACTACGCACACAACCAGGATCAAGAGAATTAAATCATGTTTTAGCATCACCCTTTAATGAGAACAGAAACAACTTAAGGATAAAGTAATAGCGAGTTTTCTCGTCATCTGTAAAGAGGGTGGCTATATCATTTAATTTAGTAAGATGTGCCACAACAGGTTCAGATTCATAGCCATAAAAAGGATCAGATTCAACCAAAGTAATTAACTCAGGATCGACAGAGAAATCATAATCCTTATCAGTAATAAAGATAGGTGAAGTAGCAAAAGCAGGGTCATATTTCATTCTAGAATTCAAAGACTTTTCTTTAAGCTTAGCTAATAATTTTTAAAGATCAGATCTATCATTGCAAGCTAAGAAGTCTCTAGCAGTTTCTTCATCCATAACATAACCCTCAGGAACAACAGGCAATTCATATCTAGGGGGAGAATCTTCGTCATCACTTTCGTCAATATTATCAGTTTCAATAATTTCATTCTCTCTGGCCCTAGCAAGTTGTTCATCAAGAAATTCACCTAGTGGCACAGTATTATCAAGCATAGAAGTAGTTTCATCATAAGTATCAGGCAAAGCAGAAGTGGCATCATTAATAAAATGCGACCTATCAGAATCAATAGCATTTGTAGGTGTCGCAAGTTTACTCAAAACAGAAGGTGAATCAAGTGCAGAGCTAGATGGCAGTTCCTTACCTCCCCTCGTAGTTGAGGGGAAAATCTTGGTTCTTTGATCTTTCAAGTTCTTCATAATGATAGCAGATATAAATCCCAAGTGACTCAAAGAATAGAGCTATGCTCCCCGGCAACGGCGCCAGAAAATAGTCTTGATAACCCACAAGTATAGGGGATCGCAACAGTTTTCGAGGGTAGAGTATTCAACCCAAATTTATTGATTCGACGCAAGGGGAGCCAAAGAATATTCTCAAGTATTAGAAGCTGAGTTGTCAATTCAACCACGCCTGGAAACTTAATATCTGCAACAAAGTGTTTAGTAGCAAAATAATATGATAGTAGTGGTAACGGTAGCAAAAGTAATATTTTTGGGTTTTGTAGTGATTGTAATAGTAGCAACAGAAAAGTAAATAAGCGAAGAACAATATATGAAAAGGTCGTAGGCATTGGATTGGTGATGGAGAATTATGTCGGATGCGATCGATCATGCAACAATTATAACATAGGGTGACACAGAACTAGCTCCAGTTCATCAATGTAATGTAGACATGTATTCCGAATATAGTCATACATGCTTATGAAAAAGAACTTGCATGACATCTTTTGTCCTACCCTCCCGTGGCAGCGGGGTCCTATTAGAAACTAAGGGATATTGAGGCCTCCTTTTAATAGAGTACCTGACCAAAGCATTAACACATAGTGAATACATGAACTCCTCAAACTACGGTCATCACCGGTAATGGTCCGGATTATTGTCACTTCGGGGTTAACGGATCATAACACATAATAGGTGACTATAGACTTGCAAGATAGGATCAAGAACTCACATATATTCATGAAAACATAATAGGTTTAGATCTGAAATCATGGCACTCGGGCCCTAGTGACAAGCATTAAGCATAGCAAAGTCATAGCAACATCAATCTCAGAACATAGTGGATACTAGGGATCAAACCCTAACAAAACTAACTCGATTACATGATAGATCTCATCCAACCCATCACCGTCCAACAAGCCTACGATGGAATTACTCACACACGGCGGTGAGCATCATGAAATTGGTGATGGAGGAAGGTTGATGATGACGATGGCGACAGATTCCCCTCTGCGGAGCCCCGAACGAACTCCAAATCAGCCCTCCGAGAGAGTTTAGGGCTTGGCGGCGCCTCCGTATCGTAAAACGCGATGAATCCTTCTCTCTGATTTTTTTCTCCCCGAACACGAATATATGGAGTTGGAGTTGAGGTCGGTGGAGCATCAGGGGGCCCATGAGGCAGGGGGCGCGCCTAGGGGGTAGGCGCGCCCCCACCCTCGTGGACAGGGTGTGGGCCCCCTAACATGGATTCTTCTTCTAGTATTTTTTATATATTCCAAAAATAATCTCCGTTGATTTTTAGGTCATTCCGAGAACTTTTATTTCTGCACAAAAATAACACCATGGCAATTCTGCTGAAAACAACGTCAGTCCGGGTTAGTTCCATTAAAATCATGCAAGTTAGAGTCCAAAACAAGGGTAAAAGTGTTTGGAAAAGTAGATACATTGGTGACGTATCAATCTCGTGACTAACTCATTAGGCACATTGCTTGCAAGCTCTTTACGATGTTGTATTACTGAGAGGGCCCATAGATCTCTCTCCGTCACATGGAGTGATAAATCACAGTTTCAATCCATGGCAACCCAACAAACACCTTCGGAGATACCTGTAGAGCACCTTTATGATCACCCAGTTACAAGTGACATTTGGATACACACTAAGTATTCCGTCGGTGTTAGGGAGTTGCACGATCTCATGGTCTTAGGAATTGATACTTGGCATGAAGAAAGCTATAGCAATAAACTGATACGATCACATGCTAAGCTTTTGGTTGGGTCTTGTCCATCACATCATTCTCCTAATGATGTGATCCCGTTATCAAATTACAACTCATGTCTATGGTTAGGGAACCTTAACCATATTTGATCAACGATCTAGTCTAGTAGAGGGTTACTAGGGACATAGTATTTGTTTATGTATTCACACATGTATTTAAGTTTTTGGCCAATACAATTCTAGCATGAAGAATAAACTTTTATCATGAACAAGGAGATATGATAATAACAAAATTATTATTACCTCTAGGGCATATTGCCAACAGTTCGTTCTCGTCTGGCCAGCTCTCCCTACTCATTTTAGTTTTCACAATCATCTGGTAGGCATAACAGACAGTAAAGTTACCACTCCATTCCCAAAAATCTCTGTCTCTCCTTGTGCATAATGGAGTTTTCAGGATCGTCTCCTCTTCAATTGGAATAAAAATAGATCAAACCAATCCCTCTCGCCAGGATGATGAGGTGGCATCAAACAACTCCACCAAAAGTGATCATCCGCTCGAAGCTATCCTTGGGAAGCCAGTTGTGATCCCAAATGCTCATGGTCTCCCCATCACCAATTCTTCTGAGAATTCCCAGAGCCATAATATCACGACCATCCATAATGGCTCGCAAAATTTGTGAAGGGTGTGGTCCCAACTTGGCTTCCAACAACAAGCAACCCAGAAAATATGTTGCTTTACGTATCTTAGCACTAAGAGACGAAGTATCACACATTATTCGCCAAGCTTCTCTTAATAGAAGCACTAGATCAAATATCTTGATTACTTCCTTTGGTGATCCGGAAATGGAGCAGAAGGATTCTCGCCTTTTTCCCCATAGGTGACCCTAAGTTATCGAACCCACGGGAGGATGGTCCCCTTGAAGCTAGGGTCTCAAGCAAAATTTGTTAAAGAACAATTCCAGCTTTTGACTGGATCAAAATCAAACAACTGAAAGGGAACACTTATTATAAAAAGATATGCATGGGTATGAGGTCTTAATGTTTACAACCATATATTTATGTTGGGACCAAATATGATCTTAATTTGTGCACTGGAAGTCACCCATCGAGATGTGCTTATTATGAACCGAAGTGGGGGATGTGCCCAAATTACGTCTTGACCGACACGTGTCCTGCATCAAGAGTCATTTGTCCAACCGAAGGCCTTATCTGTCTCGCGGTGTTGCCTCAGTAATTATGATTGCTATAATCAGACGAAAACATTGGGCGTTTATTGACTACACCTCTTGTATCCCCAGGGATAGGATCTATGATACCGTACTAAACCTTTCTGTCACTGGTGATTAGAATAACACTTCACGGTCTCCCTGCCCTTAGCCTCTCTGTGGATCGCTCTCCATGATCCTGAGTACTTGCAGGGATGAATAACGCATGCGAGACAAGAGACACCTACAAAACAATTTTATTTCATACATCCGTGACGTTAATTCAAAGCACTTCCATTGATCCCCACAACAAATACATCGGGTTGCAAGGCTCTTACCTCAACCCATACCTTACTAAACTACTCAGATATGGACATCAGATCACATGAAGAACACATCATATAACACATCATGAAGGGAGATTGATTGATAATATGTCTTACAATGGATGTAGTGTGTGATACATGATTACAAGTATGATCTAGTGGAGGAAGAACTATATGGTGATGGAGATGGGAAACGACGACGACTAGGGTTGATGAGGGGGGGGTGAAGATGACTCGGTTATGGCTCCTCTCACGCTCGTTCTGTTAACATTTTGGCCTCAACCCCTTTTATAAAAGTCGTTCAGTTGGACGAGGAGCCTCGGTTTCCACCCCATACGACCGCTCATGCGAGCGGTCACGGTCGTATGGAACACCGTCTTTTGCACTGTTTCTTTCGACGCGCCTCCTCCTGATTTCTTCTATCTCATCCTTTACTCATTTCTATGTTCTTACTTGATTTCGTCCATATTTAGCCCATTTCCTGTAGAAACACAAGAAAAGAGAGGATTTTGTGGAATCCTACGCATCCATTAGTCATTAGTAGCAATATCAGAGCGAATATCTCGATTTTAATGAAATATATCAGTTTAAATTAAGGGTAGATGGGTGTAAAAATATCACTCATCATATCGCCGGGTCATGGAAGCCAAGACCTCCTACATACTTTAGTCTGGTCAGGTCATCCCATGCTACCCAACAAGGTTTCCTTCTCCCTTGCTTGCCACCCCACCAAAATTTTCGAATAATTGACGTACATTCTCGCACAAACCTCTCGGTAATAAAAAATAAGCCATGGAGAATGGAATCGCTTATGCCACCGATTTGATGAGAACCTTCTTGCCAGCAGACGACAAAAGCTTTTCCACAAAACCCCTCACTTTCTTCCATGCTCGGTCCCTTAAATACTTGGAAGTTCCATTCTTTGAATGACCCACTTCAGTAGGCATGTTGAGATACCAATCACTTAGGAATTTATTTTAGACATATAGGGGTTGTCTGGATAGGTGGTTTGTAGAAAATCCGTTTTATATAAACTAGGAAAACGGTCTAACAACCTAAAACCACGTTTGGCTAGCCTAACTAATATGTGGATATGGAAAACCGAATTTCCTAAAACCCAGAATTTCGTGTTTGTGGGAAAACGACTTTTAGTCGTTTTTGTAAAAACTCGATTTGCGTATCCTCGTTCCTCTCTGTTGCTGATCCTGGCGGGCCCGTTCCTAAGCAAAGACCAGCCATTTCCATGTCCTTGACTACATATCGCCGGCCTGCTCGAGTGACAGTGAGACGACGCCGGCTGTGATGGGCTCGCCGGTGAGTCGTACCATGTGGCCGTACGTCCTCGTCTGGCCGCTGTGCCACGGCCGCCGCGTTCTCCGTGTCATCCGTTCTGGTCGTCGTCGCCGCCATCGAGGTCAGCTCGTTGAGCATTCGCGGTGAGCCGTTGGCACACGACGACAAAGCAGGCGGAGTCGTATATGACTGCAGCTTGGCGTCGACCAATGGGTTTGCACCCGTTGGCACAAGCCTTTTCTCGTCCGTAACCCCAATGGTGAGGGTGCATAGCCACAGGCAGGGGCACCATGGCCATGAACGTCGACGTGCATATAGCGTGAATGACCAAGAGGAACATGGATCCGAGGAGGCTTTTGCCTTGAACCCTCATGTGTCTTTCGCGTACGTCTACATTTCATACATTTTGCAGCCGACGGATCGAATCGTTCCAGATGCTTGCCCATGGTACCAAGCTTCTACGTGTGCGTGTACGCGGCCGTCCGGCAAGATCAACCACCCAGCTCCATTACCTGCGTTCCATCGATGGAAAGGCGAGATCATGGAAGAATGTGGATAACTCTTTTCAATCCAGACGTGGTCTTCTATAAACTAAGTATTAACAAAAAAGTTTGTAAAAACTGGTTTTCCTATAAATCAGGTAAACACTCATTTTCTATAAACTCAATGCTAATATTTGTTATCCAAACAACCACATAGAGTGTTCTTAACATTATCATGAATGGACCGAGGACACCTCTTACTAAAGAAGGTGAAAGAGTTATCATGATTCACTCTCTGTCGGGAAGCACCACAATATGTGGTAACACATATTTTGGTACTATAACTGCCCCCTCACACTAGACTTGAAAAAGCATCGGGTTGTCATCTGGAAAAAAGGTGGTTAACAGTCAGGAATGTTGGGGCCACCTTGATGTCACCCAAATTTGATGAATGGGAACTGGATCTTAAACGTCACGAAAGGCCCTCTGTCGCAATCAGTAAACCATAAGAGTTTATTAGATCTCTCTGTTGAATACCTCTAGGGTTTTAAACTATTCAAGTCTCTCCCCGTTAAAAAAGACAAAAAGATATTGACTCGACTATTCCCATCACTATTTCAATCCAAGGTTGAGCACGTCCAAGCTTGGCCATAATAGCCTGGAGATAAGGCCACTCAAGCCTATCATATGCTTTCTTCATATCTACCTACAGAGCACAATAGTTGTGTGGCTTTGCCTTGCCACGCTTCATAAAATGGCAAACATTCATACACACAAATGATATTATCCGTAATAAGCCTATCATGCACGACAACGCACCTTCGGCTCGCTCAGTGCTTGTAGTCATCGCCAAATTGTCTACGGACCTGGATGTAATTTTTTACTTCTAGTGTTCTTTGTACTCTCTTAATATTTTTGTTGCGAGAAATACTACCTTATAGTTGATGAATAGATTAGAAGCTTTCTCGCAAAATAAAATAAAATTCAAGTACAAGCTAAAAGTAATAAAACTATATATAGAGAAAAGAAAAGCAATGGAGAAATCTGAAAAAAAAGAAAAGGAAACGCAAAAAATAGAAAAAGGGAAATAAAAATAAAAGAATGCAAGGAGGAAAAAAAGGCACCGTGGAAAACCAAAATATATACAGGCCCAGGCGCCCAGCCCGACTATAACCATACAACGACGTTTTAACGCGTCAAATTCCCCGTTCTCTTTGGAGGCCCATCCTGCAATACTGAAGGCCCAAATCCCATGCGAAATCGCACAAGTTGGTTGCGTTGCGCGTCCTTCCTCTCCGCCGCTCCCCTAAACCCCATTTTTAGGGTTTGTCGCCGCCCTCCGCCCAGCTCCCCCCTCTTCTACCACCTCCTCGAAGCATCCAAACCCCTAGCCGTTTTAAGCCAATCTCCTCCCATCGAGAGAGAGGCATCTTGCGGCGCATCGGCACATTCGTTGAGTCGCAGACATGTCTTCGTTTTGGGGTAAGCATCCGGCTCGCTCGCCATGGCCGCCGCCGTCAATTTCTCCGTCTTCTCCCTTTTCCTTTTCATGTCTAATCGCTTGGCCGCTTGCTTCGCTTGCAGGCGCGGAGGTGAAGCCCGAGAAGCCCTACACGCACGCCCACAGCCCGCGCCGCGGCCGCCTGCGCCTCACCCAGGTCCGCGATTTCTCGCCCTTAACCTACGATTTCCTCTGTTAATGTCACGAGATGGTTAGGGTTCCTGGTTGCCATCCTGCTACGTTGTGTGACCGTGTCTGATTTTGTTGGTTGGACAACGCAGGCGACTCTGGGGGCCGAGGTTGGCAAGGTGGAGAAGGGGAAGACGGACTTGGTGCAGCTGCAGTGCACTGTTAAGAACAAGGAGCCTGTGTATCTCTGCGCCCTGATACCGGGGCAGTCGGTGACTTGCCACTTGGACCTTGAGTTCGAGGAGAAGTTCGTGACGTTCTCGGTGCTTGGGTCAAGGAGCGTCCACTTGGCTGGCTACTATGTTGGGTATCCTTTGTTTCGTTTCTGTTACCTATTTTTCTTTCATGGTGAATTGATGATAGTTCATTACTGGGATTATTTTCTCTGGTCGAGAGTTGTTGTCAGTGTGGTTTCCTTTCCTTAATTATTTTGTCAGTGATGTGTACGAGGACATCGGTGATAGTGATACTGGTAGTGAGTCACTTCAAGGCTCCGATGATGATTTCATGGCATCTGATGACGATGATGTGGTCATTCCAGTATCCCATGGCCAGATGAACACAGGTATGCTTGTAAATTTGATCCCATTGTGCAAGCCATGCCGTTGTATTACTGATTCTGACGAGCCTGGGATGTTCAGACAGCGAAGATGATTCAGACTATGACGAGGACTATGATTCAGAGGATGATGAGGATTTGATCTACAACCAGGGTAGAGGCAAGAGTTCAGGTAATGCTTCCAATTCCATTTCCTAGGTCCCGACGTTCCATGATGTAAGCAATTTCTTTTGTTGGAAAATGTGCATAGGAGAGCTATTGTACATAGTCAGTCATATGTAGGCCTAGTAAGTGCTTGTCTGGATGTGTATATCAGGTTAGCACTGATTAGTATTTCACCGGTATGTTGGATTAGATGGTATATGCCAGTTTCTTAGGCCTAGATTCTTTAGATAGCACTGTGAATTTATGTGCATGCTTATATAGAATCAGCATTGTTAATCCTGTCCTTATTTGTCCTTCAAATAAAATAGAAGTCATGTTGCCATTTGTGGTATTGGCGTTTAGCTGCATGGGCTATTGGCCTTCAGGCCTCAGATCATCTCATGATTTTTCTTTCAATTTGGGCAAATTTTGCAGTTGTCATTGAGGAGATTCAAGAGGATGAGAAGCCTGTTGATGATAATTCTCGACTTCAGCTTGCTGTTAGGACCCCACCTGCTGAATCCGTGGAAAGTGAAGATGAAGACGGCTTTCCTGTTTCTGAATCAAAGAAGAGTTCTAAAGGTAGTTCCAAGAAGGCTAAGAATCTAAATAATGGGACTAGTACTGAAGACAGGAAAAGGAAAAGTGATGCTATTAATGATCCTCACAAGTCGTCAGGGTACATGCTAGTTCACTGTTTTCCCCTTGCTGATTTGTTTAATCACGATGAAGCAACATGTGTTTAATTTTGCCTGTCATCCCAGGGAGGTTAATGCTGAAAATGATGTGGTTTCAAAGAAAAAGAAAAAGGACAAGGACAAAAGGAATGCTGTGAACAGTGAGAAGGTAAACGATGAAGAGAAGGAGGTGAAGCTAGCTTCCTCAGCTGACACTGTTGCAGCCAAACAGAAGAAAAAGAAAAGCAAGAAGCAAAGTACTTCTGAAGGTGACACTGATAAGCAAGCTGATAAAAAAACCATAACGTACGTATGTTAAGCTGTCATATATTGTGTCTGGCTTTCCATACTGAGTGCATTTCTGATGGAATCATCTCATTTCTTTGTTATAGAGACAATGATGAGGAGCCTAGCAAACAGGGGGCCAAGAAAAAGAAGAACAAGAAGAAAACAAAGGAGAACAATGGAAGTGAGAACCAGGCAGCGACTGATGTTATGAATTCAGCTAGCAAGGAGCAGACATCACCCAAAGCACGGACTTATGGCAATGGTTTGATTGTTCAGACGGTGGCGTTGGGCAAACCAGATGGTAAAAAAGCTACCCCTGGGAAAAAGGTAAACATTTTTTAGGTTGCACCAGAAGAACTCCGTTCAGACTACCATTTATTAATGCAATTTCTCAGTATTTTCAATGCTCAGTGTAATCAGTATGTACTTGCCTTTGCATTGTTCTAATTAATTTGATCACGTAAAGAGTTTTGTATGCTTGGATTATTATGTATATATTTTAACTATTATTACTGACAATTGAATTCTTCTTTAGGTTTTTGTCACGTACACTGGCAAGTTGAAGAATGGCAAGATTTTTGACTCTAATGTTGGTCGGAAGCCTTTTGCGTTTAGGCTGGGTAAGTTCTGATGTTTTACCCTCTAGCGCACTTGTATTCTTGTTAGTATTGGTTTTAATGTCACTTTCATGCAGGTATTGGACAGGTTATTAAAGGCTGGGACATTGGTGTCAACGGTATTTAATTTCTCAAATTGTCATCCAACACATAACTGTAGCTATTGCATATGTTGTACTACTCCATGCCTGATACATGCGGTTAGTTCATAATCTCTTATGATCCTGTCTCGTTTGCTTGTTATAGGTATGCGCATTGGGGACAAAAGAAAGCTTACCATTCCACCATCTATGGGGTAGGACATATATACTGCTTCTACATCGCTTTTACATCAGGAGCTGCTTGTTTCGATTCTGATTTGTTCTCTCTTTGTAGCTATGGAAACCAGAAGGCCGGGGAGATACCGCCGAACTCAACTCTTCTGTTTGATGTGGAGCTAATGAACGTACATTGAAGAGGTGACCGGGGTTACCAAAAGGGACGAGGACAAACTGAGACGGTTGTGCAAGTTCAAGAAACACCATTTTCCTCCGTCATCGCCATAGCTTCAGTCAACAACATCCTACAGTCGTCTTCATGTACCTTGTTTTTCCATCAGCTCTACATGTCAACTAAGCCATCTGGGCTTTTTGTGGGGGCGTAACATTGGCCTGGGCTGCAACTGAACTTGTCACTCTGATGATTTTGTGGCCCGTTTTGACATTCTGGAAAGACTTGTTATGAAGGAATGGAGGTCACAGTTTTGAACTATCGTAGGACATACTAGTTGCTCCATTTTCCGTTCACGCATTCTGTATGTTGGTTGGATCTCATGTTCTGCTGGTTGAATCTGATTTTCCACCTTTTGGCTGAAGTCGAATCTGGTTGCCCCAAATCGCAGGAGAAAATATCAGGAGAGAACCATGCAATTTCGACTTCAAACTAAATAATTTAGCAGATGGTATTTATAATAGAATAAATAAATAAACTAGGTCATAATAGTAAAGAAAATGAAAATAATCATCATTATACATTGCTGCATACCTTGAACTAGTACGATTTAGATAAAAAAAAAGGGAAACGTTTACGCATGGTGCGCCGACAGAATGCTTGGGCCGGTCGCTTCGCCATGCTGGCGCTAGCCACCAGGAAGGCAACACAATGCTTGGGCCGGTCGCTTCGCCATGCTGGCGCTAGCCACCAGGAAGGCAACACGTGTACCTTATATTCTTCCCAACTCTCGCATCCACTCCTTCCTCGCGGCCGTGACATCGCTTTCCCCCATCGCTTTCCGTTCCGCCTCGCCTCCTCTGCCATAGCACCAGGCAGCTTCGAGCACTCCTCCCTTCGCACCTCACGCTGCACCTCCTCCATGGGGATGCTGCTCCCATGTGTCGTCACCCCGAGGCGCTGCTACCATAGGGCGCCATGGCCTGCGAGCTCAAGGTCAGGGCGGCCATGGCTTACGAGCTCGGGGCGGACTGCGACGGGGGCTCCTACGAGCTGCTATGGACGCCATAGCTTATGAGCTCAGGGGCAGAACGACGACGGGGAGACTGCGAGCTGCTATGGGCGACACCGTTGAGCATTTGCTGCTGGGAGAATCTTACCGGAGCTGTGAGCATCAAGCGACACCTCCCATGTTACAACCGGTGTTCAAGGAAGGTACCACAGGCGCCGCAAAAAGCTTCAACCGGCGTCGTCAAATGCTGGAACCGCTCAGTGCCATCGCGAAAAGCTACAATCGGCGTCGCAAAAAGCTTCGACCAGCGTCACAAAAAGCTTCAACCATGACGACATATGTCAGGGTTGGCTACTGCCAATACCAAAAAAGCTGCAACCGCATCGCAAAAAGCTACAACTGACGTCGCAAAAAGCTTCAACCATGGCAATGGATGCTGGGGCTGACCACTGCCACAAGAAAAAGCTGCAAGGGACGACGAAGAAAGCTACAACCGGCATCGCAAAAAGTTTCAAAGAACGACGATGGAAAGCTACGGGGAGGACAGCGAAGCTACGACTGGGTGTTGACGAAAGCTGCAACCGGCTTCGCGATTTGCTTCAAACGGCACCAAGAAAGATACCACCGGCGAGAAAGATGCTACATCCGTCGCCGGTGAAGATGCATCCATTGCCGGCAAAGATGCATCCGTCGATGGCGGCGCTGTGACGACATGGCGGAGGTGTTGGAACCGGCTGGCAGAGGTGTTGCATCCGTTGCCAGGGAAGCTGCATCCCCTGTCGTCGGTGCTGGGTGAGGTGCTGAAATCGCTCGACGGAGGTGTTGCATCCATTTGCTGGCAAAGCTACATCCACGGCTGGCAAAGCTGCATCCATCGCCCAATTTCGCATTTTTGTTACTACTATTTTTTTTTTGCTGGAACCATCACAAGTTTTTGCTGCCACCGATTTTTTTTGGGTTTGCTTGAACCAGCCCTCAATTTTGTAATTTTTGCTACCACCGGCATTTTAGTTTGCTGGAGCGAGCTTCATTTTTTTGCTACCACCGGCATTTTTTGATTTGCTGAAAGAACGTCCAATTTGCTTTATTTGCTACCATTGTATTTTTGATTTGCTGGAACCAGTGCCATTTTTTGATTTGCTGGAACCAACCCCCAATTTTGTAATATTTGCTACCACCGTCTTTTTGGATGCGAACCACGGCGTCGTCGCCATTGAATCTGCAGGGAGGCAGGCGGGGGGCAGCACCGACGAGGGGTGAGCGGCGACTGTCGACGGCGGGGCATGGCAAGCTTGGAGGCCGGTCGTCCCGCTCGGGGTAATCGGTGAGGGGTCACTCGGGGTAATCAACGCGGGCCTGGGGCGGCCGTGTCGCTCGGGAAGAAGAGGAAGGCGAGGGACGGGGAAGAAAAGGATGCGGAAGCCAGATCAAACGGCGATGCTGCGCTGCATCGGGCGGCTGGGGCGTGACTGGCCCAACTATTGGGCCAGCGCGCCGGCGCCTAATAGTCGCCAAAAAAAAATCTACGTGTTTCTAGAACGTCTCTTTTCGTTTTCCCTTTTTTTTAGTGAGAACATCACCTGCTTAACATTTCTTTATATGTTTTTAGAAGTTCCAAACATGATTTTGATCTGGTTTTCAGCGGACATTTTCTCGAAAAATAGAATTGAACTTTGCTTATCCTGCGTACTTTGTATTTTTCGAAGTGCAATTGTTTTGTTTGTGCTGGGATTTTCTACGCGACTCTACTTTACAGTTGGACGATGAGCGCCCACAACACATACACGGCTCATCCCCTGCCCGAAACAAGGAAATCCAGACACGCACGATGCTTTCGTCGCCATCTCCTCCCACCCTCTGCACCCTCCTCCCCTCACCCCCTCCCTCCTTCTCCGGCCACCCCCGCCACCCGCGCCGCACATCCCTAAGCCGCCCACGCAGCTCCAACCCCAACGCGCCGAGCTTCGCCAAGCCCAACCCCGACCCACCCCCGCCTCCGCCGCGCCGTCTGCACGCTGAGGACCGCCGCCTGAGCTCGCTCGTCCACCGCGGCGACCTCGACGCGGCGCTCCGCGTCGTCGAGTCTTCTCCCTGCCCGCCCGACGTCCTGCTCGCCAACAAGCTCGTCCGCGACCTCTGCCGCCGGGGCCGCCTCAACGACGCCGCGCGCGTCGTTGAGGCGTGCGGCTCGGCGGCCACGGCCGTCACGTACAGCGCCCTGGCCGACGGGTACTGCCGCGTGGGGAGGCTCGACGAGGCGCGCCGCGTCGTGGACGGCATGCCCGTGCGCCCCAGCGCGTACGCCTACAACCCGCTCATCCACGCGCTGTGCGTGCGCGGCCAGGTCACGGACGCGCTCGTGGTGCTCGACGGTATGCTCTCCCGGGGTTGCCCCCCTGACGTCGTCACCTACAACATCCTCCTTGAGGCGACGTGCAAGGGCAGCGGGTACAGGCAGGCCATGGAGCTGATCGATCTGATGCGCGCAGAGGGGTGCACGCCAACCAACGTGACATACAATGTTATCATGGACGGGATGTGCAGGGAAGGCGATGTGGACGGTGCCCGTGAGTTACTGAAGAACTTGCCTTCTCATGGGTGCACGCCAAATACCGTCAACTACAACACTATCTTGAAAGGTTTGCGCACCGCCGGGCGGTGGGCGGACGTTGAGGAGCTTATAGACGAGATGTTCAGGGAGAATTGTCCCCCGAGTGAAGCAACTCTCAGTGTGGTCATCACTTCCTTGTGTCAACAACAAGGATTGCTCCAGCAGGCGATTAGGCTTCTCGACAAAATGTCAAAGCATGAATGCACGGCAAATATTGCTACTTACAATGCTGTCATCAGTGCCCTTTGTGAGCAAGGCCATGTGGCTAATGCCTTGGAGTTACTAGTGAAGATGGAATCCCATGGTTGCAAACCTAAGACCACTACCTATAACATTCTAGTGAAGGCTTTGTGCAGTGGTGATTGTTGGGAGGATGTTGAGGAGCTAATGCCGAAGACGAGCCAAACTGATCAACCTCAAGACATTTCGCCATTCAATACGCTCATTGGCATCTTGTGCCAAAAAGGGTTGACGCTGAAGGCCATGGAAGTATTTAAGCAAATGCCCAAGAAAGGCTGCTATCCTGATTCAGTCACTTACAATACACTAATAGACGGGCTTGCGAAAACTGGCAACATGGAGCAATCCCTTGAGTTGTTGAATGAAATGGGCAACAAAGGATTCAACTCAGAGGTAAAATATGAGCTGTTGGCTGAGTTTCTGGATGAAGAGGATAAAGTTGAAGAGGCAATCCAGGTGGTTCATAAACTGCAAGATACAGGCATATCACCCCATGCTGTTCTCTACAATACAATACTCTTAGGGCTTTGTAGAAACGGCAAAACAGATCATGCTATTGATATTTTTGCTGATATGGTGTCTGATGGTTGCATGCCTGATGAATCAACTTACGTTATACTCATTGATGGTTTGGCACACGAAGGCTATATGAAGGAGGCAAGAGAATTGTTAAGCAAGTTGAGCGCTAGAGATGTCGTCGTTGAAAATTTGACCAACAATGATGCTTCGCTGTTTGATCAAAATATCCACACTTCTTGAGTTATGATGACACCTCAATGAGGCTAGCTTGTGTTTTTTAACCTTGTTATGTGATAGCGATGGGGTAGGATAGTGCTTACACACTGCTTCAGTTTTGTTGATATGTAAGTTCTCTCTGCTTTAGATTGTTGTGTAACAATGTGCTCCAATATCTTGCAATTTTGGCTGGTCATAATTGCAATATTCATGGGTAGCTTAATAGTTACAGGATACCAGTGTGTTGGAATGCAAAATATGATAGTACAATAAACTGATAACCACAGAATAGGATATTTCAGACCTTGGTATAATACATTTTTTCTTTGTGGAAAGGATGGTAACTTGATCAAAATATGATGGTACTGGCGCTGGGACTCAAGCTATGGTCAAGTAGCTGGATTGTTGTGTGCCTGGCTGCCTGCAGATGTTTTTTCTTAGTAAAGTATCTTTCCGTACAGAGTTGGAGCTAGGATTTAGGCTTAGGGCCTGTTCTGAAGTCCTCCAACTTCAAAAAACTCCATAAATCCAGCTTCTTTTCATGGCTTCTTGCTCTACATAGCGATTTCTTTCCGTTCGGGAGTTAAATCAGCTTCTACTTCGCCATCTTTAGCTAGCAGCGGTTGTTGGGCTGTCCACCACCATATTGGGCCGGCTAGAACCAGCCCAGGATGGCTGCCGAGGGGAGACGTGGTACCTGTTCGTAGCGACAGTTGGCTCTCGAGGGGATGAATCGTTTTCTTTGGTGTGGCTGCGCGAAACGTTATACTTGGCGATGGCATTTCGGCTGTAATATGGGTGAACTCTAGATTCTCGTTTTTGTGAAGCTGGGCTGGCCTCGCTCTAGATTTTTGCACTAGGATCGACCACAACTTCTTGAAGCTAGCTTCTTGCTGTTATTTCGTTCGGCTCAGCTCCGCACGAGGAGTTTGTGAAGTGTGGAGTGGGAGGACTTCAGAATAGGCCCACTAGTGCCTAGATTTTCTTTATTTTTGCACGAAAAGTCCAACTATAATTTACTGTGCGGAACAAGTTTATGTAGGCACCACCGTACAAGCCAATAATCAAACTACATGGACTATGGCTGAAGATGGAAAACAAAGTATGGCATCAATACTTTGCTAGAATACATCATAATTATTGATGCAAGATTAAGATGGGAGGATGTTGAGGAGCTTACCGCAAAGATGGTCAGAGATACCCCCTCCGATAAAAAAAAGTGTTGTGGCTTTAGTTCAAATTTGAACTAAAGCTGAACTAAAGTCACACCACTTTGTTTGGATTGGAGGGAGTAATTGACTTGACCCCGGAGTGAAGCTGATGAACATCATCAATTGAGCGCGTGAAAGAGCATTGCTCCAGTGATTAACAATGGGGAACCGTTGTGCTGGAGCCCAGAGAGGACCGCGATAGGAGTTTTACTAGGTAGTAATGATAGTGAAATTTCAAATTCTGTTAATGATCTCCTGGATTCAGAGGCTGAGCGGGCTTTAGAGATGATTCGTAACTTAGCAGAGGTTAAGCCCATGAGTGATTCCGACTTTGATGCTTTGGGGGTCAGGGTGCTCGATAATTTTTGTGCGGATCTTATACCTCCCCTACCTGAGTCGGAGGTGGAGGATGATACATCTGAGCATGTCGTGGTTAGACCTTCTGAGACTGGTTGTGAGGACCGGCTGGAGAGTCAGAACATTCCTAAACGCAAATGGAAGCGGAAGGTTTACCCGGTGTCCGCAGTGCGTAGGAGTGCTAGGATCCGTACGACAAAAAAATTCCATGATGAATTATGAAAGGAATCTTTTGGAATAGTAGAGGTCTGAAAGACTTGGCTAAAAGAAGATTTTTTGCATAGGCGTCTATCGAGCATAGGTTAGATTTTATCGCTTTGTCGGAAACTGGCAGAGATAACTTTGTGCCACAATTTCTGAATACTTTGTCGGGAGGTATTGATTTTGACTGGCACTGTCTGCCACCGAGAGGGAGATCGGGTGGGATCTTACTCGGAGTTAGATGCGATTCGCTCGAAGTTCGAAGTGTGGTAATGGGAGATTTTGCAGTTAAGTTTCGGGTGCGGTCGAAGGCAGATGCGTTCAATTGGGCTCTGGTGGCGGTATATGGTGCCACACAGCCCGAACTCAAACCCGAGTTCTTGGCTGATCTGGTTAGGATTTGCGGCTCTGAGCAGCTTCCTATCCTGGTGGGGGGTGATTTCAACATCGTTAGAAGGCGTGAGGAGAAGAACAATGATAACTTTGATGGCAGATGGTCGTTCATGTTTAATACTATCATTGAAAGCTTGGATCTGAGAGAGATTGAGCTTTCGGGAAGAAAATTCACTTGGGCTAACGCGTTGCCAAATCCGACATTTGAAAAGTTGGATCGAGTGTTGGCTAGCGTCGAATGGGAACAGAAGTTTCCCTTTATAACAGTTCAGACTCTTTCCCGTGGAATTTCTGACCACACACCTTTATTTCTGGACTTTGGTGAGGCCACCCACTTGGGAAACAAAAATTCATTTTCGTTCGAGCTTGCTTGGTTTGAACGAGACGGCTTCTTTGATCTCGTAGCCAGAGAGTGGGCTAAGGATGCAGGAAGTAGGACTGCACTTGAGCGCTGGCAGAATAAGATCAGGCACTTGAGAAGTTTCCTGCGTGGGTGGGCTAAGCATCTTAGTGGGATTTATAAGGTCGAAAAGGAACGACTCCTTTCCCTTATTCAGTCCTTAGATATAAAAGCAAAAACCACAGTTTAGTCGGCCTCGGAGTTTCAGGCCAAGCTTGACGTTGAGATGAGGCTGAAAGAGCTTCTTCGTGAAGAGGAATTGAAGTGGGCGTTGCGGGCCAAGGTCCGACGAGTAGTCCAGGGACACATGAACACTCAATTCTTTCACATGATCACTAATGGTAAACACAGAAAGAAGAGGATCTTTCAGCTTGAACAAGATGAAGGAACGATTTTAGGACAGGAGAACCTAAAATTATACATTACCGAGTATTACAAGCAGTTGTTTGGACCTCCAGAGGATAACTGTGTGTCTCTGGATGAGTCCAGGATTGAGGATGTTCCTCAACTAACTGCAGTGGAGAATAATATTTTGGGCGCTCCTTTTACTGAGAAAGAAGTGTTTGAGGCCATATCGCAGATGAAAAATAATAAGGCTCCCGGCCCGGGTGGACTTCCGGCTGAATTCTATAAGTGTTGGCATATTATTAAGGGGGATCTGTTGCCTTTGTTCAATGATCTATTCTCTAGACAGGTTCAGCTTTTTTAACTGGATTTTGGAACGATTACCCTGCTTCCTAAGAAAACAGAGGCTGTGAGAATTGAGCAATTCAGGCCCATCTGTCTTCTTAATGTTAGTTTCAAAATTTTTACCAAGGTCGGGACTAATAGGCTCACACAGATTGCGCATGCTGTGGTGCAGCCTACCCAAACTGCTTTCATGCCGGACATGAACATCCTCGAAGGGGTTGTGGTCCTTCATGAAACGCTCCATGAGATTCACACGGAAAAACTAGATGAAGTTGTTTTCAAGGTGGATTCCGAGAAAGCGTATGATAAAGTCAAATGGCCTTTCCTTCAATAGGCCTTACGCATGAAGGGTTTTGATGAAGCTTGGCAACGCCAGGTAGAATCTTTCATGCAAAAAGGAAGTGTTGGAATTAAAGTGAATGACGACATAGGTCATTATTTCCAGACACACAAGGGCCTGAGACAAGGTGATCCAATGTCTCCTATTCTGTTCAACATTGTGGTTGACATGTTGGCAATTCTGATAGAAAGGGCAAAGGAGGCCGGTCAGGTGGGTGGCTTGGTGCCTCATCTAGTTGATGGTGGTGTGTCCATCCCGCAGTACGCTGATACAATCATCTTTATGGAGCACGACTTGGCAAAAGCGAGAAATATGAAGCTGGTGTTATGCTTATTTGAACAATTAACCGGATTGAAGATCAATTTTCATAAAAGCGAGTTGTTCTGCTTTGGTAGAGCCAATGAGGAACAAGAGGCCTATAGGAAATTGTTTGGATGCGAATTGGGGGCATTACCTTGCACATACTTAGGTATACCCATTCACCATCGTAAGCTGACAAACAGAGAATGGAAGTGCATCGAGGATCGGTTTGAGAAGAAACTGAGTTGCTGGAAGGGCAAACTCATGTCATATGGAGGCCGACTGATTCTTATTAATTCGGTGCTCATGAGTATGTCAATGTTTCTCTTATCTTTCTTTGAAGTTCCAGTTGGTGTTAGGAAAAGGCCGGACTTCTATCGATCCCGGTTCTTCTGGCAGAGTGATGAACTAAAGAGAAAATACCGACTCGCCAAATGGGATATCATCTGTCGACCAAAGGACCAGTGGGCCTTGGTATCGAGAATCTTGAAGTCAATAACATATGTCTTCTCAGTAAGTGGCTGTATATACTATGTGACGCCCCGTGACCGATGTGCCAGGTGTCGTCCAGTTATTCGCTGTTGTTGCCATGTCATTCGCTTGCGTGTTGCATCTTGTCATGTCATCATGTGCATTGCATCATCATGTTTTCAAAACTTGCATCCGCCCGGGTTCCCACAGTTCTCTTCGTTGTCTGTTCTGAGCCCAGACACACTTGCACGCGCCCGCGGCATGTCCGAATAGTATTTTATAAGTGTCCGGAAAATGTTCTCGGAATGGGATGAGAGTTGACATGTGGTCTTATTATAGTGTAGATAGACCGCCTGTCAAGTTTCATCGCATTCGGAGATCATTTGATGCCCCAACGGATAACTATAGCGGCAGTATAGCCGGTCTAACGTAGGACGTTTTCGGTCTCCGAAAACTGTTGCCGGGCCTCTCTCTCCTCTCTTCTCAGCCCATCTCTCTCTAGCACAGCCCACTAGCCCACCTATCTAACCCCCTCCGCTCCGGGTCGTCCGATCGAGATTGAACGGCTCTGAAACGGCCTCAAACCCCCTAACCCTAGCCCCCTTACCTTATATAGACCCCCTCCATGCCATTTTGGGCCTTCTCCTTCCTCCTCCCCGAAATCCGCGCCCCCAATCATCATCCAGCCGCCTCCCACCTCCTCTCCTCTATTTCCGCCGCCGGCCACCTCGTCCCTGCCACTTGGCGCCATCCTGGTGGCCAGCCGCCACCACGCAAGACGCCCGCAGCCAACGGGAAGCCGCCACGTCGCCTCCCCGCGCCCCACATCGCCTCGGTCCCTGCCAGGCCCATCCGAGGCCCGCCCCGGGCCATTCTGGGCCGAGGCGCCCGCATCGCGCCGCCGTCCCTGACCAGGGTCGAGAGAGCCCGATGCTCCCTCCCGCTCGTGCTCGTCGCTGGAATCGCCTCGCACCGCGCCGGGATGAACTCCGGCGACCCGGAGCCGCCGCCGGCGACCCCAGGCCAGATCCATCTCTCTCCTTTCCTCTGTCCTCCCTCTCCCTCACGTCTCTCTCTCTCTCCCGCGTAGGGCGCCATCGCACATGAAGTTCCACTCGCCCTCGCCTTGTTGACCTTCGCCGGAGTCCACCACCTTCGACGCTCGTCCCCCTGACCGTCCTCGTCGTCAGATCCGATGCCCCAAGGCCGGATCCATCCATCCCCGACCTCGCCGGAGCTCTTCCCTGCCGCGCCATCGTTCCACATCGCCGGCGGGCGCCACCGCGCCTGGTTCTGCCTCTACATCGAGCAGAGGAGGACGGCGACCCCCAGCACCGTTCGCCTCCATGCGTGGGCCAGCCGGGCCATGCGAGGCCTAGTTCCGCGCCAGCGCCAGGAGGGCCCAGCCTCCTCCGCGGCCTGCCCGCACCGTGCCATGCGCCTCCAGGCTCAGATGGGCTTGGCCCAATGTGAGAAACCCTTGCCAGATCCAGTTTCAGCCCGTTTAGCTTTTTTTTCCAGTCTGTGCGTTTTTTCTTTCCAATGCATGCATAATTACAGGAGGATGCCATTATTTTAATTTGCTCACAAGTAAATAACCGTGCATCGGATTAAAACAAACTTAATATGACACTTGCTTAGAATTTCATCTAGTTTAATAATATCCAACTTTCATCCATGTTTAACATGTTTAAAATGCTGTTTGTTTAAATTTGCTTAAATAGCTTGCTAAAATGATTTAATTCATAACTATTTAACCGTAACTCGGAATTTAATAATCTTTATAGGTAAATGGGGTGGAAAAATGCCTAGTTTAACATGGTGGTTTTATTTTGCATGTTTAATAACTCTAAAATTATGTTTAGGGCAGAACAGTACCAAATCTAATTTATGCACATGAGGAGTTTCCGGATTTGTTGTTCGTTGCTTCCGGCCTCATTTAACCTTGACTAGATAGGTAGTTTTACTTTGCTTCACCCTCTTGCCATGTTTAACAACATTTAATATTGTTGGGTACATAAACGAGATCGAACTAAATAACTTGTCGTGGTGTTTCGCCAATATGCAACTCGTTGCATATTGAGCTCCACTTAATTTGTAGGATTGCTTGTGCACTTTGCCATGCCATGCCCTCTTTAAACCGGGACATGCATCATACTTGTTGTGCATCATGCCATGTTGTTGTAGTGGTTGTTTACTATGTTGTTTGCTTCTTTCCGGGTTGCCTTTCTCGTGAGCTTTGGTTCCGTTCCGGAGTTGTGAGGAACCGTTCGACTTCGTCCATGTGTCTTCTTCATGGACTCGTTTCTTCTTCCTTGCGGGATTTCAGGCAAGATGATCATACCCTCGAAATCACTTCTATCTTTGCTTGCTAGATGCTCGCTCTTTTGCTATGCCTATGCTGCGATACCTACCACTTTGCTTATCATGCCTCCCATATTGTTGAACCAAGCCTCTAACCCACCTTGTCCTAGTAAACCGTTGTTTGGCTATGTTACCGCTTTGCCCAGCCCCTCTTATAGCGTTATTAGTTGTAGGTGAAGATTGAAGTTTGTTCCTTGTTAGAACATGGAAATGTTGTTCCTTGTTGGAACCTGTTTACTTGTTGGGATATCACAATATCTCTTATTTAATTAATGCATCTATATACTTGGTAAAGGGTGGAAGGATCGGCCTTATGCCTGGTGTTTTGTTCCACTCTTGCTGCCCTAGTTTCCGTCATATCGGTGTTATGTTCCCGGATTTTACGTTCCTTACGCGGTTGGGCTATTATGGGAACCCCTTGACAGTTCGCCTTGAATAAAACTCCTTCAGCAATGCCCAACATTGGTTTTACCATTTTCCACCTAGCCTTTTCTTTTCCCTTGGGAGTCGCGCTCCTGAGGGTCATCATTATTTTACCCCCCGGGCCAGTGCTCCTCTGGGTGTTGGTCCAAACTAGAGTCCTGTGCAGCGCCCCCTCGAGGAAACTCGAGGTTTGGTTTTAGTTGTATGGAGCGCTCATCTGAGTGTGCCCTGAGAACGAGATATGTCCAGCTCCTATCAGGATTTGTCGGCACATTCGGGCGGTGTTGCTGGTTTAGTTTTACCATTGTCGAAATGTCTTGTAGAACCGGGATGCCGAGTCTGATCGGAATGTCTCGGGAGAAGGTATATCCTTCGTTGACCGTGAGAGCTTGTGATGGGCTAAGTTGGGACACCCCTACAGGGATTTGAACTTTCGAAAGCCGTGCCCGTGGTTATGGGCAGATGGGAATTTGTTAATGTCCGGTTGTAGAAAACCTGAAGTTGATCTTAATTAAAATACATCAACCGCGTGTGTAACCGTGATGGTCTCTTTGCGGCGGAGTCCGGGAAGTGAACACGGTGTTGGAGTTATGCTTGACGTAGGTTGTTCTAGGATCACTTCTGGATCATAGTTTCTCGACCGTGCTTTTCCTTCTCTTCTCGCTCTCATTTGCGTATGTTAGCCACCATATATGCTAGTCGCTTGCTGCAGCTCCACCTCACACCTTTTACCCTACCCATAAGCTTAAATAGTCTTGATCGCGAGGGTGCGAGATTGCTGAGTCCCCGTGACTCACAGATACTTCCAAAACCAGTTTGCATGTGCCGATGATACCGTGCAGATGACGCAACCAAGCTCAAGGAGGAGCTCAATGAAGATCTTGTCCTTTGTGTTGATCTGTTTCCAGTTGATCAGTAGTGGAGCCCAGTTGGGGTCGATCGGGGACCTTGTCGCATTTGGGGTTCTTCTTTTATTTTGGTTCCGTAGTCGGACCTTGATTGTATTTGGATGTTGTAATGCTGTATTCATGTATTTGTGTGAAGTGGCGATTGTAGCCAACTATGTAACTCTTTCCCTTATGTATTACATGGGTTGTGTGAAGATTACCTCACTTGCGACATTGCTTTCAATGCGGTTATGCCTCTAAGTTATGCTTCGACACGTGGGAGATATAGCCGCATCGAGGGCGTTACAAGTTGGTATCAGAGCCTTCCCCGACCTTAGGAGCCCCCGCTGCTTGATCGAATTAGCGGACAAGTGGAGTCTAGAAAAAAAATGTTTTGAGTCATTTAGGAATTATATATCGGAGAGTAGGAATTCTTTTTACTCCCCAGTCCCTTCATCGCTCTGGTAAGGCATCCTGACGTAGATTTTTGACTCTTCTCTTCTCAAATTTCACTAATTTTTTTTTAGGATCACGCGGGTAACTTGGAATCGTTCCGATGGATTTGTGACGAGAACATTGTTCTTGGTGCCTCCTGTCATTTAGGGGTTGTGGCAGTGTCCCGGGGAGTTGAGCTCCGAGGTGTTGTCGTCACAATTTTATCATTGTAGTTCTGGAATACCTGAGTTTAGTACGCCGACATCGAAAATCTCTTTTATGCAGTTGTTGGTGAGATAACCTCGACGCCACCTAGTACTGGAGCGGGAGTTCGGGAGTATTGCCATAACTCATATAACGGATGCTTTTCGAAGGTTGAGGTAGATGATTTCCGAAGGTTTCTTGGTTATTTGTTGAAGGATGGATACATCTGGATGTAGGATTTGCTAGTTTTGGGTGAGATATTATGCTTCCCCTGTATCCCCAACACCTGATTGCATAATCGGAAAGTTTCGGGAGTTTATAAGTGGGAATTCAAGTAGATCTTAGGATATCTTTCCGACAGATGTATGATATGAAATTGGGGTTCGACGTCTAGTGGTCTGCCTATTCACGGTTGGTTTTACAGTGGTCTCATTGTGTCTTAAAGAGTCCTTGGCTATGCCGACTCGGGGACGCTTCGTATGTCATGTGCACTGCCTTGTACATGATGGTGCTGTACGATCGAGCCCGTGTATTCCCCACCACGAAAACTTCGGACGAAATCTCTATCATATGTTTGTTCCGGCTTATTCTGCAAGCCAATCCTTTGTTTTTGTTTGCAGTTGTGGTATTCGAGTTGCTTCGAAGTCAAATGTTGATTCCATACGTTTTCCTAAGCGGTGTTCTCATCCCCCGATGTGAACATTAATCCTTTTTGATCATCGAGATTGTGCTGTCAATCCTTTTTCAACCGGTGTGTCTCTCTTCAAGTGGACCCGATCACTTCAACATTTGCAAGATCATTTATCAGTTCTTTTCAACGGTGTTCGCTTCATCTGTTTTCCAAGTTTTCTTTGTTTTTTCCCCCCCCCCCCCCCCCCTTTTTTTTTTTGTTTTTTTTTTTTTTTTTATCAATGAACCATCTTATTGATGCGAGGCCTCTTCATTCCTTTTCCGTCAATGTTCTTATCCGGTGATTCTCATGAAGATTTTAACGGAGCCTCAAGGTCATCACCCTTAAATTCTTTTCTTCTCCGGTTGATTCAATTCAAGCTTTTGGTGTTGATCATATCTTTTCCTCGTTTCAGAAGTTTTATCATACCGGTGCACCTCATAATCATCCACTCTTCGCTATTCATTTGTTCCGGAGTGCTCAAGATATCTCGAAGATTTGTGTTTCCACTCTGCATTCGTCCAAGATCTTTCGAGGTTGTTATCTCATTCAAGTCATTTAATTCAACCGGTGCAACCTCTCTTTTAAATCGTTCTATGGTGTTTCTTTTGAGTGGGCCCTAACCCACAGGTCTTTTCCAGGATCTTACCTGACTCTTCTTATTCTCCCGGGGTTAGTCTCAAATTCATTTCAAAGTTTGACGTAAGAATGAATTGACATCAGTCAAATGTCTTTCTCCAAGATTTTCCAAATTCTTTTCATCGTTGGTTCTACCTTTCTAATTTTCATCCCGGAGTATCTCAACAATTCAGGGTGGTGTTTCTCATCGTGTTTCTCTGTATTTGAAGACCGAAGAAGATTTTTCCTCCATATCTTACTCCATTCTCTCAAAGATTCGTCATTCTAGTTTGTTGTCATCCTCTCATAATTGTTTTAATTGTGACAATTCTTTTCACCCATCCAGAGCAATTCAAGAGTCTTCTCATTTTGATTATCCGGAGTCCAACAATTCAGAATTATTCATTCCAGCTTTTAGCTCTCATACTCTAAATCATACCGGTGCTTAAATCAAGGATGCTCTAATCAACTCGTAATCTCTTCGTTCTCATGGATCTAAATTCTCTCAAGCATCTTTGTTTAATGGCTAACTCTTCCTGGTGTTTCTTCATGTTTTAATCGTTTTTTTTTCAATTCTTACCCAGTGATTCATCCCTTTACTTCGTGCATTTTTCAATTCTACCGGTGGCTCTTCCAAGATTCTTCTTCCTTCGTTATAATCTCAATTGACTTTTTCTTTCCAACCCTACCGGTGGTTCATTGAAGACCTTTCTCAAGTTTGCGATATATCTATCTTAAATCCTTTCTACGAGAATAAGTCGTATGCGATCCGTTGCTTGTCATCAATTTAATTGGTTAAGGATAAGCATAATGTAATTCTTATTCTCGTTTCATCCAAGCGTTTAATTCTTTTTCCGGAGTGGTTCATCATATCAAATTCTCGGTTCGAGATACGTTATTTATTCTTTTCCTAGAGTCCCAAGTTCTCTCAATTATTTCACAACGAAGATTCATCTAAATCTTTACAAGGATTCAACTTGGGTTTTCAACTTCTCTTTCCTTTCGTTTGACCATTCTTCTGTTTACCGGAGTTCTTCATCAAGGTGCTGTTGGGAATATGCCCTATAGGCAATAATAAAAGCATTATTATTATATTTCCTTGTTCATGATAATTGTCTTTATTCATGCTATAATTGTGTTATCCGGAAATCGTAATACATGTGTGAATAACAGACACCAACATGTCCCTAGTGAGCCTCTAGTTGACTGGCTCGTTGATCAACAGATAGTCATGGTTTCCTGACTATGGACATTGGATGTCATTGATAACGAGATCACATCATTAGGAGAATGATGTGATGGACAAGACCCAATCCTAAACATAGCACAAGATCGTATAGTTCGTTTGCTAGAGTTTTCCAATGTCAAAGTATCTTTTCCTTAGACCATGAGATCATTGTAACTCCCGGATACCGTAGGAGTGCTTTGGGTATACCAAACGTCACAACGTAACTGGGTGACTATAAAGGTAGACTACGGGTATCTCCGAAAGTGTCTGTTGGGTTGACATGGATCAAGACTGGGATTTGTCACTCCGTATGACGGAGAGGTATCACTGGGCCCACTCGGTAATGCATCATCATAATGAGCTCAAAGTGACCAAGTGTCTGGTCACGGGATCATGCATTACGGTACGAGTAAAGTGACTTGCCGGTAACGAGATTGAACGAGGTATTGGGATACCGACGATCGAATCTCGGGCAAGTAACATATCGATTGACAAAGGGAATTGCATACGGGGTTGATTGAATCCTCGACATCGTGGTTCATCCGATGAGATCATCGTGGAGCATGTGGGAGCCAACATGAGTATCCAGATCCCGCTGTTGGTTATTGACCGGAGAGTCGTCTCGGTCATGTCTGCTTGTCTCCCGAACCCGTAGGGTCTACACACTTAAGGTTCGGTGACGCTAGGGTTGTGAAGATATGTATATGCAGTAATCCGAATGTTGTTCGGAGTCCCGGATGAGATCCCGGACGTCACGAGGAGTTCCGGAATGGTCCGGAGGTAAAGAATTATATATAGGAAGTGCTGTTTCGGCCATCGGGACAAGTTTCGGGGTCACCGGTATTGTACCGGGACCACCGGAGGGGTCCCGGGGGTCCACCGGGTGGGGCCACCTATCCCGGGGGGGCCCCATGGGCTGAAGTGGGAGGGAACCCAGCCCATAGTGGGCTGGGGCGCCACCCCCCAGGGCCCATGCGGCTAGGGTTGGGGAAACCCTAAAGGGGGCGCCCCCTTGCTTGGGGGGCAAGCCCCCCACCCTAGGCCGCCGCCCCCCTAGTAGATTCCATCTACTAGGGCCGGCGCCCCCCCCTAGTACCCCTATATATAGTGGGGGAGAGGAGGGACTTCATACCCCAGCCCCTGGCGCCTCCCTCTCTCCCCGTTACGTCTCTTCCTCGTAGTATAGGCGAAGCCCTGCTACTGTGACGCCCTGCATCCACCACCACGCCGTCGTGCTGCTGGATCTTTCATCAACTCTCCTTCCTCCTTGCTGGATCAAGAGGAGGAGATGTCTCCGTCCCGTACGTGTGTTGAACGCGGAGGTGCCGTCCGTTCGGCGCTTGGTCATCGGTGATTTGGATCACGTCGTGTTCGACTACATCATCACCGTTCTTTGAACGCTTCCGTGCGCGATCTACAAAGGTATGTAGATGCATCCAATGACTCGTTGCTAGATGAACTCCTAGATGATCTTGGTGAAACGAGTAGGAAAATTTTTGTTTTCTGCAACGTTCCCCAACAGTGGCATCATGAGCTAGGTCTATGCGTAGTTCTTCTTGCGCGAGTAGAACACAATTAGTTGTGGGCGTAGATTTGTCAACTTTCTTGCCGTTACTAGTCTTTTCTTGCTTCAGCGGTATTGTGGGATGAAGCGGCCCGGACCAACCTTACACGTACGCTTACGTGAGACCGGTTCCACCGACTAACATGCACTAGTTGCATAAGGTGGCTGGCGGGTGTCTGTCTCTCCCACTTTAGTTGGAGCGGATTCGATGAACAGGGTCCTTATGAAGGGTAAATAGAAGTTGACAAATCACGTTGTGGCTTTAACGTAGGTAAGAAGACGTTCTTGCTAGAACCCTAATTCAGCCACGTAAAACTTGCAACAACAATTAGAGGACGTCTAACTTGTTTTTGCAGCAAGTGGTTTGTGATATGATATGGCCAAAGTTGTGATGAATGATGAATGATCTATATGTGATGTATGAGATGTTCATGCTATTGTAATAGGAATCACGACTTGCATGTCGATGAGTATGACAACCGGCAGGAGCCATAGGAGTTGTCTTTATTCTTTTATATGACCTGCGTGTCATCGAGAAACGCCATGTAAATTACTTTACTTTATTGCTAAACGCGTTAGCCATAGTAGTAGAAGTAATAGTTGGCGAGCAACTTCATGGAGACACGATGATGGAGATCATGATGATGGAGATCATGGTGTCAAGCCGGTGACAAGATGATCATGGAGCCCCAAGATGGAGATCAAAGGAGCTATGTGATATTGGCCATATCATGTCACGTTTATTATTTGATTGCATGTGATGTTTATCATGTTTTGCATCTTGTTTACTTAGAACGACGGTAGTAAATAAGATGATCCCTCATAACAATTTCAAGAAGTGTTCTCCCCTAACTGTGCACCGTTGCTAAAGTTCGTCGTTTCTAAGCACCCGTGATGATCGGGTGTGATAGATCCTTACGTTCACATACAACGGGTGTGTAGTCATGTACAGACATGTCACATGCAAAACACTTAGGGTTAACTTGACGAGCCTAGCATGTACAGACATGGCCTCGGAACACAGAGACCGAAAGGTCGAGCATGAGTCGTATGAAGATACGATCAACATGAAGATGTTCACCGACGTGACTAGTCCGTCTCACGTGATGATCGGACACGGCCTAGTCAACTCGGATCATGTAATACTTAGATGACTAGAGGGATGTCTAATCTAAGTGGGAGTTCATTAATAATTTGATTAGATGAACTTAATTATCATGAACTTAGTCTAAAATCTTTGCAATATGTCTTGTAGATCAAATGGCCAACGTAGTCCTCAACTTCAACGCGTTCCTAGAGAAAACCAAGCTGAAAGACGATGGCAGCAACTATACGGACTGGGTCCGGAACCTGAGGATCATCCTCATAGCTGCCAAGAAAGATTATGTCCTACAAGCACCGCTAGGTGATCCACCCGTCCCACAGAACCAAGACGTTATGAACGCTTGGCAGACACGTACTGACGACTACTCCCTCGTTCAGTGCGGCATGCTTTACAGCTTAGAGCCGGGGCTCCAAAAGCGTTTTGAGAGACATGGAGCATATGAGATGTTCGAAGAGCTGAAAATGGTTTTTCAAGCTCATGCCCGGATCGAGAGATATGAAGTCTCCGATAAGTTCTTCAGCTGTAAGATGGAGGAAAATAGTTCTGTCAGTGAGCACATACTCACTATGTCTGGGTTACATAACCGCTTGTCTCAGCTGGGAGTTAATCTCCCGGATGATGCGGTCATTGACAGAATCCTCCAGTCGCTTCCACCAAGCTACAAGAGCTTTGTGATGAACTTCAACATGCAGGGGATGCAAAAGACCATTCCTGAGTTGTTCTCAATGCTGAAATCAGCGGAGGTAGAAGTCAAGAAGGAACATCAAGTGTTGATGGTCAATAAAACCACTAAGTTCAAGAAAGCAAGGGTAAAAAGAACTTCAAGAAGGACGGCAAGGAGGTTGCCGCGCCTGGCAAGCAAGCTGCCGGGAAGAAGCCAAAGAATGGACCCAAGCCCGAGACTGAGTGCTTTTATTGCAAGGGAAGTGGATCACTGGAAGCGGAACTTGCCCCAAATACTTAGCGACAAGAAGGCCGGCAAAACAAAAGGTATATGTGATATACATGTAGTTGATGTTTACTCACATTTGTAACTCACAGCAGGAACTACGGAATAGGCGAAGACTGGCAAAGGACGAGGTGACGATGCGCGTCGGGAATGGTTCCAAAGTCGATGTGATCGCCGTCGGCACGCTGCCTCTTCATTTACCTACGGGATTAGTTTTAAACCTCAATAATTGTTATTTAGTACCAGCTTTGAGCATGAACATTGTATCAGGATCTCGTTTGATTCGAGATGGCTACTCATTTAAATCCGAGAATAATGGTTGTTCTATTTATATGAGAGATATGTTTTATGGTCATGCTCCTATGGTGAATGGTTTATTCTTTATGAATCTCGAACGTAATGCTACACATGTTCATAGTGTGAGTACCAAAAGATGTAAGGTTGATAATGATAGTCTCACATACTTGTGGCACTGCCGCCTTGGTCACATAGGTGTCAAACGCATGAAGAAGCTCCATGCAGATGGACTTTTAGAGTCTCTTGATTATGAATCATTTGACACGTGCGAACCATGCCTTATGGGTAAAATGACCAAGACTCCGTTCTCAGGAACAATGGAGCGAGCAACCAACTTATTGGAAATCATACATACTGATGTGTGCGGTCCAATGAGTGTTGAGGCTCGCGGTGGCTATCGTTATGTTCTCACTCTCACTGACGATTTGAGTAGATATGGGTATATTTACTTAATGAAACACAAGTCTTGAAACCTTTTGAAAGTTCAAGGAATTTCAGAGTAGGTTGAAAATCAACGTGACAGGAAAATCAAGTTTCTACGATCAGATCGTGGAGGAGAAATACTTGAGGTCACGAATTTGGCACACTTAAAGAAAAAAATGTGAATAGTTTCACAACTCACGCCGCCTGGAACCACCTTAGCGTAACGGTGTGTCCGAACGTCGTAAATCGCACTCTATTAGATATGGTGCCGTCTATGATGTCTCTTACCGATTTACCGCTCTTTTTGGGCTATGCTTTAGAGACTGCCGCATTCACTTTAAATAGGGCTCCGTCGAAATCCGTTGAGACGACACCGTATGAATTATGGTTTGAAAGAAACCTAAGCTGTCGTTTCTAAAAGTTTGGGGATGCGATGCTTATGTCAAGAAACTTCAACCTGAAAAGCTCGAACCCAAGTCGGAAAAATGCGTCTTCATAGGATACCCTAAAGAAACTATTGGGTATACCTTCTACCTCAGATCCGAAGGCAGGTCTTTGTTGCCAAGAATGGATCCTTTCTAGAGAAAGGAGTTTCTCTCAAAAGAAGTAAGTGGGAGGAAAGTAGAACTTGATGAAGTATTACCTCTTGAACCGAAAAATGGCGCAACTCAAGAAAATGTTCCTAAGGTGCCTGCCCCGACTAGAGAGGAAGCTAATGATCATGATCATGAAACTTCAGATCAACTTGCTACTGAACTTCGTAGGTCCACAAGGACACGTTCCGCACCAGAGTGGTACGGCAACCCTGTCTTGGAAATCATGTTGTTAGACAACAGTGAACCTTCGAACTATGAAGAAGCGATGGCGGGCCCGGATTCCGACAAATGGCTGGAAGCCATGAAATCCGAGATAGGATCCATGTATAAAAACGAAGTATGGACTTTGACTGACTTGCCCGATGATCGGTGAGCCATAGAAAATAAATGGATCTTTAAGAAGAAGACAGACGCGGATGGTAATGTGACCATCTATAAAGCTCGGCTTGTCGCTAAGGGTTATCGACAAGTTCAAGGGGTTGACTACGATGAGACTTTCTCACCGGTAGCGAAGCTAAAGTCCGTCCGAATCATGTTAGCGATTGCCGCATTCTATGATTATGAAATATGGCAAATGGACGTCAAAACGGCATTCCTTAATGGTTTCCTTAAGGAAGAATTGTATATGATGCAGCCGGAAGGTTTTGTCGATCCTAAGAATGCTGACAAGGTGTGCAAGCTCCAACGCTCGATTTATGGGCTGGTGCAAGCATCTCGGAGTTGGAACATTCGCTTTGATGAGATGATCAAAGCGTTTGGGTTTACACGACTTATGGAGAAGCCTGCGTTTACAAGAAAGTGAGTGGGAGCTCTGTAGCATTTCTCATATTATATGTAGATGACATACTTTTGATGGGAAATGATATAGAACTCTTGGACAGCATCAAGGCCTACTTGAATAAGAGTTTTTCAATGAAGGACCTTGGAGAAGCTGCTTATATATTAGGCATCAAAATCTATAGAGATAGATCGAGACGCCTCATAGGTCTTTCACAAAGCACATACCTTGATAAAATATTGAAGAAGTTCAATATGGATCAATCTAAGAAGGGGTTCTTGCCTGTGTTACAAGGTATGAAATTGAGCTCAGCTCAATGTCGACCACGGCAGGATATAGAAGAGGATGAGCGTCATTCCCTATGCATCAGCCATAGGTTCTATTATGTATGCCAATGCTGTGTACCAGACCTGATGTAAACCTTGCCGTAAGTTTGGTAGGAAGGTACCAAAGTAATCCCGGCAAGGAACACTGGACAGCGGTCAAGAATATCCTGAAGTACCTGAAAAGGACTAAGGAAATGTTTCTCGTTTATGGAGGTGACGAAGAGCTCATCATAAAGGGTTACGTCGACGCTAGCTTCGACACAGATCTGGATGACTCTAAGTCACAAACCGGATACGTGTATATTTTGAATGGTGGGGCAGTAAGCTGGTGCAGTTGCAAGCAAAGCGTCGTGGCGGGATCTACATGTGAAGCGGAGTACATGGCAGCCTCGGAGGCAGCACATGAAGCAATATGGGTGAAGGAGTTCATCACCGACCTAGGAGTCATACCCAATGCGTCGGGGCCGATCAAGCTCTTCTGTGACAACACTGGAGCTATTGCTCTTGCCAAGGAGCCCAGGTTTCACAAGAAGACAAGGCACATCAAGCGTCGCTTCAACTCCATTCGTGAAAATGTTCAAGATGGAGACATAGAGATTTGTAAAGTACATACGGACCTGAATGTAGCGATCCGTTGACTAAACCTCTCCCTAGGGCAAAACATGATCAACACCAGAATTCCATGGGTGTTCGATTCATCACAATGTAACTAGATTATTGACTCTAGTGCAAGTGGGAGACGTGTTGGAAATATGCCCTAGAGGCAATAATAAAAGCATTATTATTATATTTCCTTGTTCATGATAATTGTCTTTATTCATGCTATAATTGTGTTATCCGGAAATCGTAATACATGTGTGAATAACAGACACCAACATGTCCCTAGTGAGCCTCTAGTTGACTAGCTCGTTGATCAACAGATAGTCATGGTTTCCTGACTATGGACATTGGATGTCATTGATAACGAGATCACATCATTAGGAGAATGATGTGATGGACAAGACCCAATCCTAAACATAGCACAAGATCGTATAGTTCGTTTGCTAGAGTTTTCCAATGTCAAAGTATCTTTTCCTTAGACCATGAGATCATGTAACTCCCGGATACCGTAGGAGTGCTTTGGGTATACCAAACGTCACAACGTAACTGGGTGACTATAAAGGTAGACTACGGGTATCTCCGAAAGTGTCTGTTGGGTTGACATGGATCAAGACTGGGATTTGTCACTCCGTATGACGGAGAGGTATCACTGGGCCCACTCGGTAATGCATCATCATAATGAGCTCAAAGTGACCAAGTGTCTGGTCACGGGATCATGCATTACGGTACGAGTAAAGTGACTTGCCGGTAACGAGATTGAACGAGGTATTGGGATACCGACGATCGAATCTCGGGCAAGTAACATATCGATTGACAAAGGGAATTGCATACGGGGTTGATTGAATCCTCGACATCGTGGTTCATCCGATGAGATCATCGTGGAGCATGTGGGAGCCAACATGGGTATCCAGATCCCGCTGTTGGTTATTGACAGGAGAGTCGTCTCGGTCATGTCTGCTTGTCTCCCGAACCCGTAGGGTCTACACACTTAAGGTTCGGTGACGCTAGGGTTGTGAAGATATGTATATGCAGTAACCCGAATGTTGTTCGGGGTCCCGGATGAGATCCCGGACGTCACGAGGAGTTCCGGAATGGTCCGGAGGTAAAGAATTATATATGGGAAGTGCTGTTTCGGCCATCGGGACAAGTTTCGGGGTCACCGGTATTGTACCGGGACCACCGGAGGGGTCCCGGGGGTCCACCGAGTGGGGCCACCTATCCCGGGGGGGCCCCATGGGCTGAAGTGGGAGGGAACCCAGCCCTTGGTGGGCTGGGGCGCCACCCCCCAAGGGCCCATGCGGCTAGGGTTGGGGGAAACCCTAAAGGGGGCGCCCCCCCTTGCTTGGGGGGCAAGCCTCCCACCCTAGGCCCCCGCCCCCCCTAGTAGATCCATCTACTAGGGCCGGCGCCCCCCCCATGGCACCCCTATATATAGTGGGGGAGAGGAGGGACTTGATGAACCAGCCCCTGGCGCCTCCCTCTCTCCCCGTTACGTCTCTCTTCCTCATAGTATAGGCGAAGCCCTGCTACTGTGACGCCCTGCATCCACCACCACGCCGTCGTGCTGCTGGATCTTCCTCAACCTCTCCTTCTCCCTTGCTGGATCAAGAAGGAGGAGACGTCTCCCATCCCATACGTGTGTTGAACGCGGAGGTGCCGTCCGTTCGGCGCTTGGTCATCGGTGATTTGGATCACGTCGTGTTCGACTACATCATCACCGTTCTTTTGAACGCTTCCGTGCGCGATCTACAAAGATATGTAGATGCATCCAATGACTCGTTGCTAGATGAACTCCTAGATGATCTTGGTGAGACGAGTAGGAAAATTTTTGTTTTCTGCAATGTCCCCCAACAGGTGCTACATGATGGTTCATCAAGGATTTATTTCCTTCTCCAAGCTTTTCATCGAGATTCTTTTCTAAGAAACTCAAGCTTTCTTAATATGGTAATCCGGAGTGCATTCTTTCTACCATATCATTGGAGGTGGTTTAACATCATTCTTGATAATTTGAGTTCATGCTTCATGATTCACACATTGTTAAGAATGAGGTATTTTAAATCCATCAACCTATTCGTTGGAACTATCTTGGGTTATATTCCACCTAAAGCTTTCCTTTAAGGATTGTCGCTCTTATGGTGTTTATCAATGATCCAAGTTCTTCAATTATCCTCCCGGTGAGATAAGTTTATCGTATCCTTGTTCTTATCAATCCAATTCTTTTTCCGTGAGTGGCAGAATTTCACCTCATAATTTTGAGAGGCTTTCCATAAGCCCACTATAAGCTTATTCTTTTCGTTGTTGATTTCCCAACACCTCATGCAATCTTTTCTTGCAAGGATGTTTTATAAGTTCAATTGTGGAAGAAGTTTTCTTTTTCTTCTCCGTTCTTTTGTTCCGACGATCTACCTTTGATTCCTTCTTCTGGAGGCATTGTGTTGTTGCTCTCTTCGTTCCATCACCCCATTTTTGCCCAGATCATATTCTTTTCATGCTTGACCATTTAACCGGTGTGTTGTGCCCTCTGATTTAGTTCTTCCCATTTTATCAAGTTTTGACCCCCTTCTCAGTCGAAGTGATGTCCAAATTATATCATTCTTAATCCTTCTCTATCTTGACTTAACCGGAGTGGTTTCAATATATATCTTGCCCTTCAACCTCAAGGTTTTTCGCAATGTTCTTTGTCCCTCTTTTCTAACGGAGTGGTTTTCAACTTCGTCATCTCCGTTATATTCTTTTCTCGAAATGGTTTAACCTTTTCAAGGTTCATGGTTTCACTCGTTTGTCGAAGAAGCAACTTAGTTTTACCTCTTCTCTTTTCTCTTCCGTTTTCCCTCCGGTGCCATTCTTGATCTCGGGACGAGATCCTCTCGTAGTGGTGGAGTGTTGTGACGCCCCGTGACCGATGTGCCAGGTGTCGTCCAGTTATTCGCTGTTGTTGCCATGTCATTCGCTTGCGTGTTGCATCTTGTCATGTCATCATGTGCATTGCATCATCATGTTTTCAAAACTTGCATCCGTCCGGGTTCCCACAGTTCTCTCTGTTGTCCGTTCTGAGCCCAGACACACTTGCACGCGCCCGCGGCATGTCCGAAATAGTATTTTATAAGTGGCCGGAAAATGTTCTCGGAATGGGATGAGAGTTGACGTGTGGTCTTATTATAGTGTAGATAGACCGCCTGTCAAGTTTCATCGCATTCGGAGATCGTTTGATGCCCCAACGGATAACTATAGCCGCAGTATAGCCGGTCTAACGTCGGACATTTTCGGTCTCCGAAAACTGTTGCCGGGCCTCTCTCTCCTCTCAGCCCATCTCTCTCTAGCACAGCCCACTAGCCCACCTATCTAACCCCCTCCGCTCCGGGTCGTCCGATCGAGATCGAACGGCTCCGAAACGGCCTTGAACCCCCTAACCCTAGCCCCTTACCTTATATAGACCCCCTCCACGCCATTTTGGGCCTTCTCCTTCCTCCTCCTAGAAATCCGCACCCCCAATCATCAGCCAGCCGCCTCCCACCTCCTCTTCTCTATTTCCGCCGCCGGCCACCTCGTCCCTGCCACTTGGCGCCATCCTGGTGGCCAGCCGCCACCACGCAGGACGCCCACAGCCAACGGGAAGCCGCCACGTCGCCTCCCCGCGCCCCACATCGCCTCGGTCCCTGCCAGGCCCATCCGAGGCCCGCCCCGGGCCGTTCTGGGCCGAGGCGCCCGCACCGCGCCGCCGTCCCTGACCAGGGTCGAGAGAGCCCGATGCTCCCTCCCGCTCATGCCCGTCGCTGGAATCGCCTCGCACCGCGCCGGGATGAACTCCGGCGACCCGGAGCCGCCGCCGGCGACCCCAGGCCAGATCCGTCTCTCTCCTTTCCTCTGTCCTCCCTCTCCCTCACGTCTCTCTCTCTCTCTCTCTCTCCCACGTAGGGCGCCATCGCACATGAAGTTCCACTCGCCCTCGCCTTGTTGACCTTTGCCAGAGTCCACCACCTTCGACGCTCGTCCCCCTGACCGTCCTCGTCGTCAGATCCGATGCCCCAAGGCCGGATCCATCCATCCCCGACCTCGCCGGAGCTCTTCCCTGCCGCGCCATCGTTCCACATCGCCGGCGGGCGCCGCCGCGCCTGGTTCTGCCTCTGCATCGAGCAGAGGAGGACGGCGACCCCCAGCACCGTTCGCCTCCACGCGTGGGCCAGCCGGGCCATGCGAGGCCTAGTTCCGCGCCAGCGCCAGGAGGGCCCAGCCTCCTCCGCGGCCTGCCCGCACCGTGCCATGCGCCTCCAGGCTCAGATGGGCTTGGCCCAATGTGAGAAACCCTTGCCAGATCCAGTTTCAGCCCGTTTAGCTTTTTTTTCCAGTCTGTGCGTTTTTTCTTTCCAATGCATGCATAATTACAGGAGGATGCCATTATTTTAATTTGCTCACAAGTAAATAACCGTGCATCGGATTAAAACAAACTTAATATGACACTTGCTTAGAATTTCATCTAGTTTAATAATATCCAACTTTCATCCATGTTTAACATGTTTAAAATGCTTTTTGTTTAAATTTGCTTAAATAGCTTGCTAAAATGATTTAATTCATAACTATTTAACCGTAACTCGGAATTTAATAATCTTTATAGGTAAATGGGGTGGAAAAATGCCTAGTTTAACATGGTGGTTTTATTTTGCATGTTTAATAACTCTAAAATTATGTTTAGGGCAGAACAGTACCAAATCTAATTTATGCACATGAGGAGTTTCCGGATTTGTTGTTCGTTGCTTCCGGCCTCATTTAACCTTGACTAGATAGGTAGTTTTACTTTGCTTCACCCTCTTGCCATGTTTAACAACATTTAATATTGTTGGGTACATAAACGAGATCGAACTAAATAACTTGTCGTGGTGTTTCGCCAATATGCAACTCATTGCATATTGAGCTCCACTTAATTTGTAGGATTGCTTGTGCACTTTGCCATGCCATGCCCTCTTTAAACCGGGACATGCATCATACTTGTTGTGCATCATGCCATGTTGTTGTAGTGGTTGTTTACTATGTTGTTTGCTTCTTTCCGGGTTGCCTTTCTCATGAGCTTCGGTTCCGTTCCGGAGTTGTGTGGATCCGTTCGACTTCGTCCATGTGTCTTCTTCATGGACTCGTTTCTTCTTCCTTACGGGATTTCATGCAAGATGATCATACCCTCGAAATCACTTCTATCTTTGCTTGCTAGATGCTCGCTCTTTTACTATGCCTATGCTGCGATACCTACCACTTTGCTTATCATGCCTCCCATATTGTTGAACCAAGCCTCTAACCCACCTTGTCCTAGCAAACCGTTGTTTGGCTATGTTACCGCTTTGCCCAGCCCCTCTTATAGCGTTGTTAGTTGCAGGTGAAGATTGAAGTTTGTTCCTTGTTAGAACATGGAGATGTTGTTCCTTGTTGGAACCTGTTTACTTGTTGGGATATCACAATATCTCTTATTTAATTAATGCATCTATATACTTGGTAAAGGGTGGAAGGCTCGGCCTTATGCCTGGTGTTTTGTTCCACTCTTGCCACCCTAGTTTCCGTCATATCGGTGTTATGTTCCCGGATTTTGCGTTCCTTACGCGGTTGGGCTATTATGGGAATCCCTTGACAGTTCGCCTTGAATAAAACTCCTCCAGCGATGCCCAACATTGGTTTTACCATTTGCCACCTAGCCTTTTGTTTTCCCTTGGGAGTCGCGCTCCTGAGGGTCATCATTATTTTACCCTCTAGGTGTTGGTCCAAACTAGAGTCCTGTGCAGCGCCCCCTCGGGGAAACTCGAGGTTTGGTTTTAGTTGTATGGAGCGCTCATCTGAGTGTGCCCTGAGAACGAGATATGTGCAGCTCCTATCGGAATTTGTCGGCACATTCGGGCGGTGTTGCTCGTTTAGTTTTACCATTGTCGAAATGTCTTGTAGAACCGGGATGCCGAGTCTGATCAGAATGTCTCGGGAGAAGGTATATCCTTCGTTGACCGTGAGAGATTGTGATGGGCTAAGTTGGGACACCCCTGCAGGGATTTGAACTTTCAAAAGTCGTGCCCGCGGTTATGGGCAGATGGGAATTTGTTAATGTCCGGTTGTAGAAAACCTGAAGTTGATCTTAATTAAAATACATCAACCGCGTGTGTAACCGTGATGGTCTCTTTGCGGCGGAGTCCGGGAAGTGAACACGGTGTTGGAGTTATGCTTGACGTAGGTTGTTCTAGGATCACTTCTTGATCATAGTTTCTCGACCGTGCTTTGCCTTCTCTTCTCGCTCTCATTTGCGTATGTTAGCCACCATATATGCTAGTCGCTTGCTGCAGCTCCACCTCATACCTTTTACCCTACCCATAAGCTTAAATAGTCTTAATCGTGAGGGTGCGAGATTGCTGAGTCCCCGTGACTCACAGATACTTCCAAAACCAGTTTGCAGGTGCCGATGATACCATGCAGATGACGCAACCAAGCTCAAGGAGGAGCTCGATGAAGATCTTGTCCTTTGTGTTGATCTGTTTCCAGTTGATCAGTAGTGGAGCCCAGTTGGGGTAGATCGGGGACCTTGTCGCATTTGGAGTTCTTCTTTTATTTTGGTTCCGTAGTCGGACCTTGATTGTATTTGGATGTTGTAATGCTGTATTCATGTATTTGTGTGAAGTGGCGATTGTAAGCCAACTATGTAACTCTTTCCCTTATGTATTACATGGGTTGTGTGAAGATTACCTCACTTGCGACATTGCTTTCAATGCGGTTATGCCTCTAAGTCGTGCTTAGACACGTGGGAGATATAGCCGCATCGAGGGCGTTACATACTATCAGTTGAGACTGAGGCCACATGGGCGCAGATTCTCCGTAGTAAGTATCTACAGTCCAAGACGTTGTCCCAGGCGACAGTGAGACCGACGGACTCACTGTTTTGGAAGGGGCTTATGAGAGTCAAAGCTGTCTTCTTTAATAGAACAAAGTTTATAGTCGGTAATGGAAACATCACTCGCTTCTGGGAGGATACCTGGCTTGGTGAAACGCCGTTGGCGCTTCAGTATCTGTCCCTGTATCGTATTGTTCAACGTCGTGATGCTCTTGTTGCAACGATTATGCTGTCCCTGTATCGTATTGTTCAACGTCGTGATGCTCTTGTTGCAACGATTATGCAGTCCATTCCCCTCAATATTCAGTTTAGGAGGGCGCTTGTTGGTGACCGGTGGGAAGCATGGCTTCATTTGGTGAGTAGACTGATGGAGGTTCAGCTATCTCATCAGCCCGATCAGTTGTGTTGGAAGCTCACTAGGTCTGGAAAGTTCACAGTTAAGTCGATGTATATCGATGTCATTAACTCTAGTGTCATTCCTAGTTTCAAAGAGGTTAGGAAAGTCAAAGTTCCTTTGAAAATTAAAGTGTTTATGTGGTTTGTACATAAACAAGTCATTTTAACAAAGGATAATTTGGTTAAGCACAACTGGACAAGATCTACTAGGTGTAGTTTTTGTGATCGGGACGAAACTATCAAGCACCTCTTTTTTGACTGCCCGTTGGCAAGAGTTTTGTGGCACACGGTGCATATTGCCTTTAACATTACTCCTCCGAATTTGGTCAGTATGTTATTTGGAATGTGGGTTGTTGGGATAGAGTCCGAAACAGCTAGACACATTCGTGTAGGAGTATGTGCTTTGTTGTGGGCAATTTGGAATTGCAGAAATGATTTGGCTTTTAACAGAACAACAAATATTCATTTTTTGCAGGTTTTATTCCGAACTATTGCGTTGATCCGTATGTGGTTGTTACTCACTCTGACAGAGGCCAGGGAGCATTTGGTTACTGGATCTGTCCGGTGGGAGATGGTAGAGCGGGATATCTTCAACTGGTTTGGATGTCGGTCATGTAATAGAATAGGCAATTAGTTTGGAAAACGCTTGCGGCCGGCAGACCGGCCGAAGCGACGCGCCGGTTGCGCGCTGTCCCACGCGTCTTCTTGGACCCACAAGCTGCCCTACTTCTATTCTTTTATCCCCTTGCCTTAACCATCCCCCACCGTATCTTCTCCATCATTCCTTGATTTCTGCTCACAGCCCAACGACTCCGGCATGGTCTTCTGCCTCTGTTGAGATGAGCTGACCCAACAGCGGCACTACCTCACCGTACTGCAACCTCATCGGTTGGGTTCCCTTCCCCATCTCATCGGTTGGGTTCCCTCGCGGACCTCCACACATATGCTGCCACGCTCTGCTGCAGGAGCCCATCGGAACCACTATGCGCGCTCATTTTTTGCTACTCCCCGTTGCTGTCGGTGACTGAGGGTGGTGGTCGACGGCGCCGGCGGTGGCCGCGAATAAGTTGCTACCTTTTTTGATTTTTTTTGCTGGAACCCGCTTTTGATTTTGCTAGAACCGGCTTTGTTTTTTGCTGCAACAACAGAGGATAGTGCTCAACGACGACGACAGTGGCTGCATGTTTTTGTTGCATTTGTTCTTTTTTTGCTAGAACCAGCTATTAGTTTTGCTGAAACCAACTTTTGTTTTTGCTGCAAAATAGGGGAGCATAGTGCTGAGCGGCGACGGCGATCGCCGCCATGAATTTTTGTTGCATTTTTTTGCTGGAACCAACAATCATTTTAGCTGCAAGCATGATCCAGTTTTGCTGGAACTGGTGACCGCCTAGGTCACAACGTTTTTTTACAGCGACCATAGAGCATAGAGTTGCAACCTCTATTGGTTTTTGCTACGACCAACAAAACCTTTTGCTACATCCATCCACAACGGAGCTGCGACTGGCAACGATGGCGGTGACATTTTTTCTGCAACCGCTATTGTTTTTTGCTACGACCAACAACACTTTTTGCTACATACATGCACGGCGGACCTGCGACCCGCGACGGCGGCGGTGATGTTTTTGCTGCAACCGTTGTCGGGTTTTGCTACAACGGATGAAACGTTTTGTTACATCCATTCATGGTTGACAGGTGGCCGTTGTTTGTCGAACCCCGGGCGGCGAGCTCGACGGCGAGGGTGATGAGTGGAGCACCGGGATGCTGGAACAATGAGCATCGATGACAAGGAGTTGCGACCGGGCAGCCGAGGAAATTGCATCCGGTTTTGACGGCAAAGCTGCAACCAAAATCGACGAGCTGGGAAGGCTTCTTCGGCGAGAAACGGAGGGCAACGCTACGAGGAGGCGAGGTGTGAGCGGCCGGCGGCCATGTGGAGGAGGGAAGCAGGGAATTGCTGCTATCGCGCGGGAGCGCGCACGTGAAGGCTGGAGGGCACGGACTGCTGTGTTGACCAAGCCAGAGAAGAAAACGTTTGGGAAAGGAGGCATCCAACACAAACTGCTGCTTGACCAAGCCAGAGAAAAAAACGATTGGGAAAGGAGGCATCCGACGGCTCCAGGAAGCCAAATCGGAGGGCTCGCGTGTGACCGGCTGGGCTTTCGGCCGGTCCGCCGGCGCGTATCGCTCGCCAATTAGTTTACCTATCTTTGTTATGCCAGCTGGTTGTGGCTTTTGGGCTTTTTGTTTCTTGGCGCTGTGGCTCTTTGTGAGCTTGCCGTTATTTTGTTTTCAGACTATAAGATCTTGTTGAATTTCTTTATTTATATATAAATATGGTCGTATGCGTCGTTCTGATGGAGAGGCCGGAAAGTCCTCTCTTTTTAAAAAAAAGAGAGGACCGCGATTTGGGCAAATCCAGAAGCAATGGCCGGGTGGAGGGTCCTGAATTGGAGGGTTTGTGGGACAGAAATAGCACCGCAGCTCGAGAAGATTGCGATTTGAAGAGGAGAAGCCTTTCCCGTGCCGTCATACGGGGCCGTGCCCTAGATTCGGATTTAAGGAGTTACGTATAGCTTCCCTTCCTGTATATGATGAAAATTTCAAAACCGATCCGACTCCTACTCCCACTTGATCGAGGGTTCCCTATATGTATGAACAAGCGCGGAGAGAGAGAGCCTTGCCACGGTCGTCGAACATGCATACCGGGCAATCTGGTTTCGATTTTCTTTTGAAAAAAACTCTGGTTCCGATTTCACGATCGATGGGCACCACCGCCAGCCGCTCGTCGTCCTCCTCTCGGCCGACCTCGCGCGCCACCGCCAGGACCCCCTCTCCGCCGGCCTCGTGCGCCGCCGTCAAGACGGAGTACACCGAGGCGCGCCTCTTCACGATGCCCGACTACTCCGAGTCGGCCCGCCTGTCCCCCGGCTCCACGCTGACTCTGGAGACGTTCCAGTTCCGCGGCCAGGGCTGGCGCGTCGACGTGGACCCCGCGGGCAGCCTAGCATGCTCCGACTCCCTCACCGTCAGCGTCACCGTCGTCGCCGACCACGGCTGGAACTACCCCGACAACATGGCGACCAAGATCTCCATTGACATCCTGGACGAGAGCGGGGAGCGCGCTGCCTTCGGCCGCCGTCACAAGGCTCGGCCTCACGGGTGCGGGGGCTTCGGCTTTCTCAGCGTCAGTAAGACGGAGCTGGAGGCGTCGTCGTGCATCCGCCGTGACAGCCTCGCCATCAGGTGCACCATGTCCGTCGACATCCTGGAGCCCAAGGTCGACTTGGTGGCAGGGTCGACCCAGAGCACCCGAGCGTCGGCCAAGGGCGCGGTGCCGACGGTCACGACGGCTGCCAGCCTGCCGGTTGCGTCGTCAAGCTCCGCTCAGTCGTCGCCCACTCGTCAGCCGACTTGTGGATTTCGATGGCGCACCGGAGGACGCCTCCGGCGTGGACGGCTTCGTGACGCGTTCGGGGTCCGCCGGTACAGACGTGTAGACAACTCGCTCGACGACGACACCCTCACCGTCCCTCTCTCTGAATCAGGCAGCCTGCTTTATTGAGCGCCCACACTTCTTTATCGGGCTGTTTTTTTTGCGGGCTTTATTGGGCTATATATTGCATAGCCAGCCGAATGGAAATTTTAAGCAGAAACCACTACTTAAGGGCCTCTTACAAAGGTCTTTTTCTTTTTGCGGGTTACCTCTTACAAAGGTCACTCCTCCATCTCCTCTAGTTTCGACAATAGACGCAGTGCATATGCCTCACTTGTCATAACTTGAGAGTTTTCCTTTTTCTCGTAGATTCGTTTTTTCAAAATGTTTTATCTCTTGAACTGCGTGCAAATAACAAATCATTTTATCGTGGAATTTTTTGTGTTAAGATCTTCGAAACTAGATCCCATGTTAATAGGTTATGACGAACTGTTTTCTCAAAAAAAAAAACCCCGAGAAAATGAACACAAAAACCCAAAATAAGGGTTTGCAAAATAGCAAACACAAAAAGAATAGAAAAAAAAATCCGTAGCCCGGAACCACGGTTGCGGTTTTTCACCTTTTCGAAGAAGCACAACGTGGAATCAAATTGTTGTGCTTCTCATGGAAGCACATTTGTTTGCCTTGAGAAGCACAATTTTTTCTCAAGCAAGAAAATATATGCTTCTTGTGTAGGCATAATTTTTTTTCAAAAAGCACTTGTTTTTCTTCTGAGAAGTACAGGTGGAGGCAAATATGTGCTTCACGTGAAGCAAATTTGTGATTCGCATGGGAGCAAAAATTTCTCCGAAAAGCATTGTGCTTCACAAAAAAATCTTCAAAACCTAGGAATAACCAAGCGAAAAAAAAATCTCATCTAAAACCCAAAAACGGGTAGGAAAATAAAAAACCAGAGGAGCGCCTAACACATGACATGTGGTTGCGGTGGACGCGCCACTTGGCGTGCTCCTAGGCCACAAAAAATGACCCTTAAAGGTCCCCCGCAAGGGGTAGCGCTTAGGCTGGTCATAGTCAGAAGTAACTTAGACAAGTAACATGCATATCTTACTAGTCTATATTAATACCTTCATAGTGAGAAATAACATACGTATGGTGTCATGCAAGTCTTCATTAATTTAGATATAAACTCATTTAGTTTTGGGGTGCGTTATGTTACGGTAACATATTAGTACCACAAACACCTCTCTCCTTATTAACTACTTACCACATAAGAAAACTTGCCTTGGGATGTGTTGTGTTACTTGCTACGTTACTCCCACTATGTGTTGGGAAGCGTGGTATAAAACAAAAAAAATCGTTGTATGGATCAAGGTCCCGGATCACTATGAAGATTGTACAAGGTTTAGATCGGATACTTACTAACTTCGAGTTGCAGCGGAAGGCGAATTGGGGAAGATCGTTTTTGAAGTCCCTCAAACCTTCCCACGAACGATCCCTTGAACAAAAGATCGAAAGCATGATCTCTCTACGGATTGCGCACGTACGGGCTACACAACCTGGCAGCGCTTCGTCATCCAGAGCTTGACGTCGTCGGAGAATTAGAGGAGGAAGAGAACCTCGCGGGGCTTCTCTTTTATGAGGAACTAGAACAAGATCAAGTCTAGATTAGAGAGAGAGAGAGAGAGAGAGAGAACTAGAGAGGGGCACCTCCAAACGGAGAGAACTTGTGTGTTCCAAGGGGTGGCCCCTCATATACATATATAGGTGGAGGGAGAGGGGAACAACTGAACTAGGGAGGGAGGAAGCCACCCTTGGTACGGCAAGAGGGAAGATCACTCCTCCAACTCCCTTGCGCCCCTAGCTTGTCCAACAAGCTT